>NW_017806236.1:809898-938966 GCF_001891065.2 Hippocampus comes
GCTTAATGTTTTGTTTGTGTTTGTTAAAAAAAAAAAAAAATACATGGGAATAGGCTCTTGAAAAAATAATTCCATAATAAATGGCAATATGGGGGGGTTGGAGAAATCAATTATTTTTCAAAATCGTTCAGACCTACTAGAAATCCCATTTAATATAATGCGATGATCGACACTTTAATGTTGGATCTCAATCTTTTTTGTTCTTTTGCGTCAAGTAAACTTTTTTTTTTAACTCAATTAGAATATTCAAATTAGACATCGCAGCTATTCTCGTTTGCAGGTGATAAATGAAGTGGAGGTGTGCTTCTGCTCACTAATTGTTTTTGTTTCCTTCTGGTGGCCTGGGTGAAATGATGTCATGCGGCCTTTGGTTTTCCTGTTGTTTGTTTGCTCGAAAAGAGGGAAAAACAGCAGTTGGAGGAAGCACTGCAGGATGTGAGGAGAAATGAAGAGGAAATGTGTCAGTCCAACCGCTCGCTGTTGGCTCGTCTGGAGGAAGTGCAAGTAAAAAAAAAAAAAAAAAGCGGAAACAAACTGAGGAGTTGTGGAAGAGCAAAAGTGAGCTGGAGGATGAGAGAAGGCTGCAGGACAGGACAGTCGAACAACTTCAGAGAAAGGTATGAGCCTCCCCGCCTCTTTCTGCTGCTCACGAGGGCAGGACCGACTAAACCTTAACGGGGGAGTTTCACCTCTCTGCTTGTAAATCTGCCCGCTCAGATGAATAGCATCATGGAGGACTGCGAGGCATCTACAGATGTTCTTCAGAGCCAAGTCGACGAGGCCAAAGAGAAGAGTCAGAGGGAGTTGGCCGAGCTGCGCAGACAGCTGCAGGAAAAAGGAGCTGAGCTGGAGAAATCCCGACTAGCAGCCAAAAAGCTTCAGGATGAGGTGTGGCCCTCGCAAATCATTTTGCTGACTCATCACAACGAGGGGTCACATGTCAAAGTCACTGATAAAATAGACCAAAGGGAATTTCGGAGCTACAGTGAGATACCAAGGAACACTCCCAACAGTCGAAAGTAGTCAGAAGTACAGTATCACTTCTTTCACGTTCCTCTACTCTCCTAATCTTCATGTTTATTCTGCGCTCAGCTGCTTCCTCTGGAGGAAGATCTGCGGAGGTGTCACAGGGAGCATCAGGAGGCCCAGTCCAAGGCCGGGCAGCTGGAGCAAAGAGTGGATGAGCTGGAGGAGAGGAACGCCACCACGGTGGAGGAGCGCGAGCGGCATGTCAAACTCCTAGAGGTGAACATATATGCCTGAAGGCTCCTTTTTTGAAGAATTGTTCGCTGTCTTGCCAAACTGCTGCGTATCGCAAAGTGAGTTGACTTGAGGATCTCATGCAGCACAGTGCTGTCATCAAAATGATAAACATCCATCTCACCATCATCTGATTCGCTTTCCCTCACGAGGGTCGCGGGTATGCTGGAACCGATCCCAGCGATCTGCAGGCAGTAGACGGGGGACACCCTGAACTGGTTGCTAGCCAATTGCAGGGCACACAGAGACGAACAACCGTTCGCGCTCACCAGAACACTTCGGGAAACTTTAGGAGAGTATTCCATTCGCCTGCCGTGCATGTTTTTGGAATGTGGGTGGAAACTGGAGTACCCAAAGAAAACCCACGCTGGCACGGGGAGAGCATGCAAATTCCACACAGGAAGGCCGGGTCCGGAATCAAACCCTCCACCTCTGCACTGTGAGGCAGGCGTGCTAACCAGTTGCTCACCGTGCCGCCCAACTATAAACATAATTGATATAAAACAAAACTCATTCAAAACTGTCATTCTGCAAAAGTAGAATCAAGGCAATTCAACTCTTTTTGGCTTTTAAAGACCTTTTGTGCAAAAAGCTCCTTTGGTTCGAAATTTTAAGTGTCGAGTCGGCCTATTTATGTTTCTGGTGGGAAATAAGGGATATCCGTGACCTGGATGAATTAGAATCGACATCAACAAAAATGGCACTATTGGGCTTGTAATGGTTCACTATTGTGACAACTCTTAACAAATAACCTGCCGAAGAACCCTTGAAGTCATTCATACATACGTGAGCAGACGTTATATTACCCTGGATCACATGCCGTGGGGCGTCCATGTGTCCCGGCGCCACTATTTGTCTTTGCCTTGTCCCTGGGAGCTATGAGGGTGCCAAACGGCGCCACTGCAGCAGCGTCTCACAGCTCGGCTCTGTTTGTCTTGCTGATGACAAAACATTACACAGTGACATCAGTGTGTTGACACTGCGCGTCGAGCGAGGAAAGCCGCCCGTTTAGTGGGAAAAGTTCTCCGACCTGTCTGAGTGCGACACAAACACTGGAACATTGTACTATCGCCGACGCCCGAGGCAGCGGTGATCTCTTGTTTTAAAAACATTTTCTAACCAGCTGGAATTTAGCTCTGATCATGAATTGAGCAGCCATATTGTATCTGTGTTCTTAACATAAAATTTAAAGATTTTAAAAAATGAGACGAAGATCAATAATTTCAGTCATTTTTTTTTTTTTTTTTAATTTGACTTTTTTTTTCAAAGCCTGCTAGAACAGCTGAACTTAATTTGGGGTGATTTAGAGGCATTGTAAATGGTGGCAGGTGTGTGCTGACAATTGCATTTAATTCATTCAGTACCAGCCAATTCTGGACCAAGTCTGAAAAGACGTTTAAAAACGTCTTTGGGAGTGAATGAGTTAACGTAAGAATATGCATATGGATGGTGAATTCTGACCACAACCCAATCCCCAATTGTAACAGGGAGTACACAATTATGCAACCACTTTATCTCATGTTTTTTGGGACTTCATCTCCCGAGATCGGAAATAATTTCTTTTTTTGTTTTTCCAGTTGTACAGTTTTCATGTCCCATTATTGGCATAATGTTTTTTTTTTTTAATGATTTATCTTGGTCTCTTATTTTTATTTTTTTTTATGATGTATTTCCTGATTTTTCGGGGGAGGCTTTCTTCTGTTGTCATGTGTTCATTTGTAAGAAAATAAAAACTCAACAAAAATCTGATTATCATACGCTAATATAACCCAATCATTTTAAAATAACAACTGACAATAATTAAAATGCTCATATTAGTACAAATGAACTGACAAAAGGATCTGAAAATAACCAATAACGCTCAAATAAAATGTTTTTCCCATTCTCTTTTCCTTCTCAGGGCCGCATCGGTCAGCTAGAGGAAGACGTGAACGATGAGCGCAGCACTGCTGACCGCCTGATGGAGCGATTAGACAAAACCAAAGAGCAGGTAGGTTTACATACCTCCAAATAGAACACTGAGCTTTTTTATTTTGGATAGATTCAGTCAAGGGTCAATCGAATTATTATCACAAGTTGTGCTTTTACCACAAACAGATGTGCTGCATACTCAGATTTCCCCACAGCTCTCCAGTCGTCCCCTAAAAAGTTTTTTGTTTCATTGTGCTCACTTTGTAGCCACACTGACGTACGCCTTCACTCCTCACATGTCATATGTTTCTTATTACCTTAGTCAGCATGGGATTTTTTTTCTTTCTTTTTTCTTCTTCTTTTTTTTTGCTCAAGTAGGCCACTGTTAGAAGCAAAGTGCTCCGGACTAATTGACACAAAACACTATTTTGGATGGAGTGCAAAGACACAAAACAGCAAACTATTGTGTGTGTGTGTGGTGATTCATTTTCCCTTCACTGGGCCTCTGCAGAGACAAGAGGCCGCAAAGACTAGACAGCATTTCCTCTTCCTCTAATGAAGTCCATTTAAACTGAAAGTGACCTTTCTTTTTTTTTTTTTTTTTTTTTTGTCAATGTGGGAGGTAGGACAAACCCATCCAGTCGATTTAAGGGATATTTCCAATTTCTATCTGCTTTGATTGACACTGTCATTGCAGATCTATCTAGCTATCCGGCCAGCTAATAGTAAGCTGAAATATATTGTAAAAGCGTGTGCCGTCAGAGCCTACATATTTATCTGTTCTACATTTTTATTAACATTTTTTGCAATGTTGCACTAGACAGTGTTTAATTGCAATGTGATGTGATTGCACGGGGCCAAATTGTACATTTTGATGTGTCGGCCTATGTTATGTGTACCAGGTGGATCAGATGAGGAGTGAGTTGATGCAGGAAAGAGCAGTCAGGCAAGACCTGGAGTGTGACAACACAAGTCTGGAAAGACAGGTAGGGCGAACCCATCATTCAAAGAAGGATATACCACGTATCTGTTGTGTGGTCTTTTGTGGGTGTTGTAAAATGATGAGGCGTAGAAAGCAGAACACTTGGCATGTTGGAACTGAGAGATGGCTCCGGCTATCAGGATTCTGTGCAGTTCTTCCATGCGAAACTCACGCGACCTTTCTTTTATGGAGCATAGTGGAGTAGAAAATGGCCTACCTCCAAACTGTTCTTGGAAGCATCGATGTTTCTATTCTTCATTGATGCGTTTAATGATTTAGTGGTGTCTCCTCATTATTTTGTTTATGTGACCAGACTCTGACCTGTACTGGCCATCTAGCATTTAATTTAATTTGCCTCATTTGTGACATTCCTTTCTTTCATTTCCTGCATCAGAATAAAGACCTGAAGAGCAGAGTGACTCATTTAGAAGGATCACAGAGGACCAACCAAGACTCTCTCATTTCCAAACTCAATAGTCGCATCCAAGAACTTGAGGAGCGGTTGCAAGGGGAGGAAAGGTAAGCACGCCATTAACTGAGCAATTCCACCCATCCATCTTCTAATCCGCTTATTCTCACAAGGGTCGCGGGCGTGCTGGGGCCCATCCCACCTTTCTTCGGCAGTAGGCGAAGTACACCATGAACTTGTTGCCAGCCAATCGCAGGGCACACAGAGACAGACGGACAACCATCCGCGCTCACACTCACACTTAGGGACTATTTAGAGTGCTCCGTTAACCTACCATGCATGTTTTTGGACTGTGGGAGGAAAACGGAGTACCCGGAGAAAACCCACTCAGGCACGGGAAGAACATGCAAACTCCACACAGGAAGGCCCGGAGCCGGAATTGAACCCTGCACCTCTGCACTGTGAGGTCAACGCGCTAACCTCTCACCCACCGGGTTGCCCTTCATGAAGCAAAAGTAGAATTGATAAAGCCACAATTTTGTTTGCATTTATTGCGATCTGATTTTGAAAGTCAGAAACTTTTGAGACCTTGAGAGAAAAAAAAATCAACACATATTAAATTGCAATCGCAAGATTGAGGGGAAAACGAATAACAATGACTGCAGATTATATGTAACGACGGTTACCTAAAAACATATTACAGTCATAACAGCGGAAGGCTATTTAATCCCACGATGTAAAGTAATACCAAGAACATTTTTTTCCATATTAGTTGTGTGGTGATCCCCCCTTGTGGTATCACTTTCCCTACGCTTGCAAGGCTGCGAGCATCACAGTGGGAGGGTGTAACATTACAGGAAGCTGCAGCTGATCTCTTGGCGCATCTCCTCTCAGGGACAACAACAATTTGCAGCAAGCCAACCGCAAACTGGAGCGCAAGGTGAAGGAGATGAAGATGCAGGCCGACGAGGATCACGCCAACCTGCAGACGCACAGGGACCAGGTAGGTAGAACCCGCGTCGCCATCTGTCACCCTCGCCTCCTGACCGTCCGCGATCTGACTTGTTGCAAACGGCGCAGTTGACTCAGAGACTGAAGACGGCCAAGAGGCAGATGGACGAGGCCGAGGAGGAGATCGAGCGCCTGGAGCACGCCAAGAAGAAGCTGCAGAGAGAGCTGGAGGAGCAGCTCGAGGCCAACGAGCATCTTCACGGCCAAATTGACACCATGAGGAAAGACATGAGGTGAATGAATGCTTCCTTTTGGATTACGCACAATTGACAAAGTACGGCTTAACTTTGTGATTCTTCTGTCTTCTTATTTTCATCACCAGGCGCAAACGGAAATCGGCTCCTGTCATTAAAGTGGCGGAGGATGGCGACGGCCTGGATGACACTGGTTCGGATTAACTGGATAAAATAATTCACATCACGTTTGGACGTTTTTTTTTTCCCAGTAATTCCAGTAACAACTCCTTTTACCCTGGCATTGTGTTCACACTGACCTCTAGTGGCGATGTTGTTAACTACGTCATGTGGCAACAAAAGCCATAGTGCTCACGATGTGGACTACAGCATTAACAAATACTGTACCAGCGATCATCTTTCTATTGCAGGGTTCTCAAATTTAGCACAAACTCAATCCCGTCAAACACATTTGGGATGAATTAAACTAGAAATTATGAGCAAAGCCTTTTCTCAGGTCCAATATCAGTGATTTCACAAATGTTCCTCAGTGGTTCTTAACCTTGTTAGAGGTACCGAACCCAGCCAGTTCATATGCACATTCATCGAACCCTTCATTTGTAAAACTGAAAAATGTGATTTTTTTACAAATTCACGACATTAAAAGTAAATTATATGGCCTAACTACAGTTTTTTTTTTAAATTGTATATCGTATCACGACAGTCACAGGTGACTACTGAGCGAACTAAATTTCCCGCAGCACTGATTGGCCAAGCAATGCAATGTGATCATCCGTAGCCAGTGATGGCCAAGCAGGCGTGTCATAACTAATTGACACGTTGAGTCAGGTGTGTCTTAACCTCCATGGCAGAGGCTCCGTCGAACCCCTAAGATCGATTCACCGAACCGCTAGGGTTCGATCGATGAATATGTTCTGTGCACTGACCCCCTGTTTAAATACGTTTGCCCACATTGTGTATGTTCATTTATATTCTGTTCTATTAAGGTTGATCAGAAATATCTCCCCAACTAATGGTTCCTTGTACTGTACTTTTCAAAATATGTATTTACGTTTATAAACCTCCAGAAACTCCATACCAAAAAAATAAATAAAATAAAAATCCTACAGTGTCTTGTCCATGCCACCGTAATCATGCATCACAGTAGCAACCACGTGTCAATCACAGCGCCTGGAAACTTGTCGATGGGTGTACGAGCGAATCAATCCTGGGTGCTGAATGGCTGCTCTGGGGCAGAGGTGGAGATCTGACATGACATCCACTTCTCAGAAGTTCACGCAGCAGAACGTTGAGACACTTCCGTCACGGTCAGCACAGCGATAAAACTTTGAAATAACAGAAGGATGAGGAAACATTGTGCGATCAAACATGGAATACTGAAGGAATTCCTGGCAGAATTCCTCGGGACCTTTGTTCTGGTTGTAAGTAGCACTTAGAATTACATTTACAATTTTTTCTTTTTTTATTTTCCCTATAGTTATACTCTCACTTAATTAGACATTTCAATACAATATGAGAGCCATAAAAGAAAACATGCATTTGTAAATATGCTGTTTTGACTGACACTGTCAGAGATATTCGTTTATTTGTTTGCAATTTGTGGTTTTAGTTTGCAAATGTAGAACTGGACTGTATCTTACCGAAAGCTGTTTTAAATATTTTGCCAGTTTAGCTGACATACCAACCTATTAATAATCATAATAATAAAAAACATTGCTGAATGCAGAGCATTTATTATCTTTTTAAAGGCAGATATTTTTTTAGCTCTCGTTAGATAGTGTAGGTGTACCTAATAAATTGCCTTGTGTGTAGCATGATGTGTGTGTATATATATATATATATATAAAATATACTGTATATATAAATCACCCCCCCCCTCTCTCTCTCTCTCTCTCTCTCTCTCTCTCTCTCTCTCTCTCTCTCTCTCTCTCTCTCTCTCTCTATATATATATACATACACACACACACACCTGTGCATGCATACCCATCATGCTACCCACTTGGCAATTTATTAGCTGTATTTTAGGTATATTAAGTGTTGTTCTGTGTTTCAGTTGTTTGGTTGTGGCTCGGTGGCCCAGACGGTCCTCAGTCGCAACTCTTTGGGTGAGCCACTCACCGTGCACATCGGTTTCTCTGTAGGACTGATGATGGCGGCTTACGTAGCTGGTGGAGTATCAGGTAAATACCATTATGCCACGCATGAGAAATTGCCAGACTGAAACGGACAGGAAGGATGCCCACTGGATTTTTGCGATAGTTGGGTGTTTTTCATATATGGTCAGATTTAAAACAATTGGGCACGGGAATTTGTAATTGGAATGTCATCACAGGTGAATTGGAGCCCACCCAAGAAGACTTTATGTCAGTGGCGGGGTACACCCTAAAATGGTCACCAGCCAATGGGAGGGCCCATTTTTAACAAATGTATGTATGGTCTCCCGTGCAGCTATGTGCCACCTCCGTGATTCTACTGTGCTCTCATCCAGCAGAAACGTGCTATCTCTACGGCAGTCAATGAGTGTGCGCTGTCCATTGATTTGGTAGTCTCACTGCGCAGCCTCTCCGCGGTCGTCCATAACCTGGGGCGCTGAATGTCCTGCAAACATCGATCGCGGGCCCACGTCCGCGCATCTCTGGCAAACATTGGCTTCAAAACGTGACCGGGATCGTTTGAGCAGCAAGACCAAACGGCATCCGTGAAGCCAGAACATTTTATTTCTTTAAAAGAAAGTCGGCGCTGCTATGGTGGTAATTTATGGCCAGTAACTTGTCTGACAGTCTGTTGTTCTTCAACCAATCCCTACGTTACCCCCTGGAGGGCTGCTTTCGTTCTGCTGTCCCTCGTAAATGTGACAGCCTCCCTAATGGTGGAGAGGATATCATGCCAACCTAGGGAGGCCATTGGGGACATCAATCAGTATTATCTCCCACACACAACTCAAACACTGCTGAAAAAATACACGCGACAGAGTTTTTTTTCACATACTATATATACACTACTGATAGAGCTCAGACTCACACTCAAAATCCACATTCGCTATTTGTTCATCATTTAAGTCGCAAGTCCTGAAGTCAAATGAGTCATTCAGTGCACTTTGCCGAAAAACACACCATTGAGCAAAAAAATGAAAACTTCAATTTGATCATAATGTAAATTGAGTGCACTTATACAGCGCCTTAGCTACATCATATGCTGTCGAAACCACTTTACCAAGCCTCATATTCACTTTTTTGAAAACATATAAAGAGACGTGCTAATGCAGCTGCATCAACCTACAGAAAAGCCTAGATGGGCTTTATTGACTGTTTACTTAAAAATTTACAGTAATGTAACATTCGTTAGCTGGCTAAACAATATGTCTCCCACCTACTGCCCAAAGACAGCTGGGATAGGCTCCAGCACCCGCCGCGATGCATATGCAGATAAAGCGGATCAGAAAATGGCCGCGATGCATATGAAGATAAAGCGGATCAGAAAATGGATGGATGGATGGAATGTAGTCCTGATTTAAGGGCCTTTGGACCCATCATACCAGCCGCAGCCCTCTCTCATTTTCGCCTTTATCCTCAACCCCAGGGGGGCACGTGAACCCTGCTGTGTCTCTGGCCATGGTGATCCTTGGCAAACTGAAGATCTGGAAGTTTCCTTTCTACGTCATCGCTCAGTTTCTTGGCGCGTTTGCTGGCGCTGCTGCAGTATTTGGATTATACTATGGTGAGCATACTATTGTTTTCAGAATGAATTTCTGGCTGTGTTTCACAACTTTTATTGAGCCAAGACGTATTTGACGTCAGAAAATTCTGACAGCAGGACACCAAACAAAAATGTCACTAAATATTCCCTCATTATACCTTGTGTGTTACCTGGGGCTAGGGTTAGTGGTTAGGGTTGGGGTTAGGGGCTGGGATCAGGGTAAGAGGGGTAGGGTTAAGGGTTAAGCGTTAGGGGTTGGGGTTAGGGTTAGGGTTAGGATTAGGGTTAGGTTAGGGTTAGGGGTTGGGTTAGCGTTATGGTTAGAAGAATGAATTTCTGGCTGTGTCTCACAACTTTTATTGAGCCAAGACATATTTGACGTCAGAAAATTCTGATAGCAGGACACCAAACAAAAATGTCAGTAAATATTCCCTCATTATACCTTGTGTGCTACCTGGGGCTAGGGTTAGTGGTTAGGGTTGGGGTTAGGAGGTGGGATTAGGGTAAGAGGGGTAGGGTTAAGGGTTAGGGGTTGGGGTTGGGGTTAGGGTTAGGATTAGGGTTAGGGGTTGGGTTAGCGTTATGGTTAGTGTTAGGGCGTTTGGGTTAGGGGTTAGGGTTACGGTTAGGGTTACAGTTAGGGGTTGGAGTTGGGGTTACGGGTTGGGGTTAGGGGATTAGGGTTAGAATTGGGGGTTAGGGTTAGGGGTTGGGGTTGGAGGTGGGGTTAGGGTAAGGGGGTAGGGTTAAGGGTTAGGGTTAGGGTTAGAGTTAGGGAGTTAGGGGTTAGGTGTTAGGGGTTAGGGTTAGGGTTCGAGTTAGGGTTTGGGTTGTGGGTTAGGGTTAGGGTTAGGATTAGGTTTAGGTTTAGGGATTAGGGTTAGGGGTTAGTGTTCGGGTTAGGGTTAGGATTAGAGTTAGGTTAGGGTTAGGGGTTGGGTTAGGGTTATGGTTAGGGGTTAGGGTTGTGATTCGGGTTAGAATAGGTTTATTTTCTTTCTCAAGGGTTATTTCGTTGCTTTTTATTCAAGTGCATTCTAGGGGTAGGAGTTGGGGTTACGGGTTGGGTTAGGGGTTAGGGGTTTGGGTTGGGGTTAAGGGTTAGGGTTAGGGTTAGCTTTAGGGAGTTAGGAGTTAGTTGTTCGGGGTTAGGGTTAGGGTTCGAGTTAGGGTTTGGGTCGTGGGTTAGGGTTAGGGTTAGGGTTAGGGTTAGGGTTAGAGTTAGGTTAGGGTTAGGGGTTGGGTTATGGTTATGGTTAGGTGTTAGGGCTGTGATTAGGGGTTAGGGCTGTGATTAGGGTTAGATTAGGTTTATTTTCTTTCTCGAGGGTTATTTCGTTGCTTTTTATTCAAGTGCATTCTCTGGGTTATCTTAAATCCAAAGAAATAAATGTTAGAAGCATATATGAATGAATCTATAGAGACTTATGGGACACTCTGTAGTAGAAGACCATGTAATCGTCCGAACGACAGTCGCTGGCATCGATAGTTGAACAAGAAACATAGTTTTTACGAAATTAATCATAGTTTTCAGATCAGTGAAGTAAAATTGGACAATTCCCTGCAACACACTTGATGATCACTCATGGCACAATCACTGCTTTGTATAACCACCAACTGTCCACTTGAAATTTTGATCTTCGTCAAGAACTCTCTGAACCCCTCACAGATGCTTTCATGGACTTCACCAGCGGGATATTGTCGGTGACGGGAATAAATGCAACCGGACACATTTTCGCATCCTACCCGGCGAGACACCTGTCGATTCTCGGCGGATTCATTGATCAGGTAAACTCAACTCACAATGGCCCAATCATTCTGCTGCTCATCCCATTCGGGCTCGAAATACAGGAAAATCTAGGAAATGTCTACAATGTGAAATTGATTGCCCCATTTAGTTAGATAATGACCCCCTCTTTTGCCTTGCTTGGTTTTGGGTTTAATGACCCGAGTCACCGGAAGGTCAGACCTACGATGCTCAACACCATTTCCAGTCTGCTAAATCTGTGCATTGATCCAAAAACAACATGTTAGGGCTAAAAATGTGTTGAAGTGAGGTTTAGGTAATCGGGTCAATAGGTTGGGGTTCGGGTTTTGGGCCCGACAGTAGTTTGTTTGAACACTCACAACGCTCACAAATTTGTATTTGTATGTAAAATAAAAAAAATTCTCTCAGGAATAATTTGGAAGGAAAATAAATCTGATTCCTCAGCCATCAACTGTAGCCATTATTATTGAATGTAAAGGCAATGTTTTGTGGATTACTTTAAGTAACATTCATTTAACATCCTTCAGTTGTCAAACATACTCTGTATGTAGATACTTGTGAAAAGAAACAAACCACAGTTATAAAAATATAAATGCCAAAAGTGGTTTAAATCTTATCTTACAACTTGCCAACTAATTAGGTAAAGCTAACAGAGTAGAATTTGTTTCATTCAAATTAGCCATTGCTCTGTGACTCAGCAAATTTTAGCTAGCTATGTGTCCACACATTTTTTTTTTCATCTTAATTTTTATTTTTATTATTTCTTTAGAAAATGTAGTTTACTTTATCATAATTTATCAGAAAGAAAAAAAAGACAAACGCACGTACACGGTAGGATCCTCAAAAATGGAGACAAAAAGTTTGCTCATTTTGCTCTTGTAAGTACTCTCGAAAAGACTAAAATCACATCTGGAAAGTGAATTCATGGAAACATTTTTTTTTCTTTTGAGGCCAAATTGTAACTGACTCCAGACTAATCGAGTGAAATGGGATCGATGACTCACAATAACGTTTCTGAAAACCACCGTTTCCATTTATGTATTGCAGTATTTATATTTGCAGACACATGAATCAAATCTTACCAAAAATGAAGGCGCATTTCTGTTTATTTCAGTTTTTATAATAAGCATCCTCATTACATGTCACACTGGAAAAAAAAAGGAATATTATGATAATTCTAATGTTATTTGAAGGACTTGACCACAATAAAGTGCAGCCACAAGTGACGTTATCGCTCTCCTTGCAGGTGGTGGGCACCGGCATGCTTGTTCTGTGCATTTTGGCCATCATCGACGGAGGAAACATCGGCGCTCCGAAAGGTGTGGAGCCACTGGCCATCGGCTTGATCATCATGGCCATCGGGGTGTCGATGGGATTGAACTGTGGCTACCCCTTGAATCCTGCCAGGGATCTCGGGCCGAGACTGTTCACTGCTGTGGCTGGATGGGGAATGGACGTCTTCAGGTGACCGCGTGACACATTTGGGATTTAACTACAGGGGTGACTTTTTTTTTGTGATACAAACCATCTTTCAACTATTTTTTGATTAACTTGTGAGCAGAAATTTGAGACAAAAAACCCCACGTCCCACTCTGATGAGGTAAAGAAAGCACAGCAACCTCCTCAGCCTGAAGTCCATCTCAAATCATCATTGAGATGCACTCATGGATGAGCCTAAACTTCCTCAGATCCTGTGGTGCCAATATCAAAGGACGGACCTCGTTCGTTTGATTTTTGAGCTGCTTTTCATGTCTTCCTCCTTATTTTAAGTAAGGCCTAGGCTTTTGATTGTAAGAATGACAAATAAAAACCAGTGGTGAAAGGCATCAGCCTACATCCTGTTGGCTCGCAAAGCAACCAGCACAAAAATAGGAACGGCGGTCCTGTGCTATAGCCCATGCTGGGTCCCACAAAAAAAAAAAAAAAAAATCTGTGTGTCAGGACCAGGGCAATGCAAGACAAAATATTTCTTCATTTTTTTTCAACACAATGCATCTGCAGTGAATATGTGACATTTTGTTCTTTTTTTTTTTAAATAATGTTTTTCATCTGTTCAATAATGTAGTCAATCGTACGATTAATATTAGTCCTCCATCAACCACACTTGACTGGTTAGTGGACAAACAAACATCCATCCATCCATTTTCTGATCCACTTCATCCTCACAAGAGTCGCGTGGCGTGCTGGAGCCTATCCCAGCTGTCTTCGAACAGTAGGCGGGGGCCACCCTGAACCAATCGCAGGGCACACAGACGAACAACCATCCGTGCTCACACTCACACCTAGGGACAATTTTAGAGTGTTCAATCATCCTGCCATGCATGTTTTTGGAATGTGGGAGGAAACCGGAGTACCCGGAGGAAACCCACGCAGGCATGGGGAGAACATGCAAAGCCCAGACAGAAAGGCCGGAGCTGGAATTGAACCCAGTACCTTTGCACTGTGAGGTCGACGCGCTAACCACTGGCCGCCCACAAACAAACATATTGATTGAAATAAATGATTAGGCAACAAGCATTGTTGGCTTATTATATAATGTCACATGCACTCAACAGACGGCATTGATTGTTGTTGTCGTTGTTGATCCAACATGGTTCCATGACACTGTCCAAAATATCAACCTGCCATTTGTTTCTATGCAGCACGGCAGGATACTGGTGGTGGATCCCAGTGGCGGGGCCCATGGTTGGGGCTGTGGTCGCGGCCGTCCTGTACTACCTGCTCATCGAGCTTCACCATCCCCACGCCGAAGCCGAGAAGCCTCACGAGGAGGAGGGCGACGAAGAGGAGGAGGAAGATGAGGAGGACGAAGACTGCAGTCTGAAGGACAAATATGAGATGATCACCATGAGTTAAACTGTTTAACTCACCGAGTATCTCTTCTTGTTAGAAACTGGATAATCGGCTCGTGTTGAAACGTGACTTCATGGTAACGTAATGACCATTTTGAATGGATGAGTTGTAAATATTGTATTGTGGGATATTAGGTACTATGGCAAGCATGATAAGCTCCTTCACAATCGCTCCTGTTATATGACTTACATTATTAGTATTTGTACTTTTTTTGGTTTTGTTTTATTGGTGTTTTATTTTCTTGAGCAAACCGGATTCCTGTTGTTTATTCAAATTAAAATTTCTACAAACCACTTCGCTGTATTTTACATCTTTATCGATTGTTTTGTGTAATCTGGTGAGTTACGTTCCAGACTCCCAAACAAATTCATTTTTTCCAAACCAACAAACATATAATCTCAAATTATACATCAATAATCATGCTCAGGGATGTAAATTACAAAAGGAACCTACAGCAGTCACTCTCTGTTGGCATAAAAAGCAGGATTCAAGAGGATTTGACATACAACGATCTTCAGTAAAACTGTGTTGAGCTGAAATACTCGTTTTCATTCATTCCAATTTACACAGTGTAAAAAGAAAAAAAAATATGTTCTACCATTTAGTGACCAACATTGGAATTACACCCTAAATAATCGGGAGGCAGAAAAAAAAAAGTTATAAATTGTGTATACTTGCATTAATATTTTCCAGGTACTTTGTCTTCCTCCCACATTTGAAAAACAAGCATGTTCATGTCACTGACTCAAGTTGAGGTCCCCAAATATGCTTCACTGGCCCACAAGTCACTTTGGTGATTCAGGGTCGTCATGACAACAGCTGATGTAGCTAATCAAGCTGCACTATGAACTGTCATGTTTACATTTTCTGATAAATTAATACAATTCACATCAAACACAGTATTAATATAAACTGATCAATAACTAACAATACATACATCCGGGTGTATGTTCCATTTAAAGCCGACATAGAATCAGGCGCCTGCTGTAAACAGACGGACAAATTAGCATGTGTGAAATTGTGTTGTCAACAGCACGGGAACAGCTTGTGACAAATGAATCCCATTCAATATGCAACGTTTGTAGAAGCGAAATGATCACTGAAGGTGCAGAAATGTGCGATAAATACATTTGTGTCCCTTGTGTGAAATGACAAAAAAAAAAAACAAACTTCACATTCCATGACTTGATTATCTTGCCTGCTTTATTTGGTATGATATTGAAGTTATATATGTTATGAGGGATGGGCAGAATTTTGGAATAGCCTTCATGTCTGGACTGCGATGTAACAGATGGCACCTTTGCCTGCATGCTTGTTGTATCGCAAACTGTTTCCGTAATTTTTAGTTAATAAACGAAGGAAACCCTTGAAAATCTAGAGAGAGCAGCTGACAGTAAACAGTGGTCTATTTATTGAATGAGTCGTTTAATTAATGCATTTCATGTACTCCAAAAAAATTACATTTCTTTGCACAATACAATTGATTTTTTTTTGTTTTGTTTTTTTTTTTTTTTGTAAAAATGTTCAAAGTGAACAAAAATTTCCAATACTGTATAAAACACAGTGAACATTAAAATCAGACAGTAGTATTACTTTTTAATCGTGTTCTTTCGGCCTACATCACCTACAACAATTCAAAATCAATTTGGACATTGCAGTGCACGTTTATCTAAAAACTTTTTTTTTTGTTTTAAACCAGGACTACGAAATGAAAAGTAAATTTACAGGCATTATTCTTCTGCTCTTCTAGCCAAACCATGCCACAGGATAACAAAGACTAAAATGAGAATGTCACATTAAATCCATCACACTCAAATGTTTTTTTTATATCATTGATGACAGTGGGAGAAAAAGTATCATAAGCAAACTCCAATCGAACTAGCACATACAAGAACAGAAATAACTTAAAAGGTTTGCCACATATGAACATCTTTGAATTGGAATAAAATAATAATAAAAAAAAAATCAACAGATGTATCAAAATGTAATTTTCAATTTTCAATGAAATGCAAATTTTCAAAGTACTGTACAAGTTTACATCTTAGATTCTGGAGCCAAGAATGACCAAAAAAAAAAAAAAAAATCCACTTTTTCTTTTTTGTACAGACATGACACACGCCTGATTCATCCATTATGTGACATTAACTGTGACACTTTTCCTCATCCCATCCACAGCAAAACGTGGGATCATTCTACCCTCAGGACAGTGTTGTAAGACATTAGAGTTGTGATTCAAACTGCATGCACTCCAAACGTAATAATGCCAAGATAAACCCAATTCAGGCCTGTAGGCAAAAAAATAATGCATGAAATATAGAATGCGAAAAATGATGTGCTTTATTGTTAGTGACAAGCGAATACTGAACCATGCCCAGACGACAAGATCACGTGTTATTTTGTGAAAGGGAAAGAATGCCTGAGGTGAAACGTGTCCTTCAAACGAAGCTTGCCGGTGCTTTCGGACATCACAACCAATGCAAACTGGGAAAGTGTGAGTCCAGGATGGTGACGTAGCAAAGTCAAGCTGTGTGAAAATCTGCCTCAACAGGCCTTGCTTCCTTTTATTTTGACATTAAAAGTTGTCAGCGTTGTGTTGAGACACATATTACGGACCAACGTCAATCAAGAATACTCACATTGAATTAATGCCTCTGCATGCCCACAAAAGTTCTTAAGATTTCCTATATGAGCAACAGAATGATAAGCCTCCTCTTTTTTTTTTCTTAAAAATATGTCCACAGAGTCATTTTTAAACTTATTTCCACACGCATTTCACTAATGCTCACTTCAACTAAACTGCAACTTTCCCTTCTCCTCAGCTTCAATTAGTGGTTATTCATTCTTCATATAGCTAAATTAAATTGGTAAAAGACAACAACAAAATAAATAAAAGATAAGTGGAGCGATCGTTCCCTTACGCGACACAAGCAACATGTTAGCAAGAAATAAAACAATGGATAGACGACCTTGGGGAGGGGGGAAGGAAAAAAAAAAAAAAAAAAAAAAGGATATGATGACGTTGTTCAATTTGAGAAACAAGGAAGCAAGCTACCCAAAGTGAACGAGCTCCACCTGATTGGACGACTGCAGAGATGACCCGACGGCATCAGATGGTCGGCGACAACATCCGAGGAACTCCTGGCGACCGTCATGCCTTCATTTATGTGTTAAAAGTCCTGAGAGCGCTAACCCAAAAATTAAAAAAAAAAAAAAAAAAAATCAACAAAACAGGAAGAGAGTGAAGAATTACACATTTACAGTAGAAGAAATAGTTCCTTTTCACTTATGATACACTAAATATGTACAGTCACATGCAGGAGACTGACTGTCTGCACAAGAGACCGGAGCATGTGTTCTTCGCCATTTTGGGACGTGTGGAAATCACAAAAGTGGAGCCAATCCCCCGCCGAGTGTCTCGCCTCGTTCTCGAGTGTGGCAAGAACGGCGCAAGAAAAGCACGCAACGACTCACCGGCAGCCACGGGGCATGTCACTCGAGACGACATCGCAAGAGAACCGAAACAAAATGACTAAAGTTGACCAAAGCTACAGATGATTCCTTAACTCCTTGGCACTCCTTTGAAATGAACCAAAATAAGATGACGATGGCAAAAAAAAAAAAAAAAGCTAGATTGCGCGCCGATTGAGTCCCTGGATTTTTCTCTTCTTTTCGTGTCTAAGATGGAGGATGCGGTGGTGACGAGCCACCGTGTCAGGCTTTTCTTTGGATGGAGTGACGCTTTTAAGTTTCCCACTGTAGGCACAAGGAGGAGCCAAGGCATTGGAGGGGGGTGGCGGGGGGGATTGGGTGGGGGGTGGGGTGGTCTCAGCGTCTCATCTGCCCCATCTGATAGTTCTCCCTAGGCTGACGGTGGTGTCGTTGGTGTTGCTGCTGGGCCTGCCGCTGAGGCTGCCTCTGGGCCTGCCGCGGACCACCGTGTCCGCCGTGCTGGGACTGATGCTGCACCTGGGAGCTTGCGTGCTGCTGCGCTCGCCGCCTCTTCAAAGTGCCTGTTGGAGACAAGGACACACACGGTGAGACATGTGAGATAGGAATGAGGGGATTCATTAACAGAGACCCCAAATTGCATTCATTCAATAACAGATTGCGCTTGACCAATCTGGGTTTTTTTTTATGCTTATGCCAATTCTGATATTTGGCAGAAAAAAAAAATCAGCCAATTATTGTTTGGGGGCGGGGAGGAGTACCGCTCTAACCCACCGTCATAAAGTGTTCCACAGGGTTCAATTGTGGGGCCCCTGCTGTTTTCATTATATTTGCTACCTCTGGGTTCCATTTTATTTCCTTTCACTGCTATGTTGATGACAGACAGATCAATGTCTGGTGCTGTCTACTGTTTTTAAGTTATTAATTTATTGTTTTAACTGTCTTTGTTATTATATGTCTAATTTTTACTCCACGTACAGAATTTTATATGCAGCCATGGTTGTTTTAAAGTGCTCTACAAATAAAGTTGAGTTGACAGTTGAGTTAAGTTATGCCTCGTGAATTAAATTATTTCAGGAACACAAGCAAAAATGCTTTCCTCCACTTTTTGCTGTTTAGGTGCAATTTGCGAACATATTACATAACTACGTACGTAACAAAGAGCCTCAAATAAAAACGGATTTAAAAATTGTCCTCTTATCGTCGATTACTCTTGCTTTGGTTCGGAATGTGGAGATCTGCTCAGGGCAGGTTGCAGGGCTGTGGGCCACCCCAAAAATCATGAAAAATCGCAAACTGTTTGTCTTATCGCCTTCAATCTGTATTATAAACAAATAAATAAATAACCAATACATAAAATCCCCATTAAAATCACAGTGATATAAATAAATAAATCTGTTTCGTCAAACAGTCCGAACTCACCTGGAAGTGGTTTAGGGGGAGGAAGCTTGGGGTTACTGCTGGGTGTATGTACGCTACAGATCTTAATGAAGCCTGCCATGAGCATGATGAGAGCGATGCCCATCAGTAACACTGCCCACCAGTGGGCCTGGAAATAAAATCAAGCAAACACAAAGCCTGAGTGGTGCACAAAACAAATCATTCTTCTGTTGTCTAATAACAGCTAGTTCTGTTTACAGAATGCAAGTAATTGCACAGATTAAGTTTTATGCTAGTTCTAGGGTCATCCACTTTTAAGAATGACGTTCACTCGCAATGAAAAGGCATTTGTTGTGTTCAAATATGCTTCGACACAGTCAAACAAGAGCATGCTGTCTACATGTTACAGGAAATTCAATAAATATACACCATATAAGGACACGGCACACACATTTCAAACAACGCAAAAAGGAAAATGTGTCATTCAGAGGCCGTGAGGGAGTGAAGCTTTTCACAAAAGTTACAAAATCTATATCATGTTAAATATGTTGCTGAAATTCTGATTTATATTTTAACATTTAGCCTATTTATTCAATTTGGTGAATGAGGGCAGCGGCTTGTATTCAGATATAATCACAAGCGCATCAAAAATCTGTAACAAAGTAAATTCTACATACCACAATCCACTCCGCAATGTTCTCGTAGAGCTCGGGGTTAAAAATGGCCTTCTTGAGTCGAGCCAGTGGGCCGTCCGCATCCACCAGACGACACTTCATGAACACGTCGCAGTAGCCTTTGAAGTCATTGCAGGGCGAGCCGGCCGGCAGCGTGGTCACCTTCTTATTGAAGAAACGAGCCAGACGCTCCGACCCCGTACTGCTGCATGTGTTGGGATTCACTGGAGGGATTTAGGCCCAGTCAATTAGGACATCGGCACATGAGATGCCAACCTCCAAGGCACATATTCAGTACATGACTCACTCTTCTCCATACAGCACACGTGACAAAGCTCCGTCTCATCCTTTCCTTCTTGGCTGGCGCACGTGCACGCTTCGAGTCCGTACTTCTCACAGATGGAGCCGGAGCAGCCCTGTGGGCGAGGACACGTAACGATGGTTCTGAGTCTGCATGACTTCTTTTCCATGAGGCCAGCTGTTTGCGAGTTGCGAGTCACTCACCCCGTTCAGGCAGACTTGAGTCTCGCCGTGACAAGCGGTGAAGTTGGCTTTGGGTTCCGACGACGGGCACTGGGGGCTCACTCCGTTGCACATGCCCTGATGAGCGCACTCTGACTCGTCCCTGCACTTCTCATTGCGCCCCTTGTAGTTGCACTCAGGGGTGCAACAGGGTCCCTGGCTGGGACTGCGGGCAAGAGAGCAAGATGTTGGCTGAAAAAGATCTCAAACGAAGGTCTGGCAATTAGAAGCAGACACATCTTTGCGATGTACCTGCAGACTTTGTTGGGCTTTAATTTGCACTTCTTGTTATCAGCCTGGTTGGCGTCATAGCAGCATTGGTCCCTGCACTGATCACTGTAGCCACAGTCACACTCCTCTCCTGGCTCCACAAGGCCGTTTCCGCAGATGGGCTGACCAGACTCTGGCGTACAAAGATGAAATTTGTTGCTCACGTCAAACAACTCCCCCAACAATCGAATTTATCCTGTTCTGTGACTAATCATCCACTTTCCCTTAAATGGTCTAATAATTGTTCATTCACGACAAATATACTTTGGCTTAGTTTGATAAAATTCCTGGACACTTTTCTAATTATGCAATAAAAAGTGTACAACATTGTCACGTTGTATGTATCGGACAGCAACATTTGACTCTCTTACCAATGAGTGAATTGCACCGTAAACAATTTTGGAATCTAACTATTTGCAAACATCCTGGTCTTGTTCTTGATAAAAATTTGAACTATTGAAATGTTGGTTCATGTACACTGTTCTCTACTGAACAAATACATAATCAAATCAAATCAAATGAGTTCATCTATGTAGGCCAGTGACTCACAGTGAAAGGCAGAACAATTAAATGTTCGTCCACTAGATGGCACTTAACTGGTGTATCCACTGACATTTTTGTTTGGTATTGTGTCATGAGATTTTTTTTCCCATCATTAAAATATTTCTAATGTTCAATAATTAGATCAACTCCTTGGTTATTTTGCATTCACGTTTAGCATGATGGTTATTGTATACAACAAGAGTGTTTGGTGCCAAATGGCATATTTTCAGGTGCTATTGGTGTGGCAGGGGGGCTCAAAGTCTTTGTCTACAAGTGGAGGTTAATACATCAAAATAGCTTATGAACATAGATTAATTATGATTCAGTTACCGTAACAAAAGTATGCAAAAAATGTTGATCATTCAACACAAAGATAATCATGCCGAAATTCCAAGAAGGTGGACAATTTTAAATGAAAAAAAAGGTAACTAAAGGATTATTCAGTTGCCGAAGATAATTATCGATTAATGGTAATCAATGAATCGTTGCACATCTATAGTATGTGATAAATATTCATTAAATGCACGCAAAAACGTTTTGGGGTGACCAATTCCCAGATGAGTTTACATATTAATTTTCTTTTGGGTTTGTTTCTATTGTAATATTCTATTTTCTAGAGATGGCGAATTATGTGGGCTTTCATTACCTCTAAATTGTTTGCTAATTACGAAAACTATGGGAGAAAAAAAATCTCTGAAATATTTGACTCATTGTCTATAGTCAATCTCTAAACCTTTCAGTTTTTGAACTGCAGAAGTAAAAAGTTGTACAAGATATTCTAAATTATTGAGATGTACACGACTAGAAGATATCTTTGGTAAAAAGGTCTGCAACTAAACTGAGACATATTTATTTTCATGGCTGCTAACATTTGCAATGTTGTTATTTACAATTTGTCGAAAACAAAAACACTCTCCATCTGATATTTAGAAAGAAACCAAATGAGGCCATTAAAAAAAATAGCACCGCACTAATGCCAATATTCATTTAAAATCCATTAGCATTTAAAATGTTTGTGTTTCTCTAGCCGCATATGTGAATTTGCCAACGGTGTGCTACATACCAACAAAACAGTTGCTCCTTTTTTTCTCCAGCACCTGGCTGATGTTGCGCACGCTACAGATGGAGAACTTGTTGTTGTTCAGCTTATCTCCCGACGTAGCTCTCGCATACATGATGTAATTGCCCTTCTCCTTTTTGTCTTGGCTCTTGGATTCACCCGGGGTGCACTCTGATCCAGAGTCATGCTGCGTATGAGCAAGAAAAAAAGAAAAAGAAAACAAAGGTCAATATAAGATCAGGAGACAAAGATGGCCACGCTCCATTTACTCCTTCTTGCTTGCGATTGAAAGTAGTATGAGTTACTCACCGGAGAGCCAAAGTTGTGCCCCACTTCATGTGCAAAGGTGATATGGGAGACTTTGGGAGGTACGTGGGAGGCGTAGTTCTGGACAGTGATAATGCCTGTGTTGAGAGACTTCTTCTTCCCATCGGAGTACAACTTGCTTTTTTCACAGATCCCTCCAGAACTCCCTGGCGATGATAAGCACGTTTTTAAACAAGACTCCCTCTCCAAAGCATGCATGTCATGCTGTGAGATAAGAAAACAAGATTTTACATCGTATCGTGTGTTTCATGATCTTTTTTGATGTTTGACTCTGGTTTCTGTAACAACCCCATTCAGTTGCGGTATCAAACGCTCCTGAGATGTTTTATTGATTTATTTGATTTGATTTAGCGGCAATGGTACATTGCTCACAATGTTTATGAGTCAAGAATTCTTGACCATTGGCCATGGTTAAAAGATGCAAAGATTTATAAATCACAATTGTCTATCCCAAAGTGCAAAAAAAAAAGGGCAACGTTTTTTACAATGTGTTCTATTGGCCTCCCCTAATGTGGTTAATATTGTGTAATGGAAGAAGTAGTAAACAGATTAAAGCATTTTCATCCTTGTCGGTGGCTGGCATTTTGGTCTTATGTCTCCCTCTGCTGCTGACTGAAATTGATGTCAAACTGCCCTCGGGCTCACATTGCGAAAACAGATGGTTGAATTCTTATTCCACAAACGCAATAATAATCAGAATACCATGCTGAGGACACATACAACAGATTAGTGCAAAGGATTCCCCCCCCCCCTTTAAAACCATGTTTACAGTCACTGCACAGTGACGAAAGCTCCACAGTACCTGAAGGGGCTCCCACCCAGGCCAAACCCAAGACGCCATCGTCAAAGTCTCTGTCGGTGAAAACGTAAGCCAAACAGTAGTCATCGTGGTTCTGTTCCGAGTTCAGCTCCAGGAACTTCTCCACGCCAATGTTACCAAAGCGAAATGGGTTGGACTTGTCCCTCTCATCACTGGTGGTGTTTATCTGTGTGGGAGGAAGAGAGCTTGTTTATAGGAAACGCTATGACTGAGGATTTTCAGCACAAGGAAAAGGGGTAATTTAAAAAAAAAAAAAAAAAAGGAACCTCAATAGAGTACTCACCCTGATCCGTTTCACCATGAAACTGATGTTGCGAATCCCTAAGAAGTCTGTGCCCTGATAGATGGCATTAATGGCCTTGACGTGACTGGAGATCTGAAATGGGAAGACAACAACATACAAACACATTCAGCAGAAGAATTTGATTAAATTTCCTATATATTTTAATTGCCGGTAGATTTTAATCTCTGTCTCCTATTTGGACACAAAAAATAGCTCAATCTGACACCTTCCCTACGGTGTGCACGTCAGTCAGCTATTCCACGGAAGAATGGACAAATTGAGAATGTTTAGAAATAGATTTTTTTTTACATGATGTGCATAGTATGGCGACTCACTGAGGAATATTACCCCTATAAAAATGACAATTGACTGTTTAGTTTCCCCCACTGTCGCTACAAGGACTTTGTCAAATCCTTATCCCCTAACCCTACGCTGTACAAATATGCAATTCTTCAGAAAGAGAGCCTTCAAGCTGTTTGCAGCAACTCCCAGTTGAACTTTACTGTCAAACAAAACATAAAACCACGAGAACGACAAAATGTGTCTTAAAAACTAGATGTGTCAAAATTCATCTATTAATCAACAACTAATCAAAAATAAAGTCACACTTAAAATGATCCACCTGCAGCGAAGATTTTTGGGGGCGGGAAGCTGTGGTGGAATAATGGCATTTTGATTGATTTCAATGGGGACAATGTGAATTGAACTCATGGCACCTCTCCAAATCCCGATGGGATACATGAACTGAATGGAACTAAATGCAAGGGCCTGAGTTTCTAAGAAATGTGTTGCTGACACTTGGCTTACACATATATGGGGAGCGTCAGTCTAGATTTACGTGCGTAGCTGCAATGCAGACGAACTGAAAACGTGTTTGCCATTTGGATTGGTATGATTTTGCATGGGGACTATGATTGTGTATCGACTGGCCTTTGCTATCAAGTGTGACGAAACAGCTTCAAAACAAAGACAGCTCGACGTGTTGATTAGCGTGCGGAAGGTGCAAACGGCAACTGTCGTGAGTCATCATGGCGCATTACACAAGCAGAAGTGTGTTTATGTGTGGCAAGCGCGTCCTTAATCCCACGCGGGTTTATGTGTCTCGGTGCATCTCACCTGAGCAATGACAGCCTCTCTTGTCTTGTAATACTTGTAGAAGAGGTGATCCGTTTGGATGAAGAGCTGGCACGTGTTCTTCTCAGCCTGCGCCATTCTCTTCTTTCTCAGCATCACAGATTCATTAAGGACCGCTTGACTGTGGAGTGCCTGGTGTGCGGGAGGAGGAAATAGACTGCCGTTAAATTAAACATAGTGTACTGTAAGGGCATTTACAACCAAACAGCGGCTGAATAAATCATGTCTGATATTTCGGGCTTCTAGTTTTAAAAGTGCAGAATGTTCATACAACATGCATTGCTTCTGCATGTTATGCATAAAAGGAAGAGGAAGAAATAACGACAAGTGCATTTCACAAAAAAAAAAAACAAAAAAAAAAAAAACAATTCAAACACACTGTGTGGATTGAGGACGATGACATGAAGTCTTTCATGAAGACCACATAATAAGCTATTGAGATCCAATACAAGCGATGTATCCGATATTCTGCAGTTTGGCAGATGGTTATCAAAAGTTCCAAAAAGAGGCTTCAAGTTGTATATTCACAATGTTATTGTCAAACTAAACATAAAACAAATAAAATTGCACATTGTGTATTGTGTGTAAACAACCAAAATAAATTGGCCTGAGGGAATTCCCCTCGCTGATTGTTGGGATGTCGCAACCCTTAAGGCAATGGATATTTGAACGCAAACGGGGGAGCCACATGCAGACAGAAAATGTAACAATACTAATAGGCCTGTATTTTTTTTTTTTTAATCCTCGGCCAAAAAAACCTAATATTATAGGAGTTTACCGAGTCAACTTACTTGTTGACCTCTTCCTCGTCTATCGATGCATTTCTGCGCTATCCTGCGCTCACACCAGAAGGAGCCGTACAATGAATGAATCATATGCGCAAACTGTTAAAAACTTTTTTCTTATTTAATTATGTTATTACAAAACACACTGCATATATTTTGGTTGTTTTTGTGTGAGATGGCAACAAATTCATGGCATTTCCAGTCAACTCGGTCGGTGTGAATTAAAGCAGTGCATTCCTATCATTTGTCAGGCAGAATATTTGACTGAACTCTTGGATATCATTTGATCACGTGGTCATACTGTAAATTTCCCAGGCCATGTTTGCCAATGGGATGAACATATCAGATTTATTGCTTTCCTCTCTGCGAAACACTTGCAACTGCGAGCGTGTGCTGAAGATCACCTTGGACGGCTCTTCGACAGCAGACGCTTGGTACTTCTTCATCTTCTCGAACACCGAGCTATCAGCACAGCCGCCCTCCGGGCCGTACTTGTGAGGATAGTCTGAGTGAAAGAGGCCGACACAACACTGTCAAGATTATGGAGATAACGTTAGCTACTTAACCCTCTGAGTCACTGTGTGATGCTATTCAGGATCAGCTAATGGGTTGTCCTTACATGCCACCTGAGCCTCGGTCGCATTGTACGCTTACTTTATTTACTAATTCCTCTCATATTTACACACAGGCTTTATGTAAAAGGTGATTACAAATTAAATGAGTGCTGCTCACTATCCCTACCGAGGTTGTACAGACAGCTTTAATGAGTCGGTACCCTGAGAGAAAGATCATGTTACTCAGCTAATGAGCACCCTGGATAGCCTTGCTCTTCAGGGGGTGGCGGCGGGGTTCACACCAATCGGCCTGCATCAGCTCAGCGAGATTAACTTTACACTTTCGGATCACACGTATGCATATGCAATCAGTATATTAGACAGAATCGCTTCCTGCGAGGCCCATTTGAGCAATCGTGAGCTTGCAGTTGTCAAGGACTCACCTATGTCGTCCTCATGGTACATGACAGAGTGGAAAGGCACGTCTTTGCCCTCCAGGTATCGCTCAGTGGGCTCCACGTAGTAGTTGCCGTGGTAACTCTGAATGAAGCCCTCAAATTTACCATCTACGATGGAGCCATGAGCAAGTGTACCTTTCTCACCTGGGGAGACATATTACAGACAGGGACATTTTTTATTACAGACTGAGGAACAGCAAGAAAATAGACCGCAGGAGCTCAGTGGAGAATAAAACTGAAACATACTTAACAATTCAACTTGCTTTATCCTGAAACCAACCCCAGGCCTGAATCCGTTTTCCACACCATTAACTATATAAATTTCTACAGAATGTTAAATTTGTTATGACTATTTTTGGGGAGGTTTGTGCTCATGACTCCTTCTCTTCTCAGCATCTTTTTTGAGGCTAGTCCGCACAGAGTACTTTCCTTTAGGGTAGACTTTTCTCACCATATATTTCTCCAGTGTAGATGTGAGAGGTATCATATGTCGACTCTTCTCCTGAAACTTCCACCTTCAAGTCTGGTGTGAACAAACTGGTATCTCTCTTCATGCGTAAATTAAAATGCCTGAAATAAAGTAAAGAGAGAACGTGAACAAAAGAACTTCATCCGCATATTTATAGCAATGATGTAAAATATTTGATATTTTGCAGAGGTGTGCGCTTGATTTCGATTCAAATTGGGCCTCACTTAAGGAGATTGACAACATTTGTGCAGTCTTTGAGGAAGAGAGGAAAAGCAAATGAAAGTGGGAAAGTGAAACCATGGCTGTTCTGTTGTAGAGTTTTTATTCCTAAAGGAGGGGAGAAATAAAAAGTAAACATTGGCATTCTTTGGACATTCACAAGCGCTCTTGGTTAGCGGGTGTAGAGCACCCAAGCTGAGTAAAATGAAATTCTGAAAAGCAGACTTGGGCTTGTTACCACCATGAAGCAAAGTAACTCATCTCCACTACCCAGTTTTGTTTTAATTTGACAGCTTGCAAGAAAAATCAGTCAGAATAAGAATCGCATGTCCCACTATCATTTTTAAATCAGGCAGCGGCACTCTGAATATACACAAACCAATATGTAATAACAGATTGGAATATTCCATGTGTGAACTTTAAAAACACATCCTGTGGTTGTAAATGTATCGCAATAAAGGGAATGTTCAAAGGGACCATTGTGTGCCTATCTTTGCCGAGGACAATTCAAACAGGAAAAGCAACTGACAAAATCTTTGCTTTTCAAGGAAACAGGCGTCTTCCTTCCGTGTTCTGCACGGCTCTTATCATTCCCCCGCCTATTAAGCAGCGTCTGAGGTTGGCAACAGCAGGCTCCGCTCCACGCAGGAGGATAAACAGTCGTTGCCGAGCTCAGAGCCAGATGGCCGTGGAGAGTGTGGCGGACGCGCTCATACTTAAAAAAAAAAAAAAAAGCCACCTCCTCACCATACCAAAAAAATAAATAAATTAACTAAACATCAACATATTAGGTTTAACATAAATACCTTTTTTTCCCAGGTATGCCTATAATTGTGTCAATCATTTCCAATCTACAATGTATTGTAATCATCCATCTCACACGTTCAGTGTCAAGAAATGGGAGACAATGACATTAATTTGAGGAAATGAAAAGAAGACAATTCGCCAAATTAGAGGAACAGATTCAAGCTTTTCATCGGACACTCCCATTTGAAGTTTACTGGAAAAATTGTTCTTTCAAACACCAAAATGTTCAACCTGACCATATCACTTAACAAAAAGCCCGCAAGGGTAATGCCAACATAGGCGAATGAAAATAAGCACAGATGTTATGATAATTATAAATCTTTAATGAACTGCTTCATGGAACCTAACACCAGTGTGAAAAAGCATAACCCCATATCTGAGTAATCATGCTTTAATTTATGAACAAAATAGTGTAGCTCGTTCCAGAGCAGCCACAGGCATTGAGCAGCTTAGAATCAGAAACACTTGGCCAACATAACGACATCTAATACAAGGTTTTTCTATCAAAATAACTGCCTTGAAAAATATTTGGAAAGCTTTGCTTGAATTGACATCACCATAATTGTATTTATGATGCATGCTCACGCTATTATTAGTCATCATTTTAAATGCAGATGACAGCGGCAGGATTAACCAATAGATTGGCTCTCAATTAAAGGCTATCTCGGCCCAAAAAAAATGTGTGATTTCGCCGAGCCAAGATTAAAAGCGATGATATTTTGACATGTCACAAAACTAAATTAGCACCCAGTCAGCTAGCTCTGGTCATCGCGGATACGGCTCACAGTCCCGAAGCAATAGGGCAGAGTTTGCACCCTTTTCACTGCACCATAGCGGCTCGATTCTACTTTGAGGTAATCAGTTTTCCTTCACTACTTCCTCAGTAGTCACAGGATGCATATTAGCAAAAAGACACGAAAAAAAAAAAAAACCACCTTGAGACTACTGTAGCAAAGAAGAGACTGGAGAGTACAACACTGCAGCATCTCAAGCTGAAACTGGGTAAGATATCATTATGATGTTATTTTTGTCATTCCTAGCCATGTGTATTTGAATCGTCCAATGATACGAGGATATCTAATCCGTTGCACCAATGACGGGCCGGCAGTAGTAGTGACACTTGCGGCGTCGTGTTGTCAATGTTCAATGGAGAAGGGACAACAACGTGGTATCTGGGGGTCGCTTGGGGGGCAGATTGGGATGCATTCTAGTCCCGAATTCATGTATTTTTGGCATTGCAGCTTGGAACACGACTCAACTTTGTGCTGTTTTCATTTTCGACTACCTTACTATTGTGTTATCACTAAACTAGTGTTAACTGCTTCAATAAAAACAGACCAGTCAAGCACAATAAACAAGTAACAGCTCTACATAAGTGTTTACAGTTTTTAAAATGAATGAATGAAGTGAATAAAAAGCATAGAGCGTGTCACAATCATCGGCAATGATCCAGCAATTAATTTGGATACGTTATTGTCAAAGTTCACCGCGCTCCATTGCTCCCTGAGCTTGCAATGATTGACGATAGCTCAAGTCCGCTCTTACTTTAATCCTTTTGGTTTTGCAACTGAGCAACAGCAGCTCTCAGGAGTCACACCCAATTTCCGAGGTGAATCACAGCGCTTGATAAAAGCTTGCACTTCACATTTACCATTTCACAGTAGCGCCGCTGACAACATAAGCGGCAAAGCTTTGTGCAGAGACAGGAAATCATAAAATTACTTTATACTGATATGATAAAGCTACCAAAGAAAGAATCAGAAATGTGCCACCGAGACAACCTCCAGCCATTGAGCATGTCGAGGATGGAAGTAACCGAGGCGAATTACCTTTCCCCATATACTTTTAAAAGTGTGCTGATACTTCCAATGAAATGTAAACAATATGGGTATATATGTTTGTCAAAACAGGGACAAAACAACACGCATAAGTAGGAATTAAAAATCTTGAACACAAAAACATTTGGATTTCATTTCAAAGTTTACCAACCTTCCATGAGCGTGAAAATCTAAATGAAGAAACTGGTCTTCATGAGAAACTGCCCTTTTAGCCCTCTGGTGGTTGCTGTGGACCAGCTCTGCGTCATAAGAAAGGCCTTCATAGTGCCGGATGTACTTGTTGAGGGGATTCCGGTAGTGTCCTGGATGGGGGCAAACAGGAAGACATACAGTATAGCAAATTTTTGAAAGTAGAGGCTTTTAAAATATTGAAAGCAGTAGTAATCTCAAGTCTATTAGTCGGTATCACTAAAAGACGCCTTTGGGACTTCCGTTTTTCACAGAAGAAAAGTTGACATATCCCATTAAAGCTCATTTTCAGTGCATTACGTAGATGTTACGCAACAGTAAAATGTGCAAACAGCAAATTAACTGAGCTTTCTGATAGGGTGTGGACAATGACAGGGTGGACACTTTTGGCTCAGATGTGAGAACATTACCAGCATGGTTCAGTTTGTAAGATGACTGTGTATGGTTTATAACAAATATATTTAAATTCTTGAGAGGTTTTTTTTCTCAAATGATATTTTGCAATGCCAGGGTGGATATGTTAATGTCGACAACAGCCAGTTACACAAATAAAATGATGAAAATTATGAATTGTGTGTAAATAAATACTCGGCCACTAGCCACAGGTTCAGCCTCCATTGAATCAAAAAAAAAAAATGGTGATTGTATGTCATGAAAAACAGAGCGTTTCCTTAAGGGTCAGAATGGACAACAATTCAGCATTATTCTGAAAACAGAACATACATAATCAAATGACTCATTTGATCAAATAACTTATTGTGACAAGTTCAAAGATGAAAAATGCACTTGGTTTTCATGTACATTTTTCATCTATTACGATTTAACCATAATTGATGAGGAAAAAAACAACAACAAACAAGATGGCATGCACGTATCTCGCTAAAAAGGAACTGCCTTCATAGCTGTGCTCAACAACCCCAAGTGTCACAGTGTAATTATTTCTCCACATGAAGAGTGGATGGATGGTGGGCACGAAGGAGAATGGTGCTCGAGCACCTCTACCCGTTTTGTCCCACTGCTTCACACTCCAAAAAGCAGCCTGAATTCCATTTGCACAAAACAAGACCACAACGCGGAATTGTGCTGCACAAAATGACAGCAATGCAACCCTTTGCCGAGCACTACATTGTATTTGCAGGGTCATATTATGGCAACATGCAGGAGGTATTTTCAGTAAATGTGATTCTCTGTAATTACGCCTGAGAGGCGGAATTTCCATCATCAGGAGTAACAATGGAACAGACAGTAGAAAGAGCTAGTTCACTGCTCACGTGCATTATGAAAAATGCAGGTGTTGACATTAAATTTTTCATTGAGGTGAGTATGAGAGGTAAAAACTCTAACTACTCTGGAATATTCTAATTTCTACAAGCAAGAGACATTTATGCCACTTCTGTGAACAGTACATCACTTTGGAATTTTCGCATGAAAGTTCACAACAACCACAAACTGAGCTTTTGATGAGAAATTCCATGCATAAAAAAATGTCTTCAGACCTGACCTTCTTTTTGGTGAATGTTGTTAGCCAAATAGCAAAACTTTCCAAATCATTTTTAAATTACTGTCACAGTATCAATAAAAATACCAATTTGAAGAATTGTTTTTTTCTTTATGTCTGTGTAAGTCATGGTTATCCACAAAGATTAAGTTCAGGCAACATCAAGGCTTATTTGTTGACTTTTCTTTTTCTTTTTTTTTTTTAACTGACACTGCAAGTGACTCCCAAGTGCTGCCCTGGCATGTATCAAATGTTTTACAACAAAAACAAACACACACCAGCAGTATATATGTATGACAAATAATATAAAAATAAACATTGTTTAAATTATACGTATGTCGTTTGCCTAATAGTATCATAGCCTAAGTCATTTGTAATTTACTGTCACACAAAAAAAACAACAACAACAACAACAGCAAAGTGGTTACGAAAAATGATGATTTTGTCTGTGTGTAAGTCATGCTTATTGATAAAGACTGAGTTGAGGCAACTGGACACCTTCTTGTTTGTTGAATCGATTTGTTTTAACGTTAAAAAAAACGACGCTATGTAGTTGACTCCCTGTGCTGCAAAGTCATGTAGCAAGTGTATGACATAATCAGTCAGACACCAGCAGTATATTAAAACATGGAACCATGAAAAATAATCGAAGATGAACAACGTTTAAATGTATTTCGTTGGCCCTTTAAGCATAATAGCCCAAGTCTTTTTTAGCTTACTGTATGTTCTCTTAAGTGTATGTGGAAGTCGTGTTTATCCACAAATAGAGCTGAGGCAAATACAGTACACTCTTCTAGTCGAATTTTTTTAAACGTTAAAAAAAATAAAGGACAGTATGTACTGTAGTTGACTCCCCAGTGCTGCATAATCATGTAGCAAGTGTTTTACGACACAATTAACAACAGTAGAATATTAGAACACTTAAAACAGGAAAAATAAGCGAAAATTAACATCGTTTTCAATAGAATATCGCCCTAAACTTGATTTATGCAGTCGCGTATTGCGTTAGCTGTAGAGTAATATTCCTTAGAGTGTAAACACTTGCGACATAAAAGACAAACTTCACCACAACTTACGTGGGAATTGTTAACATGGAACGTGACTGTTGTTTAAAAAAGTAGACTGTAGAATGACTTTGGCGGCGATTGTGTACATGTAACAGAGTGAGCTCTACGGTAGCATAAAGCTAACGGTCTGTTGAAGGCAGCCACAGTCAGCATCTCCCGTATTCTCACAACAATGGACGTCGGCGAGATGAGTACAAAAATACAACATACACCTGACGACAAGAACGGTGACAACACGCACAGGGACAAGATAAACTTCGTTATTTTTCAACGCGTCTCTCGATTCCGTGCAAGACTTTCCGCCGTATCTCGTTTTCGGGCGAGACCACGGCGAAAAGGGTGCAGTCCCCCGTCACAAAAGCAGGCCCCGCTGATCCCGAACCTTAGCCGTTAAGCTAGCTTAGCTAGGCAGTCTTTCAGCAAGCCCCTTATCCACATCTTTTATCCGCGTAGTTTCCCGCCCCCCTCCCACGAAAACGCGTCGCTCACCTTGAGTGTCGTGCAGCAGGTAAGCAAAGAGGACAAGTTTCAGGAGAAGCATATCGGTTAGCTCCATTGTTAAAGCATTGATGCCGTTTGCACTTTATTGTCCTAGTTAGATAGGCGCAGACGCCCTGTGTGTTTATTGCAGCTTCCACTGGTCGCCCCCTCGCTTCTGCGCGCTGACGTCACGCGCAGCGCAGTTGCTATCCCTTCCCCCGAATGCGTCCAGCATCCCGGACACTTCCATTAGGTACACCGAAACACACTCACTACATCGAATGTAATTTCACCCTTTATGAAGACAAGTGCAGTTTTGAGTGACACTGTAAATTTAAATGATATAATTTTTGCTGTGGTTTGAGATTACAGTACGGGGGATAGGAACCGGGCAGGAAAAGCGAAAATCCACGTAGCCTATTGACGTCCAAAATGCATTGATAAAAAGATAATTTTTTTTAAATAAAACAATTATTGGAAAAAAAACTCAGATAAACCTCCAATAAGCGTTTTCCGAAAATTTAGGGTTGCCCCCCTCAAAAATAAAAAAATATATAAAAAAAGAACTAATCTGCGAATAGTTGAAAACGCAGTTGCTGAAAAAGAACCCGGTGCCTTGAGAGCTTTGGGAGTGAACTAAATAAAATCTCTCGTACATCAATCGGTACTCTCCCCACTACGTCTGGTGTGTTCTCCTGCTCTGTGCCAAATCCTCTGTCTGCCTACACGCAGGCGGCCCAGCCCATTTGCGCTGCCTGTCATTCGTTGCTTAGTAACGGGCTCACGGCACATTTTGAGCAGTTCTGTTCAGAGTTTCACATCACTGCTTTGAAATACAAAAAGCTACTCAGTGATGCAAGGTGTAACAAGAAGTACTCTTGGAAGAAGTTGTCTGTTTAGCCCTGTTCTAACATCAAGGAACACGTGAAGGAGTTGAGGAAGAGGTTGTTTTGCACTTTTTCCCCATTTTTTTCCTCTTTTCATTTGGGTTCACACATGTGTTTAATTTTATGATAGTTATCTTTATTTTAGTAAAAGTGTCCCCAGACAGACTTTGTTTCAGCTGTTACAGCACTCTACAGTAGATACGTGTAATACAGCAGCTCAAATCCAGCCTAGTTTGGTCTATTCAGCCTTGAACATGTCTACACACAAAGTTACAAGTGTTTCCTTTTTTTCTTAAGTAAATTTGTCCCCAGTTGTTAGGCTATTTAATTGAACTATTGTCCTCTTTCAGTAAAAGTGTCTCCAGACAGGCTGTCTTTAATTTACAGCACTTTATACATGTATACAATACAGTAGATCAGGTCTATATAATCAAGTTCAGGCTATTAAGTGTTTCGTAATTCTTAAGTGTTAAAGAACAAAGCTTTAATTTACAGCAGTTTCTAATTATTGGCTATGCTCAGGTTCATGTGACTTCAGTCTATAGAAAAATAACAACGTTCATTGCTAATAAAGCACTTAACCTTTCAGTACGTCTAAATGCTTTCTTGACTTCTCCTTCCTTACTGACCTCCAAGTGACCCTCGGGCCCAGAGGCTAATATAATATGTTAAATAATGTCAATTCAATCAAAGCATTTAGTTTTTTCATATAAAAATACAGGCGATTCTATGCATTTCAAGGTTTTGGGGAGTGAAACCCTCACATTTCTTTCATCCATGTGGTTTTGCAACACCGCCATGAAGAGTGTCCCTTATTTCCAGATCTGAAAGGTGGCAACATATGCTAGCATTAATAATGTCATAATTTCTTTGACATCTGTGTTGGTATTTGTTTCAAGCTGAAATATCTGGGCCACAATGTCAGAACAGAAAAACACCCTCAGCTTTGTGTGAGCTGTGTTTATCTCGAGCTGAAAGCTTTTTGTCATCCAGGCTGTTTTGAGTGATGATGCTCCTTTTTGTTGGAAACAGTAGTTTCCTAGATAAATAATGGCACTAGGTAGCACATTATCCTCCACTTTCACCCTGCAATTCATCCAGCTGAGATAAGCAGCACAGTGTAGATTAACAAAATAGAAAAAGGCATTGAGGCATTTTATTTCAGTTTGTGATTGTTTCTTGAATCACTTTGGTCTGCAGTTTTCTCTTTTTTATTCCACACAGGATCCTCTTGCTCCGGTGGCCACCACATGACACACCTCCACATCAGCACCCAGTTTTTGCAGCTCATCCAGCCAGATCTGTTGCTTCTGGGACAGACGATCATTCGGACCCTTCACCTCCACCAGCTAAAACAGCAAACGTCACTGACTTGAAGCAATCAGGAATCCCAGTTTTTACAACTATTATACACACCACAGCATTTATACATGCAAAGTGTGGAAGACCCCACCTTGTAAGTGTTATCACATGTATTCCATACGACAAGGTCAGGCAAACCTCCACGACAGTGCCTGAAGTCTTTTGCCATCCGTGCTGTAACTCCTGCTAAGAAGGCTCCACCCAAGCATGACACGAGAGACTGCCAAATAAACACCACGGATTCAATTATCATGACGTGACACACAATATCCTTTTGTGAGTGCAAAAGTAGACATCATTCGCAATGCGTGACTTTAGGACATTTTAAAGCAAAGTACCTGGGCTTGACTCAGCGAGGAAAATAGCTCCCAGTTGGCACATGAACACACTTTACCCTTTTGGGAAGTCCATACATCCTCCAACATAACGCGCAAGGTTTCTACAGAAGCCTCACTAATTAATTGTACACGGTAATCCACTGCTTCTTTTCGGTTCTCATAGAAACAATCAGTGTGAAAGTCCAATGGGCATGCCTGTGACAGAAACAGAAAAAATGTCCAAATAGCCTCGAAACATTATTGCTTGTTTGTGCATATTATACCTGGTAAAGATTTCGGAAAACATCTGGTATGCCGTCCATAAAAATGATGTCCCACATCAGAAGGGCAAAAAGTGTTGAAAATGTTGAGCCCTCTCCATGGATTCCTGTGAAATTATAACAAACTTTTTTCACTTTTTTTTTTGTTGTGTTGTTTAAGCAAATGTTTCTCCCACCAGCCCCTCACCCTTCCTTCCTATTATGGTGCACCCGCAGAATTGGACGTGGTGCCACCCCTGTAGGCTGCAAAGTCTGCGCTCAACAGGTTGGATAATAATGTGACACCCCCCCCCCCCCACCACCAACCTCCATATGTGCTCGTCTTGTGTCGGGCATTAATGTACACCTGTTTGCGGAGATTATTTCCCCCCACAATCCATCTTGTGCTCCCCTTACAGGATCTCATTACGTTTTTTTTCCCCTCCCTGTCCACGATATTTATTTTTCATCTGCGAAAATGGGCCACTGTAAAATGTGACCCCGCGGACTCCTGTTCTGCATCCCGCTGTTGGTCATTGTTTTTCTATGTTTCTGTGCTTGGTCATGTCTGTTCCAGCATTACAATCTGTGGTAAAATGACAATAAAACTATTCTGATTCTCAGATTCTGATTGTTCTAAATCCTAAAGTCTATGTCGTGCTGATGCTTACCTTGGTCAAAGCCTTGCTGGCGGTAATGTGCTAAAGACAGGTCTTCCACAGAGCATATTACAGTGCCATCAGTACAATCGTCCGTATTTGATGGTACTAGAAACCGCGATTTCCCCGTGCCCCCTTCATGGGGGAACAGTTGTCCTCGGATGGTCACCTGCAGACAACGATCCAAAGTTTCAAACATGTTTATGACAGGTTTTAAAATGTACTTTCAGCTACATAGTGAAATAATACCCACATGTCTGACATCCTGGACATCGACAGTGGGCAGATCTCTGAGCTGCAGACGGTACTTCTTGAAGCTGGCAGACTCTCTCATCCGAGAAGCTCTCTGGTAGAGGGACAGCTTATGTCCCGTTCGCACGAAAGGGTCAGACAAACCATCTCTGATAGCACAGATAGCCTGCGGGGCATTTGAGGTGACAACTCAAACAGCAGCGTGACAATTAACAAGGTTTTAAAAAAAATGAAGCCTCAACTACATGCACTGACTTCTTCTGTTTTTTTGAGGTGCTGTTGAAGGTTCAGGGCCAGTCTGTCCCACCAGCGCCCTCGATTGTCAGGACAGTAAACATCCTGCAGAAGTAAGCACCGCAACTCGTCGACAGCCTCCTAGGATTAAAAAAAAAAAAGACTTTGCTATCCACAGCACATGATAGATAAGTTAAAAAATACTTGATCAAATGAGACAACCTCATAACGACGTAGCCTCTGTAAGATCTCCACGCCTCTTGATAATATCCGCGTGTAGGCCCATCCCGTTGTGAAGCTGCGTAGGAACACTGGGAGCTCCTTTTGGTGACTAGCAAAAACGCAACATGGCAAGTTTGCCACAATGACAATGGACGCTAAGTACACTTGCACAACATGATGAAATTAAATATAAGCTGGATCAAAATTTGTTTTTCTAGTATTTTATACCGTTGTACAGGACTTACACTGAGAAGTGTTTCTAATATTTTGGTAACTAATTTAGCTATGAGAAGGGCAAAATAGTAAATGCCGAATTTCTGCACCACTGCAAACTCGGGCTGAAAGATAATAACCACCATATGGTTCAATGAATAACTTTCTGAAAGTGTATTCGATCTCACTGGACTCTGTAGATTAAAAGTCAACAACATGGTAGCCCTTTCGCATTTATCAGTATTCAGGTAGTAGCTTTTTAAAAAGGTTGACATCACCTCTGGTGTAGATGTTGTGGCTAGTGAGCGCATGGCATTCAAACAAGTTTATCAAATTAGCCACCAAAATAACCTCACTGAAGAGTTCAAGATTACTTTTTCCTATCAGATCTTAAACAATGCCGGTCCAACCTGAGGTCACAACTCATCTTCAGGTCCTGCCATTCATTCTTGGCTGATCTATACAGGTCCAGAGCCTCTTCCCAATGACCAGCTTGCATAGCCAAGGTCACCTCCTGCAAGGCTCGGATAGATGCTTCATACCTGAGAGGATTCCCACAGCAATGAGAACTGAACGGTCACACTCAAACTACCTCGGACCACACAATTGGCTCACTTGATGAGGTCGTCTCTCTCCCGGTACACCTTCGCCATGCGCTGCACTGTGTAATCTGGGAAGGCCAGTCGCCCTGAATTGACTAGCAGGATGGTATAAAGCTGGCTTTGCCCAGCTGCTGCCATCTCCTCCTCATCCATCGTGTCTGTCAGGGAGAAGAGCAGAAGGATGCGAGAAAAAACAGCCCGAGGAGCGCTGTGCAGACGCACACAGGAACCTGCGAGCTGTTTTGCCCTGTAGGAGTAGAACGAAAGTGATGACATCATGATTTCAGTTCAACTAAAATGTGTTGTTATTATTATTATTGTTATCTCACCTTTTCAAGATGACAGCTCCGATGTTTTGAGCATGGCTCGGGGAGAAGAGAGACTTCTGCTTGCTCAGCCGCAGGAGCCCGTCTACTAGCTGTTGTTTTTGAGTTCCAGAATTGCCCAGATGAAAAGTCTTCGCCAGCGCTTTGAGGTCAGGGGCTGGCAAGAGATCAAAGGCTTCTTCTATGTTGCAGAGGTCATTCTCTTAAACAAAACAAAACAAAGAGCAATTTTAATACCCCGACAGGAAGCAAAGATATAAATAAATAGAAATATTTTGACTGCTTCCACTCCCCTGGTAGACTTTCTACAACATGTTGAGGTATGTCTCTTGTCTTCCAGGAGAACATTTGTGAATTCAGAGGTCAGTGATATCAGCACAATCATTGGCCTGGCTCACCATATCTCTTCTCATTCTTCCCAAATGTGTTTGTGGTACCACAGCAAATTGTAATCATATCTTGAGCAGTAATAGCAATTACCTGTCTGCAGAAGACCCCTTTGCACCAACTCCTGAGCAACAGGACCCAAATCACTACTTATTTCTTCATAGTCCAGTTTCTCCACTTGAATCCACTTTAGTTTCCGCTGAAACAGTCTCACATATAACTTCTGTGCCATGACTTCAAAAGACAGGGACAAATATTTGTTAGAAACAAAGCGTTGCAGAGGATTTTTTATACTTCAGCATACCTGAGAGCTTCTCAAAGGCTTGCACGAGCGTCATGTCATCCTGGTTGAACAGGGCTCTGTCGTCCTCGTTCTCTAGCACGGCCTGCAGGACAGTCTGGAAATTGCGTAGGTAGTAGGGCAGTCTTTGAGGGGGTGAGGTGTTGCCTGTTTGGTCACTGGTGCTTTTCTCAGGCACACACACTGTATGTAAATTGCTGCTGGTATTGTCTAAGATTGAAAGGGGGTCATCATCCGCAGGAGAGGGCATTTTGGGTTCAAGTTCAACACCATCTCCTGTTTCTTGACCAAACGATACTTCCGTCGAGCTGGTTACTTCGTGTTTTGGCTTCTTTCTTAAATTAGACACCTTACCTTTGACAGGTGTCTCCTTCTTTCTTTTAATGGGGTTGGAGGAAGAGGAGAGGGACACTTTTAGCCCAGTCTCCAAGTCTTTTCCCGAACTTCCTGCTGTTGTTGTACACATCCCAGCATTGGTCGTTAACTCAATGGTTCTTTTTGAATCTCCGTTGGTTCCTGAAGCCTGGCTGGCAAGAATTTCTGTCTGTGAGATGCTAACATCATCCAAGGTGTCTTTATTCGGATCAGAAAATGCGTGTTTAACATCTGAGTGTGTTCTCTCATTTGTCTTTTCGCATGTTCTAGATAACTTGGCAGAGAGACTTCCAAGTTCAAGCTTTCTGACTACAGTCTTGCTGCTTATCTCCTGAGAGACATTCGGAGATGTTCTCGTCTTGAAATAAGGACTTGTCTTAGTTTCTTCTTTCAGCTCCGGATCGAGCTGTGGGGACCTGGAGCAAGTCCTGCTCGGTGACACGACATTACTTGCTGATGAGGCGTTGCTGTCTGTTCTCTCAAAGTTCTTGCACTGCAAATCGATGTGTTCATTGATCTCAAATCTGGGAACCGTCTGACCACAAAGTGGGCAGGACAGTTTGCAAGGCTGCGGGTTGCTAAAGAACGATGTGATCGGTGTCGTGTTGACAGCGTGAGCGCTGCTTCTCTTCTTGTTCTTGGATAACGACAAACCCCGCCTGGCTTTGTGGTTATCTCCTTTACCTGTCATGGTCGAAAATTAAACAAAAATGAAAAATAAGGTTTCAAGCATTTTTCCGACAACTTCACGTGACGTACTCGCTGCTAACTCGCACATTTCAAGACATCGTCGATGCTAATTTAGCCCCAAAAGGTGATCTGACAGGGTTAAAGACGCGCAGTCAATGTGCGCCTGCAACAGAAGTTAACGCAATGTCAACAAATAAACACAATTACAAAAAAGACTTAGTGGAAGAGCCCGAACAGGTACTGTCCTCCGATTTTAGCAAAAGTGCTGCATAACAAACCCGCCTGTCAGACTAGACTAAACAAGCAGAAGAAGGAAAAATTTTAGACCATAGGAATCGAGCCCAAACGCATCGATATGTTTGCCGCCCTCCCGTGTATTACTTGAAATATTTCGACTTTTATTTATGGAAGCTCGTTTTCGCAAGCAATAATAATTTTAAGGAAAAGTACAATTTTGTAATTTCCTTTTTCGGGGAAACGGGACACAATTCACATTGGTTTACTGCTGTTTAATACTACTACTAAAAAAAAAAAAATAAGTATCATAAGTATAATAATAAATATAATCATCATTGTTGTTATTCTTCTGTTTTTCTTCTTCTTCTTCTTCTTCTTCTTCTTCTTCTTCTTCTTCTTATTATTATTATTATTTGTAACGGTTTTCACCATTGAGTCTTAAAGTGCTCCTGGTCAAAAATGATTTTGAAAGCATAATGTAAAATAAAATAAAAATGTTGTTTAGTTTACTGTGACATCAGTAGTCAAAGGCTGTCATGGAAGTTCACTTTTAGATCCTCAGGGAGACCAATTCTACACATAGCCCAAGCGTTGTTATCGTTGGACAGAGTATCATTATTATGAAATAGTGTGTCGTAATTATGATTTAGTATCTCGTTATTAAATTATTTTACATGTGCAATTGAACATGACGAAACGAGGTAAAATAATGCATAGTGCCCCTTACCACAATTTATTCATTTATCTATCTATTTATTTATTTGTTTCTTTTTTACTTTGCCTGTTTTTTTAAACTGCAGGAAACGGCTCCATAGTCATAAGTACTGTTTGACTGTTGTACTATTGTAGCGACTGTTGATTGTAGTTTGTTGATTTTTCTGAAACTGCAGACAACTATACCAATTAGACTACATCATTTACGGTCATAGAATTAACCACTTTGTATCTGTGTTTTATTATGTGCAATTATTGAAATATTAAATTATGTAACGTTAAATTATATCACGTGTGTGTTCTGCATAATGTCAATGTTGGGTGACTTGCTGTGATCACGTGACACAGACCGTATCTTCTATATACAGGTTCCTGGGTTGCTGTGCGTGTGCGGGTTTTATTAAAAAAAAAAAAAAAAAACTCACCACCCTGGATGGTAATTTGATCGGAACAACACACACTTGCTTGCTTCAAAAAGGGAGGACAACCGACCCTACCGATGACAGTAAGTGCGCTCTTGGATGTTTACAATTATATTTGGGTGTCGGCCTCCGCTGATTTGATAAGAGACAAAGCTGGACGTGCTCATCTGGTAGCACATCAGTGTGTCAACATGGTGCAGTCTTGAAATCAAGGTCGATGTGCAGTTTTTCCTGAGAAGAATTAGTTCGATTGGTGAACGCTAATAAGTGCGTGTCGGGCCTCATCCACATGCACAAACACGTCTCTACAATATTCAAATGTCGTATAATGCGGCGTTCACTCCATGGCGGAGCGACCACAACAAGCATCCCCTGCAGTTGCGGCAAAAGTTCGCCATAAAAGCGGTTTAGAAATAGCTCAAGGGCGGGATGAAATGCTCACACGCTTTTTGTAATGCGCGTTTTGGCTTTTTAATTTGCTTTTCAGCACCATGGAGAGATCAATTGAAATGGGAGGATCCCTCTCGAGTGATCGGATTCGATAATCATGATTTCATCACATTTGATCAGAATAAAATATGTCGGGAGGGGGGTTAATTAGGAGTAATCAGTGTCCTTATCCTAATCATCTCGTCTGCAATCTGAAGACCCGTGTTATTGTGGTGTGTCGTACACTGTGCCTGTTGCCATTGCTTTAGTTTTGCACACAAGTAGCTGTCAAATCATGTGATAAAGCCATTTATAGCCTTAATATCTAATTACACTTTACATTTATTATTTAGCCTTCTAATAGTTAAGGAAAATTAGTCGATTTGAAGTTTTTTTTTTACAGTGAAACTACATAATTAAACTGTCTTTTATTTTGGCAGAACGGTGCACCAATGGATAGTATGTCTGCCTCACAATTCTGAGGTATGAAGTTCAAATCTTGGCAATATGGCCTTCCTGCCTGTGTGGAATTTCAATGTTCTCTATGTGCTTGTCAAATTTTGATTTCACCATTCATTCCTTAAGCAAAAACAAAAGGCATTGATGTTAGGTTCACTGAAATTCTAAATCACAAGGGTCAAACTTTCATATAGCCTGTGAAAGCAAATCTTGTGCACCAACTTCTGATTCTTGCTAACATCTCCCAAAATTTCAGATTTTCAAATATAATGCATTAAAATCTAGAGCTTTTCAGCATTTACTTTTTGTTACCAAGCCACTTTTTACAGTAACTTGAACAACTGTTGTCCTTGACATCTGATTTCAAAATGAGTTATTCATCAATTTATTGTGAAAAAAAATCTATCTATCTATCTATCTATCTATCTATCGATCTATCTATCTATCTATATACAGAGAGAGAGAGCGAGAGAGAGAGAGAGAGAGAGAGAGAGAGAGAGAGAGATTGATATTATCTACAATTAATTATCTTGAAAAGTTCGAATTAAATGACTGAAACTTGATGCAGTTTTTACATTGGATGACATTATCTTTTGCACAGAGTGTACCTAATGTTGCATGTATGGGGAAAAAAAAACACTTGTAATTTCCTGTACAGCTTGCAGCCATGGCAGAAGGAGATTGCAGGATGGAAATTTATGAATCAAATGTCATTCACAAAGAGTGCTTTTCACGGTACCTAATGCAAGAATCTCAGAGAGCTTTGTTGTTTTTTTTTTTTTATGTTCACAGGGTTGAGAGCATCTGAATTAATGAGCCAGTAATGGCTCATGGAAATAGGCAAGACACACTTTCCTGGGGGAGCTAAGCAGAACCAAGCAAAATCAGAAGAATTTGGTGAGGGGGTGGCTGTCCGTACAATCATCCTCGACATTGAAGGATGATATCAACGACCAGCTGACTCCTGCCATGCACTCCCATATGAGTCGCGAACCAAGAGGCGAAGACATGGAGGACACATGCTCCGAATATGACAACGTGGGCTCTGACGTGGAGCAGGATTATGACGAGGTGCTGCATTTAAAGAAGGAGGGCGGCATGGACATGAGGTACCTCAAGCAATACTGCCCAGAGGATGGAGGCTACGTGAAGAACATAGGTCGTAAAAACGCAAATGAGAGCAGCGGTACCGCTGACCAGTTCACAGCCACGTCTTGCCAAAGCACAGAAAGACGTAATGGATCACAACCGGACGCTAAGCCCCGCAAGGCAAGCCGTCCCTTGAGGTCTCGCTGCACCCCCGTTGCAAGGGAAGCAGGGGAAGGGGAAGAAGTTGGAAAGGGCCTGGAGAATAGGCTCTTCTTTTGTGACGGGGATGAAATAGAGCAAGTGTTGGATGGGGCCAGATTTATCGAAGATTTAGAAGACATAGAAGCCAGTGATCAAAGACAGGGTGTCCCTTACCAGGATAATGAAAGGATTAGAAAGGGCCGTGATGAGAGAGACAGAGAAGACAACAGCACAATTACAAGAAACTATACCATACCAGGAGCAAACAGAAATTGCGAGTCATCTCAAATGAGTTCTAAGGAAAGACAAGGGAAAGGACGAGGGAGGAGGGCAGCTGGACAGGATATTGAACAGATTACCTGTGGGGTTAAAGCTTGCACGACCAACAAAAATGAGCGAGTGAAGACATCATCCAAGGAAAACAGAAAGGCTCCTGTGCGGACCAAAGCGAAATCCAGCAAGCAACACCCATTCCCTCGTCATTCACACGGCCAAGCACCTATAGACAGCCAGAAGGCCCAACCTCGAAGAGAGGCTGCTTCTGTTCCCAGACCCAGCGCCTCAAGTAACACCCAGGAGAGTGAGCCGAGGGTCGTCAAGCCGTCCCCGGCTCTCTGTCACGTGCCTGAGCAAGAGCAAATGCCCCCTGGGAAGAGTCAGAGCCAGCCACAGAAAGTCCAGCAGGTTAGTAAGAGTCATTTGGAATGGGATGAAATGCAATAAAATAGAATCGAATGGGATTCAAATGAATGGAATGGAATTTATTCAATGAAATTCACTTAGCAGTTACAACCTGTCAGTGGCGCCAAAGGATACCTCAATTGTCTTCAATGAAAAGGAAAACATAAAGGACCGGGAACGGAAAAAAACAACATTCCCAAACTTTGTTCCCATATAGGAGGGACACAGTATGAGTTTGGGGAAAAAAGACCTCTTACAACAGCCACATGAGTAGGAGACATAAACAACAAGATTCAAATATTTGCATGTTTTTTCCAATGGCAGGAAGAGAAGCCAAGCCCCACCGTGATGCAGGAGCAAGTTCCCGAACAGCCGAGGAGGCCTCAAAGTCCAGATCTCCTCCCAGATGATGAGAGTTCATCCCCCAAGGTTAAAACATCAAATACTTAAAAAAAAAATACCTCTCAAAATTCGTCACTTGGGTGTTTTTAGAACCATACAATGGATACAGAAAGTGTACAAACCCTTGTGTAAATACCAGAATATATAAAACATAGCAATCTGTCCAATCATTTTAATGCATAGATAAATCTTGTGTGTACATGTAAATAATAATCGCACATGTATGCACACAGTGTGCTTTTCTCCATATATAGTGCAGTTCTGTGATCATTCTGAGACCTTTTCACAACAGTGTGAAATATCACAATAGTTAAGTGCACACAATAGTATATCAGTTAACTGATATAATTAATGGGATCCATCCATCCATTATCCGAGCCGCTTTATCCTCATGAGGGTCGCAGGCGACTGTTAAGCACGCTCGCATCACAGTGCAGAGGTCGGGGGTTCAATTCCGGCCCTGGCCTGCGACCCTTGTGAAGATAAGTAGCTCTGATGATAGATGGGTGGATACCTTTGAAGAATTCACTGAATAATTTTTTTTACTGCTTTTCAATGTTGTTGTCCATTCGATTGGTTATTCACAACCTGAGTATCTTTGGATATGATAACTGGTTTATTTATTCTTTTTGTATTTCTTTATATTGGATTGGATTTTTAGCCTGAGATAACATCATTCATTTTTTGAAATTTAAACTCTCACTATTGAGACTGGCAGTATGCACAGATAATCTCTACACTTAATTTATGAATAATATTAGATAACTGACTAAAATCATCATTTTCTTTCCAAAGAAAACACAAGAAGCTGCTTCATTCCCCAGTTTTGAAGACGGTAAGTTTTTCTGAATAATCGTAAACTGTGTATATGAATACAAGTCCTGGCACATTTGTAAGTCTTACACTGGAAGCTTTTTTTTTTCTTTGTGGCTATTTCACAAAGTCCCAGGTCCCTGTGAGCCAGAAGATCTTATCGATGGGATCATCTTTGCTGCTAACTACCTTGGCTGCACTCAAGTACTGTCTGACAAGAATCCATCCAAGACTGTCCGCATGTCGCAGGCCCATGAAGCCGTCAGTCGTATTAAGGTAGCCGACCTCTTTGGTGATGCATCCCTGTTTGAACTTGGATTTGTTTTGAGACCACTTGTCAAGTTACCACTTAAAGAGGTTTCTATTTCTACCACATGATGACGCTGTACTTATTTTAATTAGCTGACTTTTTCATGTAAAAGAGCCAAGATGAAGACTCCCAAATGATGACTGAAGTCGACCTATTTATTTCCACTAAAACGGTCAAAGTGCTCAACGCTGACACACAGGTGAGGAAGAGTGTGTGCCGCATCGGCTTCAATCTTTGTTTGACTTGTCATGCCGAAAATTCATTCTTTTGCTCCTTCCAGGACACAATGATGGACAGCGCCTTGCGTACCATCTCCTATATCGCTGACATTGGCAGCATTGTGGTTCTGATGGCGCGCAGACGCTTGTCTCAGGCGTCAACGGAGGATTTCGCCGAATCTGTGGAGTCGAGCGGCGAAGGGACTAGTCAGTACAGCATGATCTGCTATGTCTTTGAGTCCGAGGATGTAAGTAGTCATTCGTATAGTTACTGTAAATGAAATGATTCATCAGACATTGGGTTGTATTCATTCATAAGTATGGTAGCAGAGAAGGGCACAAAGACAGGTCGAGAAAATCTTGCTTTGAAAAGTATGTTGCAGAAGAACTTCGGCGCTAGCTGATTTTGATCCCATCAAAAACCTTTGGGATAAACTTGGACACAGGTCCCCACGGATACACTCCCCAAATGATTACATTGTAGTGATGCCTTGAGATATGAGTGAGCCAACTCCGACACACAAGCCATTGTTCGGCTGATTTGGGATACGAACACTGTATGGTGGCAGTGAACTCAACTCACCTCACAACAAGCAACAGTTGGACAGATAGTAATAAATTCTTCAAAAAAAGAACAAGTTTCAAGCTGTTTCTTGCTACTCACAGTTGAGGTTTACTGACAAATTAAACATAAAACAGAATTACACGTAGTGTATTTAACACAATCATATAACTTTGTTTTAAAGACTTCTAGCTTAATGCTAGCACTTAAAGTACCATATTGGCCCGAATACAAGACGGTGTTTTTTGCATTGAAATAAGACTGATAAAGTGGGTTTCTTATATTCGGGGTCTAGACATTATACCCATTCACGACGCTAGATCTCGCCAGATATCAATGAAGCGAATGCTGAACTTGACTCCCCAGGCCAAAGTGAACCCCTGCCACGAAGAATAAAAATAAAAATAGTGGTAGCACGAAGAAGAAAAATAAAAAAATTGCGGTATGAAGGAAAAGAGAAGAAAATAATAGAAGAGATAACAGAAAATGGAGAAACGTAGTGACAATCTGGAGAAAAGTGGGTCGAAGATCGGCCAGGTTAACCGGCAGCTGAGGAGAAGTTATGATGTAATTTTCATTTCAAAAACCAGAAGCCATTCATTTACGAATGTGATTGCACCTTAGATTTGAATGAGGCAAAATAACATGCTTTTTCTCTCAAATATATTGTTATAATCATTTGTTTCAGATGTACTGTAATTATTTTCTGTAGAAAAATTAATTTGGTGTTCAAAAAGTCTTTTTTCAAACTTGAGTCTTGAAAAAGAGTGGTCCGTCTTATAATCAGGGCCGTCTTATATTCGGGCCAATACGGTAGATGAATAGCATCTTTTTTGAGGTGTTGTAACCGCTAAAGCAATATACCATTGAACACAAATGATGGTGGAACACAGGCTGACATATACTATCACAATACTCCCAAGTAAATATTCTTTGACTAATATTATTGCCTTCCAGAGGAGCTGAAACCATGTCCATGTACAGTGCAGTGGACCACCGCTATACGCAGGGGATAAGGACAGGATAGGACTGAATAGCGAAAATTCACAAATAATTGACATAAAAAATGTGAATAAGCAAGGGATTGGCTAAAATGAAAGTGAAGTAAAAAAAACGGCAACAACTGTTTAATTTCTTTACATTGTATTACATGAGTCCATTACTGTTTGTATTTTAATAAGTACAACATTACAGAGTGATATTTTTCTTGTTGTAGAAACACATTACAAACATTTTTGTTGGATTTCTTTCAGAGGCTAGAACACATTAATGGCATTTGCATTCACTTCATTAGGGAAAGATCATTTGGAATGCAAGTGTTTACGGAATGAATTAAACTTGTATGTCGCGGCGCCACTCTATTTGAATATCTCTTGTTGTTGTCAACAGTGATGTCATTTTTGCTGAGTCGTATCCCACCTCCCACAGGCCCAGCTCATTGCACAGTCCATTGGTCAGGCCTTCAGCGTGGCCTATCGAGAATTCCTGCGAGCCAACGGCATCAATCCGACAGACTTAAGTCAGAAACAATACAGCGACATCATCAACTCCCAGGAAATGTACCACGACGACCTCATCCATTTCTCCAACTCGGACAACTGTAAAGAGGTTTGTGCTAAATGACGATTCTTGTGAATCTATGATGAGCAGATGGGAAAATTTGAATACATCTTATGTGTTGTAGTTGTGTGTAGAGAAGCAGAAAGGGGAGAACCTCGGGGTGGTGATTGTCGAATCGGGCTGGGGCTCCATTCTGCCCACTGTCATCCTCGCCGGAATGCTGAACAGTGGCCCAGCAGCACGCTCTGGCAAACTCAGTGTTGGTGATCAGATTATGTCCATCAATGACACCAGCCTCGTAGGGCTGCCTCTCGCCACCTGCCAGGGCATCATCAAGGTATGAAGTCCTCTTCAGTCACACTTGATATTTGGCTTTATTGTTCTACTCTGGACTTTCATGCAGATTTTTTTAGTTCGCATGTAATGCACCAGTGATAACCTGTCCGAGATTGATGGGCAACCAGTTCAAGGTGTCGTCCAACCAGTTAGGCCCTTGACTTTCTGAATAACAAATAGGATTGTTTGGGAAGACAGAGAGATGAATGAGTCTGATATGACAGCATAGTGATGGGAAACTGAAGCTTCAAATTTGCTTCATGAACCAGATGTATTTTTTGACTCTTGTAGGTGGCGCTCTCTGTTCAACATTGGGCAAATTCACTTGTCTTATGGGTCTCTTTTGTCTGGTATCTTCCAGGGTTTGAAGAATCAACTGAAAGTAAAGATGAGTATTGTAAGCTGTCCTCCTGTCACCACTGTCCTCATCAAGCGGCCCGATCTTAAGTTCCAGCTTGGCTTCAGTGTTCAAAATGGCATAGTGAGTGTCCAGCAAATAAATAAATAAATAAATTATTGGGTGAGAGACAGATATGCCAACATGATATAAAGTTTTATTGAGATAGATCTTTTTCTTATTTTCAGATCTGCAGCCTAATGCGAGGCGGGATCGCCGAGAGAGGCGGCGTTCGCGTTGGACATCGAATCATTGAGATAAACGGTCAAAGCGTGGTTGCGATGCCACATGAAAAAATCGTGCAGACTCTGTCCGTGTCAGTGGGTGAGGTAAGAGATCTGTCATCTGCAGGAGTACCATTACAATTTTCCCCTCACTGTTTTGCAGTCTTTATGCTCACATAAACAAACTGGTTGCTAGCAGCATTTGAACATCTGCTGTGTGCCATCTGCTCCAAATGCAGCATTGCCTAGTCAGATTTATTAAAAAAAAAAAAAAAAAAAAAAAAAGGATCATCATCACTTCTCATTCTCCTTATTTGTTGTCTTTTGTATTGTCTCTAAACAAACAAAGTCTGACATCTTGGAATGGATTGATGACATCTTGAGCATTTTTATGATGAAAAAAATGGTATGCCACTAGCCACTTGAAACCAAGAAAACTACAATATATTCTCTTTATTGATATTTATTTTTATTTAATTCATCTCTTATAAATACTGTAGCACACTTTGTGATACATTAATTGAACAACAAGCCAGAGTAAGCAGAAAAAAAACAAGCAAGCAAAGAGAGAACATGCAGACACTACACAGGAGCGGCCGTGCTGAGATTCAAACTCAGTACTTCTTGACTCTGAGGCAGATGTGCTAGCCACTCTCCCTGCTGTTGGAAATCAATCAGTTTTGAGTAATTGTATTTTAATTAGCTACATTTTTTTAAATTTAAAGTCCCTGTAATGTCCTCTAAATTTGACACCACATACAAGAGAGTTGTTAAATGGATGCTAGCTGAGCTATTAGGCACTGTGATGTCATTTTCAGTTGACAGCAAGTGGCAAAATCGCCGCCCCTTGACATGGACAAAACCGGTGGATTTTCCTAATAATTCAGATTCCACAAATGCATTAACCAGAATGCTGTGTTCAGACTAGCGAGGCCACACTGAACATGTTATTGGAAAGTACAATTTTGACTTGACTTCTGCTTTAAGTTCTTATATAGTCGGGGAGGGGTGACTCATGCATGCTTTAGCCACGCCCAAAAAAAAATCAGGTAAACTGAAATGGTGTGAAACCGCTATAGTTCCACAAGTGAATACAAATTCTCTGAGTTATTTTCAACAAATTTCTGTGTACAGGGTCTTCAATCGATTTTTTTTTTTTTTTTTTGTGTACACTCCCCAGTTTTCTCGGTTCTCACAGTCACATCCTTTGCATCCATTTTTGTCTTTTCTGTCTGGTGAGGTGGAGGGGATTAAATTGGAACGATGACTGCGTATTCATTCACATTATTCTTTAAATTTGCACCAGATCAACATGAAGACGATGCCCGCTGTGATGTTCAGACTGCTCACAGGACAGGAGACGCCATCCTACATCTGAAGACTCAGCATTGATTACTGATGAGCAAAGTTTTATTTTTCTATCATTTTAGTATTGTTTGGGGGGGGCCCTTGCTGCAATGTTGTAAAGAGGGTCCGGTTCTCATTTAAAATTTAATCTTCAATTATATTCTCATAATGGCCTTACAATGTGAATTCTGTAGTGCTGTGTGTGAGTGTGGAAGAGAAGTAGCTTAATGGTCACTTTTATTTTCCTATGAAAAGAAGTGCATTTATATTTTAGTTAGTCATTTTTATAGTGTCGATGTAATTCTACTGTACATACTACGGGTTACTCGTGGACTGGATTGGGAAGGAAATATTACTCCGCCTACATTATATGCATGGTACAATGACAAAATACAGACCAAGAATTCATGCCGTTACAGTAAGTATTACACATGTACTGTATTACTCTGTATAAAGCCACTAAATTACTATATTATGGAGACGCTGAAGGCCAAAGACACCCCTTCATTTTAAAATGCAGTTTTAAGAGATAACCTTTCCAGAGCGTACAAGAATGTACATTACGGAATGAATGTAATAATGTAACACAAATAATACAATCTCATTGCTTCATTTTTGTTTTTTGCTTTCATTTTTTTATTGAAGTGCCATTAAAAAAAAAGACAAAAAACCCACAAGTCTATATGTCATAAAGCACATTTACCAAATATAGTCGTTTGGTGTTAATTTGACCTCTTTTCCTTATTCCATTGAACTTGAGCTCACAAACTGCCTATGTCAAAAGTGACCAAGAATTTGGATCGTGGCTATCTGAATAACGACTTCTATGTTTTGCAAGGGTAGATACTCTTGCTTGAATATTATAACAAGAAATATAGTGTACTGTATTTCACTAGCAGGATCTACATATTTTTAGTATTAGTGTTAGTAATACGAATAATAATATATAGGCCAATGCCAGATGAAAAAAAGTTCTGTGTTTATTAACAGTGCAGTGCATGGATCCCATACAAAATACATTTGTATTTACAAATACAGTACAATTAAATCATTATACACACACACACACACACACACAAAAAAAACATGGGCATTTGACACAGACACAAGTGACATTCAACTTTCTCTTTGTAACGCATTCGGTAGATCCTCAAGTATTGACTGCGAAAATTGCTGAGAGGGACTCATCCATCCTAAAAAATGCAAACAAAAGGATGTTATATGTTATCAATTAGTGAGTTCTTTCTTCATGAATAAAATGATGATTAACACTGAGTGGTACTACATGAAACAATTATCAATATTTTCAAACAGTATTTGTAATTTGCAGAGATGAAGAACTGCACTGTATCATTATTGATTGCTGCTTGTTTTTTCATAGCTGTATATTGTTAACTTTTCATTAGATAAGTGCCAAAACAAATTTGCAGCCCTGCCAAAAATGTAAACACCCAAAAGTAATTAAAGATGTTCATACTATTTCTTTCATGATCTCAATTTATGGTTGCTCAGTGAAATTTTAGACAAATCTCCATATAACGCGAGGGTGTTTTTCCAAAAATGTGTTCAATAATATCAGGGATATGAAAAAAGCCATTATTTTCAAATAAAAGATAATTTTGAATATATTTTTCATCAATGTCTTGAAGGCCCGCCACACATCAAGCAACCTAACCAAACGCTACCAAAGTGTTGCGTAGTGTGTCAGGTTCAGCCGCTAGTTTTCATGAGCGGCTGACTGTTGACCAATAGTTTTGCTCTGACTTAAAATTGGAATCCCAGGTGGATGGCTTCATAAACGTTGCAGATGTAACAGCTGTTTTGCAATAATACTTATCTATACTTATAATTTTACACGTACGTGTGGGTAATAGGTGAAGCGTGTAGAGTCTCTGTCACTGAAATGCAATCAGCGAATGGAATCAACTGCCTGCCAAATATCCACGCTCTCCCCTACCTTTCGCCTGTTGCCTCATTTTTGTCTGATTGTATCACTAAAGGTGCCAAGTAAATCAGCTTCTTTTTTGACAACGGTGCCGTGTTGTTTATAGTTCAAAAAACAAAATGGGGCGCCTCAAAAGATTTTTTCTGGATACATGTGGAACTCTGTAGCGTTTTCAAATGTCAAGTCGAACTCATGTTATCAGATGATCAATGTATGAACTCAATGTACAGGATACTGACCACTGTGACCTCTGTCAATGTGCATGGTGAGACCGTTACGTCATCAAGGAAGGCTGAATTCGGGTATGTCTCTCCGTAAGAAATGTCCTCATCTTCACAACTGTCAGCAGCCACACTGAAAGCCTCCTTCATCTTCTCAGGGGCCGTAAAGTTCAATATCACTACCAGAACACCAATGACGGTGCACAGCACACCTAGGTAGGATTTCAGCTTAGTAAAATTCAAACAGATGTCATGAAATCTGTAATCAAGACATTTATCAATTACCTGTTACCAGAGCCAGCCAGAATGAAAGGCTATAATCCACTTCAAAAGAGACGGTTCCAATGGAGAAAACACAGTTGGGTGCATGCATGATGGTGGTGAAGGTGGCCGCCGAGATGAAGATGAAGGCGGCTGTAGCCAACATCATATAGGCGGCATATAAAATAACTGGCATGGAGAAGAGGATGTTGGCCAGCATCCAGCAGCAAAATGCCATCCTGGTTGGAATAGTCAGTTAATTTCTGTAGCATTTAAACATTTCTAGACCGCAAGTCCATAATTACATACCAGAGAGTTGCAGATGCGTAGCGCCCAGAGTGTCTGTAGTGAAAGATGAGGCCGCACGGGCTGCTGAGAGTGAATTTCTCTGCGATGTATAGGATGGGGTTCGGGAGGCCTTTCTCCAAAGCTTCCTTATAATCGTCCTCAGTAGTGTCATGCCAGGTAAACATCTCATTGTAGTCTATAGTCTCGTTCAATTGAATAACAGGATTGCCTGCAGAGCAGCGTGGTGATTGCAACGTTCGGGTTAGTGGTAGTTGTTGGGGGACAGAGTCGGCCTTACTCTTCCTCCGCGTGTTCGTTAATTTCGGACGGTGAGGATGTTGGTTATTCAAATACAGGCTGAAGCCAATGAACAGTACCTTCGAAGATTTTATTTGCAGAATATTCTGGGCACCCGCGGTGTACAGACAATGGCTGCGGATCACGAGTGCGACGGTGTAAGAGATTCACAACACATTTATATCGTCAGGGGTCGTACCAAAACTTACGATGTGGCATCAGAATCTGTTTATCCTAAACTAATCAGCTTGTATCACCTGGTGCTTTCCGAAAATCTGTGTCTCCAAATTGTCTCCATTAAGGAAGTACTGACATCATCATCAAGTGATTGATGATTCAAGGGTGATGGATGATGCAAAGGTCTACTTGCAGGCATGAGGATGTGTGTGTTCTCATGCTGACATGGGATAGTTGTACATTATGTTCAAACATGGACAGAATACACACTTCATAGTGGACCCTAATTTGTTGATGGTGTAATATCAGAATAGCATTTATTTATTTGTGCTTCCTTTTCAACATGACTGGCTATGGAACAACATACCTTGGGCATTACTGCTACGTAGGGGATTTCAAAGGACATAGCACTTATCAGTAGTGAGTCTCAAAAGAATCCCTAGTGGTACGTGTGCCCCCTTTAGTGGTGGACGAAAGAATCACAGAATCGAATGTTCAGACGGCGCGAGTTTGAGTGGTTCAAACTTTTTTTATTCTTCTGCTTTTTAATCCAGTGAAGTGCACTTGTTAAATATAGTTCAGTTGTATTTCACCTTTTATTACAACACACTTGCATTTGATCTTTTAGAGGTGTTTTAATTTTCCTAACATTTATATAGGCATAATTTTAATTTAACTAATGCGTAACCTATTTTAGGAATTTCACCCATTTTTTAAAATTTACCGCATTGCTAATGTTCAAGATGTGCATAATGATCGAGCGGTTTACAACCGCTTAACATTGACATTTTATGATTATCATTTGGGGATTTTTTTTTAGGTTGTACTTAGTGTAAATCGTTTGAGAATCATATCTGTACACTAATCTCTAGACTGTATATTTTACACTTGGAAAAAAGAGTTTAAACGGATCAAAGCATAAACTTGTTAGATTGCTGTAAATTGGGAATTTCTCATTATCGACTGTAAGTGATGTGATTTATTGCTTATTTACACCTGCCAAAACATCATTTAAAAAAGATGCTGTAACTCACCTTTCAGTGTAACATTAATGCCGTACAGGCCAACATGTAAGCCAACATCAGCGTGAACCATTGCACTGCTGAAAGACTTGTAGGTTGCGTTTGTGGTTATACGGGCCTCAGCCCAATTGTCAGTAAAGTTGAGTGCTGCAGGAAAAGAAAGGTGAGAAAAACAATTCAATGGGAGATTTCAAAAAAAAAAAAAGGTTTGTGGAAAAAGTGCTGCACTCACCCACGATGACAGCGCCGATAAACAAGCTCAGGATGATCCTCAACAGCCAGAACAGCCGCTGAAAGACATCCAGTGAAAATTGTTTAAAGTCTTTGCTGATTTTTAAGGCGATGGACTAATTTGAGAGGCTTGTACTCACCGACTTTCCTCGAATTCCAGGCAGAATAAGAAGTAGACAGAGTGTAATGACAAGGAAACATATGATAACGGTGAGCAAGTGGCCACTGAAGATGAAGGACGTCCTTTGAATATGGTAGAATGGATAAATGTTATCGTAAAAAGCCATATCGGCTTCGGCTCTTGTGGCTGCAGACAGAAATTAACACACGTTGCAAGGGTGGGGGGCACGCTAATAAAAATGTGAAAATATTAGATTCTTGCTGTGTCCAGACCTGAATCTTGGAAGAGGAGGAGTGAAGCAGCAAGTGTAACTCATGAGGAAACAGTCACCTCATTTATACACAAGGAACAGGAAGGTTTGACTGGGGAAAAGTGGGAAAAGGGTGTGATTCAGAACAACTGACCAAACCCATTTCAGAATTCCAGGTCACATGTTTTTGATAAAGCAGACACTTCACCACCTCTCATCTGCTCCTGCCTCTACCTCTTGCACTCACTACCTTTCAACCTCCACACAGGTAACCATGACTCTTTCACACTCTCTTTTCCAAATACATGAACACATTGCAATGATTTCCGAACACTGTGATGAGAGAAATTATCCAAGTTCACTTAAGTGCTCCAGAAATTATTTACTACAAGTAGTGTGCCTTATTGAGTACTGCGTACATTTTCTAGCAAACTGGGACAAGACTTTATACTTTTATATTATACTTTTTGTGCCGTTTTGTTGAGTAGTATCAGTGAGATTTGATTCATTTAAAATATGTACCATGCTCCTTAATGGGTGGCAAAAAGTCAGATTTTATTTTTCTTTTAAGAGAAAATGATGGAATATTTTGCTAGTGTACCAAAGCTTTTATACAATCTAGACTCTTAATCGGAGAAAGGGGGTAAATTAAAGATTCCTTTGTAAATAAAACATCCTCATTAGGACAAAATATCTAAGACCTTACATAATATCATGCAACTTGATAGATGAGCTGTTACAGTGATAAAAATTTAAGCATGTTGAATAACATTTTCCTTTGACCCCGCATAGCAAATCGTGTTCAATAGCAACAGAATAGCCTTATACAGTGGGAGAAAAACAAACACACAATAAAAATATATGACATTATGTGGTGTGGATTCCGACCGAGGTCCACGTACTTACCCATCACAAAGTCGCACAAAAAATCGCCGCAAAAGGGGAATGCGAATAAATGTTCAATTATTTTCACTTTATCTCAACTTTTCAGAAGTCATCCACGGCTCTTGGCTGCAGACTGTGAGCTAAGGAACCTCTCTGCATCAATGGATTTGCGTAAGCGGGTTTGGAGTGTTTGTGAAGTGCTCGGTTTGCTGCTCATCGTCGGTGAGTAGACGACCAGGTGAAACAAGTTTGAGCCCAGAGTGGACAAGGTCGGTAGTAAAACGGCTTTTGGGGATATTTGAACAGATTCGCGATGTGATATCACATGGGAAGTTCCTCGCTTTGACGGTTGGTACAACAGTTTGGGATATCCCAAACGTGGAGCAGTGGGTGAGTTTCAAAAAAATAACTAAAAGAATGTTTCTGTTGTTTTAAATGAGGAGCTAGCTAGCGTTGATCGAAGCATTTTATGCTGTCAAAATACGTCCTATAGTTTTGCCGATAGAGTCGTCATACACTCTACACATCTAACATTATGACAAGCACGATCTATCCAATTTGAAAATGCAGGCATTGGAAACCCGAGCAAACTAGACAAAAACAGAAAGATGGAAAGCTGACAGGCTATGGCCAATTGGAAACGGACAATTAAAAAAATCAATACTGAACCTCATGGTCTGAATGAAAAATAGATTTGACGTTAAAACATCTCCGCTGTTGATCAAAAGGTTTAAAAACGATTTTTTTTGCATGACTTTCACTTTATTCATACATTCTAACATATTTCAAATTCTATGGCTAAAGTGTTGTCAAAGTGACAAAGGGTGTTTCTGTAAATGTTGTGTGTGAGGTTCTAACTTGGCATCGATGTCTGTAATGTATTTCTGCAGGCTCACACCTTGTGCGGTTGGTGCCCGCCAACTTCCGGGATGGCGTCTACCAAGCAGAGAATGAGCCCGAGCTGCCCAATCCACGAAGCCTGAGCCGTACTGTCAGCGTCGGCCCCTCCGGGTTGCCCTCCACGCGAAACCACACTGTGTTATCTTTGTTTTTTGGTAAATGCACTCTCATTGAGTCTCTCCCTTTTCTCACGGATTTCTGGACATTTCTGTTATCATTCTCTGTGTCTGCTTTCATTTTTTTTGACTTAACTATTTCCTGCCCATCATAGCTTGGATGGCAAATTAGTCCTTTTTGTTTGTTCAGCTACATTACGCTGACAAGGAAATTTGGGGCAATTATTTATTCTCTATTACACTCCTTAAGACTTTCTATAACTCGGTGGTGGCCTCGGCCATCCATTATGGCATTGTCTGCTGGTCAGGCAGCATCTCGGCCCGGGACAGGAAGAGATTGGAGCGACTAGTCAGGAAGGCTAGTTCTGTCCTGGGCTGCTCCCTCGACACTCTGGAGGAGGTGGGCAACAGCAGGATGCTAGCTAAGCTAAAAGCTATGTTGGACAGTCCCTCCCACCCCCTCCAGCCCGCCCTGACAGCACTCGGTAGCTCCTTCAGTCAGAGACTGTTACACCCGCGTTGCAAGACGGAGAGATACCGCCGCTCGTTCCTACCGACTGCTGTCAGGCTGCTGAATAAAAAATGAATAAATAAATAAATCATAAAATTATTTAAATGATATGACAACAAATGTGAATGTGAATAGTACTGTGACTATTGTATTTATATTGCACTTAATTGAACTTATTGACCTTATCCATATTTGTATTTATATTGCACTTAATTGAACTGTGTTTTCTTTTCTCTTCTTTCTACCCACAATCTTGCTGCTGAAGGCTGTAAATTTCCCCAGTGTGGGACAAATAAAGGATATCTTATCTTATTCAAACAAGGAAACAAGAGTGTCAAGGAAGTACTGAGATGTTTCCTTGTACAATAATCCCACATTAAATATGGCGATCAATAACAGAGTAATATTTGTCTGGATTATTTTCAGAGCAGCATAGTTGTGTTATGATCAGTATACAGATCTAAATATTCTACTTTTTACTTAACAAATGATTTACTTTTCAGGTTATCACATTGCGTTTGAGATCATGAACACAAGGACTCCTGGGTGCCCACCTGAATTCATGAACATTCCAGTGCCTAAAGGTGACCCTGTTTTTGACCCAAATGCCACCGGTGAAGTTCTGCTGCCTTTTCAGAGAGGACCATGGGACAAAGACACAGGCCAGAGTCCCGGCAACCCTCGTACACAGGTGATACCGGAACTCATAAGGGGTATCGGCTTCACATTCAAGCTCTCATTGAATGAGGGTCAACACACACCATTTAAAGAGCCTCTGAATAACCCCAAATAAAGTTCGGGTGTTCTAGTAGGCTTTTCCCCTCATGTCCTTGCACTCTAGCAGGAGCCTGAAGGTTTTGTGCTTCCACTGATTGATGTTTTTAACTGTTCATAATTATTTGAAGGTCAACCTGGTCACAGCTTGGATTGATGGTAGCTCCATCTATGGCCCCTGCAATTCCTGGTCAGACTCACTGAGAAGCTTTTCTAATGGGCTGTTAGCCTCCGGTTTTGAAAAAAACATGCCGAGGCAGGCGACCAGTCACAGTCTCATGTGGAGCGCAGCTGACCCTACAACAGGTGATCATGGACCTGAGGGCCTCTATGGTAAGATGTGCTTTTACTTTTAACATCACGTTATACAAAAAGAAATTGTTTTGTGCATTTAGTTCATTCCGGTTAGCTTAGATCAGGGTGGTAAGTCTGAGGCCCTGGCTATGATGGATTTTATTGAATTGAGCAAAAGTTGTTTTGTCATAAATGCATGGTGGGTGGGGAGGAATCTACTCTGTTGTTACGCACTTGAAACAAACATCAGCATCAACTTTCTGTCAATTAGTGTTCGCATACTGTATTGTCATATTGCAGTACTTGTATGACATCATCGATTAAGGTGAATTTGAGGTCATTTTTCTGTATTCATTGGTAAATTTGTAAATGTATTGAAATGAATTAAAATAACTCAATCTTGTGTATCCAGAGTTGGGAAATGCTTGGGGCAATGAGAATATGTTCACAGCAGCAGAAGGGATCATCTGGTTTCGTTACCACAACTATTTAGCCTCTAAATTGCGTGAGGAGCACCCACAGTGGTCTGACGAGGAGTTGTTTCAAAACGCCAGGAAGACAGTCGTGGCCACATTCCAGGTAGAGGGAAAAGTTTTGATCTAATCCTTTCTTGACGCAAAAGTTGCGCCAGTTTTTTTCTTTGATGATCAGACAAAACATTGTCAACTGTGTACAGCATTTACAACAACATTATAAAATCCAATCGTGTTATCTCTAAAAAAAAAACAAAAACAAAAACAGAATATCGCCCTTTACGAATGGCTGCCAGCATACCTGGGAGACAGGACTCTTCCGCCTTACCCAGGTAAGAATCAGATTAAAAACAAAAACAGAGTGTGTGCAACTACTCTTACAAAGTTAAAACACTCGGTGCTCATAACATTTACTCATATTCCTAATTTAAATATGAGGCATCTCGTTGTAATGTTAAATTTTGATTTATTTGTGCAGGATATCAAAAATTTGTTGATCCAGCTATCTCCCCTGAGTTTGAGACTGCCGCTATGAGATTAGGTATCACTATGGCTCCACCCGGTGTTTATATGAGGTATATATATTTTTTACAATTCTTTTTTTATATTATCATGGAGCCATCCACTTTCAAAAATCGCATCTGACTGATCAGGTGTTAATCACTCATTGTCAGTTAAAACCAACAACATTTCATACGGTACACGTTCTGACATGCTAACTGGGAGCAGTGCTGGCTAGTGTTCCTTTCAACCTCAAATTGTTGCCTGTTATTTCTTCATGTTCAATGGCTGCTTTGTTTTATACAGAAACAGAACCTGCCATTTCCGAAAAATCATCAACACTGATGGCAGTTTATCATCAGCCTTGCGACTTTGTAACAGCTTTTGGAAACGTCAGGTATATACAGTGACACACTGCTAAAGCTATCCTCAATTTACAGTAGTGCCAGTGGCCCAACATTCGAGTTTTTTCAAGAGCCGTTAGTGTGTTGGTTTTTTTGTTTTGGCCTTTTTTTTTTTTTAATGAAAAAAAAAGGCCGTTGTATTGGGACAGTTAACTCAACTCAGCTCATTTCACAACAATGCATTGTTGCATAGTGAACAACTCTCCAGCAAAGCTTCAAGCTGTTTGATATCACACCCAGTTAAGATTTGTTGTCAAAATAAACTTAAATAAGAGAAGTACACATTTTGTATTTTTTAAATAAACACATAAATCACATCCACTCGCTCAATGCTAATATATTTTATTACAATGTTATTACATGTTATTACAATATGTTTTTTCAGTGAAATATTACAGTACTATATTTTTAGCTAAAAAGCTCTGACAAAGGTTCTGGATATGTTAACGTATTTTTTTTTTTTTTTTTATGACTAATAGGCTGTTTAAGGAGGGTCACCTTCTTTTTGTTTATGCTCATGTCATTTTGTCAACAGGCGGTGAATGTGAACACAAGCCGGGATGTGGATGACCTCATCATGGGCATGGCCTCTCAGATTGCAGAGGAAGTTGACCACATTGTTGTGGAGGACCTAAGAGGTGATGCACCCTGAAAACTCCATATCATAAGAGCACAAATCAAATAAGACAATTTAATCCAACCCCGACAGACTTCATGTACGGACCTCTTAAGTTCACACGCACAGATCTGGTCGCGCTGACTGTCCAGAGAGGACGAGACTTTGGCCTTCGCAGTTACACGGAAATCAGAAAAGCTTTGGATTTGCCTCCTGTAAAGACATTTGAAGACATTAGTCCTCACATCAACAGGAGTAACCCACAGGTAAAATTCACATTTGTCCCTTTATAGACAACAAGCCAATCTAGGCAACAAGCATTTGGTCTTGCTTAACAGTTGCTTCGAGAAGTTGCACAAATTTATGGAGGAGACATCTCCAAAGTAGAGCTCTTCCCCGGAGGACTGCTCGAGTCAATGGGGGGTCCAGGTCCAGTTTTTTCCGCTATAATCTTGGACCAGTTTGAACGCATAAGAAATGGCGATCGCTTCTGGTTTGAGAACAAACAGAATGGGTGAGTTCCTCCCACTAGGATCTACATGCTCAAATGATGTCACCCATGCTGTGTGTAGTCACTGATGGTGTCGTGGTTTCCTGATTTATTCTTAAGTTTCGCTTTCTCAGTTTGTTCTCAGATGACGACATCCAAAGGATCCGCAACGTGACTTTCCACGACATCCTTGTTGCGGTCACGAATGCCGAGAATTCTGATTTGCAAAGCAATGTATTCTTCTGGAAGAGTGGTAAACTGAGATTTTAAATCTACGAATCAATCAATTTCAGTCAAATGACTGAATATGTAAGAATGATCTCACTGCTCGCCCTAGGCGACCCATGTCCTCAACCCACACAGCTCAAATCATCAATGCTTCATCCCTGCACCGATGCCACCAAACTCAATTACTTTGATGGGAGTAGAGTTGGCTTTGGGATATGTATTATCACTCTGTTCCTCTTTCCTCTTGGTTAGTATCATCTATCATACATTCACCTCTTTCTGTTATTGCACTGTCTCGATATTGATCTTCAAAATGCCCTCACAGTAAGTTATTTCGTGGCCTGTATGGTGGCGTATCACAGAAAGTCCCGCTACAGGAAATTCCAGAAAAGAGGAAACCCCATTGGAACAGTAGAGAGCAAAGTTTCAGGATTCACTGGTAAGAATATCAAGGGCCTCTCTCACTGGCAGAGACATTGCAGAAACTGATCATTCGAGTCATGAAACAAAAAACTGCTTGTGCTCTTACTAAGGTGCTATCGCTCGAAAGTTGCTGCAACATTTTGTGCATATTTACAGTAAAAGTATGCAGTATGCAGTACTGTACTTCAAAAGTATTTTTATTTCAAGGTTTAAAATAATAGGTGCTCTGTCCTGAGTTATTTAACACTTCTAGAAGTAAACACCATATCGTGGAGAGAAATAATCTCTGCAATGTCTCTGAGATGTCTCCAAAATCTGCTGGGGATTTGAAAAAAAATCTCCAAATTGTCTCCACCAAAGAACTGAACATGTTTGAATATACTATGATTCCCTGATGACCCTGTTAAGCTCCAGGAGATTTCTCGGAGACTCAAATCGACATCAGGTCGTCAACTAGTCTTCAGGCCATTGAGATTGGCAGTTTATTCAGATTTCCAGAGCTGTTAGTGACAGAAAGAGTCTCATAGCCATTTTTCCCCTTCCTTAGCCTCTGAGTGGCAGAACCATAAAAAGCCTCTGCATCCCGTCACTGTCGAGGTCACAGAGGAGAAGAAGCTGCAGATATGGGACAGATCTGGAGCTGCTCTCCGCTGCTTGAATCTTGACACACAACATTGCATTGATGTGCTCGTCTCGAACGACCGCCATCAGAAAGCTGTGCTGCTCAAAGTGCCGAAAGAATACGACCTGGTTAGTACCCTGAATGAGTGAGCATCGGAATACTGTTGAAAGTTTTCACTGTCATGTCCGAATATTCTTCAACAATTATCACCGAGGCTTCCCATTTGCCATTCCAGGTGCTGTTTTTTGATGATGAGAGCAAACGTGCCGCATTCCTCAAGTGTCTTCACAGGGAGGTGACTGCCAAAAGGCATGGGGTTAAATTGAGGAAGATGAGTGAAAAGGAGCTTCTGAAGGAGGCGTTAACAGGAGAGCAAAGGGCACAGATTGTGGAAACATTCATCCGACACGCTTTCTCCAAGGTAAGTTAGATAGCTACCGAGATAACCAGATATCTATTTAGCTAAATAGCTAGCTATTTAGCTAGCTAGCTAGGTATCCCTTAGCAAAAAGTAGTTTATTCAAGTATACTACAAGTAAATATTATATTTTGATGAACTTCACAGAAGTATGCTTTAGTATACAGTACCGGTACTTGGTTTGTACTGAAAAGTATAAAGACAGATAGTATACTTTTAAAACTTAATTTGTTCCAATTAAGCATTAAAAAGTACACTGTATCTACTTACACTCAAGTATACTTTATAATGTACGGTATATTTCAACAGATACAACTTTTTCGTAAGGGATGGTTTAATGATCACTCTCCTTGTCTGGCTCAGGTTTTGGAAATAGAGAAGTGCGATGCCGGGGACATGAGTGGTGTTTCCTGTAAAAAAGCCAAAGAGGTTCTGCAGTGCGAGTTGACAGCTACAGAGTTTGCAGATGCACTGGGCCTCAAACCTGACTCCTTATTTGTGAACTCCATGTTCACACTGGCTGACAAAGACGGCAATGGTTACCTCTGCTTTCAGGAGTTTCTTGATGTCATTGTCATTCTTATGAACGGTAAACCACATGGCACTGAAACATTTCCAGCGAACTGAGTATTATCCACCAGTATTTTGATCATACGATTAAACGGTGAAAAACATTTTGTTTACAAAGATAATAAGGCTGTCGAACATATTGCCACTCTTGGGTGGAATCCTAAAAATCATATCATATGCATTATGCACGAGTGAACTCCAATATCAACACAACCGCAAAATCATGTTCAATTTAATATGCCTCCCCCCAAAAAAATACTCTCTCAATATGTTGTCTTTTATTAAAACAGTCGTCCACATCAAAGTCTGTGCTCACTCTGACCTCCTTCACCAGCCAATCGTACGTCACAAAAGCAAATGGTTGTCCTTACACCATCTTCCCAAATGCTTTGTCAGAAGTCCCAGAGCCATAAGTAATACAATAACTACAAGTAGCTTACCGAAGAGTGCAACAGGCCTAAATGAATTTTATTTTTTATTAAAATCTTCTGTAAAGCGCTTTGTCACCGTTGTGAAAGTGCTTTACAAATAAAGATGTATTACATGCAATCTTGAGGCAACATCAAGTCCCACAAAGTGAGGAAAATGCATTATATGACACTTCAGACAGAAGTTAATAATAATTTGAAAACTTCATGTTTCCAAATTATTTAATAGATTTTTAAAGCTATTTTTCATCACTCTTATTCGGTTAATATTGCGTAAAAATAACAGTTGGCGTGGGTACAGACCAAGAGCATCGATTTGTGAAAAAACATGAATTTGACCATATTTGAACATATGAGGTTTCCGCTCAACAGCAACATTGTTTGTCCTCACATGCTGGGGAAAGGTCGCCAAAATATTATAAATGACTGGAAACACTCCCGACATGTCACAGTGCAATTCTAAACTCCACCAAGAGTATGCACTCATTACGATTCGCATTGTGGATTTAGCATCGTGCTTATGAACGTGAGATAGCATCCATGTTTGCACAGGAACCTCTGAGGAAAAGTCCAAGCTGATGTTCACCATGAATGACATCAGCGGAACTGGTTTTTTATCAAAAGAAGACTTTTCCAGGATGCTGAGGTTTGTATTTTATTTAATCTTACAAAAGTAGTTCTGTTTTCAGATAATATTTAGCTGTTGGCCTTTCGATTCACTTTAAGGTCATTTATTGAAATCTCCAACGGCGCGTTGTCAAAGTGTCAGATGGACGATGCCATCAGAGCCATGATGCAGGCAGCGGGGTTTGATAACAAAGAAAACATCACGTGGGAAGACTTCCATTTCCTCCTGCGGGACCATGACAAGGAGCTGCAGTTTGCCCAGCTCAATGTCAAAGGTTGAAGGTTTTGTTTTGCTTTTTCCTCAATCTTCAAACCTCATGACGATTGATTAACCGACTGTGTTGTCAATGCAGGGCTGGCAAATCAAGGAAAGAAATTGTTGAATCGAGACCAGAGAGTTTCTTTCATCTGCCAAATGAGAAGGTAAGCAACAGCAATTCAGAAAACGTACAGAGCTGGTTTGAATATTTTGACACTCTCATGACCTGAAGGGTAAGCATCCGTCGTGCATGACCACCAGCCATGTCCTTATAACCAAGACCTTGCATGCTGCACTATGCCTCAAGTGTATGATTCCATTCCCATCACATGATTTTTATTGTTGATTACAGCAGCGACAATACAGATGGACAGGATATCCGCAGACGGAAAAAGTGTGTGCACATTTTCTTATCAATAACCAACGACAAATAGTACAGTGGTGCCTTGAGATATATGTTGCTGGGCTTCTCAGTTTTTGGAGACCTGAGCCATCATTCAGCCTATTTTTTCCACTTCATGGTGGCAGTGAACTCAACTCGACTCACTCGACAATAAGTAGTTATTTCGCAGAAGTGAACAATTTTCCTTGTGTGTTTAAATGAAATACATAGTCCGCTAGCTTAATGCTAACATCAGTGTCAGTTGTTCACTCATTTATGACAATATGAAAAATACATAAGGATATAAACATCTAATAAATATCTATGTGTCGCTGATGGTGTAGTGTAGTTCATTCCTTTTATGTCTCAAGGCACTACTGTATTTCGAATTATTGAAAAAAAAACGTTGGTGGTAGTAATTCATGCGATTCTATACAGGCTTGACCTCAATACTCCCAAAGTGTACGTGAAGCCCAAGCGTGACTACTACGTAAGAAGCCCCATCCGGCAGAAGATCCAATACTTCAAACGATTCATTGAGAACCACAGACGGCATATTGCCTGCGTCATTGTGGTTTACGGCATAACAGCCGGCGTGGCGCTCGAGAGATGTTACTGTAAGGATTAATCAGATATTCTGTGCTGCTGATGTATCGTGAGCTCTAAGTCATTTCAAATGTGCTCCTCAGACTACAGTTTGCAGGCCACATCAACTGGCATGCCTGAGACTTCAGTAGTGGGCGTGGTAGTTTCCCGTGGCTCAGCGGCTGCCATTTCGTTTCTGTTTCCCTACATGCTCCTAACTGTGTGTCGCAACCTCATCACAATGTGCAGAGAGACCTTCCTCAACAGATACATCCCCTTTGATTCCGCCATTGACCTTCATCGCTCCATGGCCGTGACTGCCATCGTACTCACAGGTTGCCGGGCAGTATACTGGATGATCTACAGTACATGACGCACAAAAAGTTCGGACTATCTGGCTTTTGCCTGACCATGTTAGACAACATCAAATTTTAGTAAAAGTACTACTGCAATAGTGAACAAATAGACCTGTGCATACAAAGTTCAAAGAAAGTCAAGTTAAGGTCACCTGGAAAGTAAATTTTAGGTTCATCATAAAAGGTCACCCCAAAGCTGAATATTCCCAACTTTTCGTCAGTATAAAGTCATTTTATTTTCATATACTTTGACCAATAATGGTAAAGACACTTGTAAGGAAAATCTCTCTTTTTTTTTTTTTTTGTAGTTGCTCACAGCTTGGGTCATGTGATCAACATCTACATCTTCTCCATCAGTGATCTCAACATCCTGGCTTGTTTGTTCCCAAAGGTTTTGACTAACAATGGGTAATGTTTTTACCTTTTTGTCACCCACATGTCGCCATGAGTTGGTGGGGTGAATGCTGAGAATCATTCGTTTCATTTTACCATTTTGCTCAAAGACAACTTTTGATTTTTAAAACATATATTAAGGACGAGGTCGTTCGTCGATGAGCTAAAAAATAAATAAATAAAACGGAACTCTCTTTTTTTTTTTTTTTTTTTGCCCACTCATTTTTATGTTATCCTTTAAGATGTGTTTAGTTATGATGTATTTTTAAAAATGAATAAAATTACCTCATTTATGAAGCATCTTGTCAGATTGTACAGATGCGCCTTGAGATTTATATACATAAATCGTGATGTACAGCGTATCTACTAAATTGTTTTCCACTTTGGATTGGTGACAGGATCCTCAAGCGTCATTGAGGAAACTGGTTTTTAATTTAGTCCGTTTTCCCATGATAGGTCAGAACTTCCTCTCAAGTGGTCATGGTGGTTCTTTCAAACTGTTCCAGGTATTCTCTTGTGGTCGATTCAGATGTCACAGAATGGGTTTTTCTTGTGGCATTGTGCTATGACTCCATACTTTGCTCATGTTGTTCTCAGGTCTCACTGGTGTGCTGCTTCTGTTCACTTTGGCATTCATTTACGTTTTTGCCACTCGCTATTTCCGCCGCATCAGTTTCCAAGGTTTCTGGATCACTCATAACCTTTATGTCGTCGTGTATATTTTGGTAAGCGATTTTATCTCCCACCTGATAAATACACAAGATGTCCCCCTTGTCAGTAGTTTTTAAGAGCTGAATCATATTTCCATGTGCGTTGTTGTGATTCTGGCATGTTTACATCCAACAGACAATCATTCATGGGAGCTTTGGCCTGCTTCAAGAGCCACGTTTCTACATCTTCCTCATCCCACCCGCACTGCTCTTTCTGTTGGATAAATTAATCAGCCTGAGCAGGAAGAAGGTGGAGATTTCTGTAATCACAGCGGAGCTGCTGCCTTCAGGTGACCTTCAGTCTGTCTGTTATGTAATGCCATTTTGACTTCCTTCCTTTAGAGTTTGGAACCCTCTATTTCTCCCACTGATATTGATTATTGATGAACTTCCATTTTTTAAAATATTATATATATATATGAACATTAGATAATGAGAACAGACTATTATTTTATTTTACACTCTTCTCATCCTCAATACTAACCCACCCACTGCCAAAATAAGAACTACTGTAGTACTACACTTGGCTAACCCAGCCGCTGGGGGGCAGTGCCCTCCCCTGGGGGTGCACTGTTCCCCAGTGCCGGTCCCAAGCCCGGAGAAATGGGGAGGGTTGCGTCAGGAATGGCATCCGGCGTAAAACTTTTGCCATGACGACCATGCGAGTTGGTAGGACGGTTTACAGGGGCGGATGGAAATTACTGACTCGCTGTGGCGACCCCTGAATAGGGATGTGCCGAAAGGAGAAGAAGAAGTAGTACTACACTTGGCTATTAATAGTTGACTATTAATCGCCCCCTAGTGGTCACGGTGATCCAAGCGGGTGCTTAGTTGGCTGATGCCTCTGAGCTCCAATTAAACTGCACCAATAATCAATTGTGTCTGAACTAAACTCACCCCTCGCAGGCGTAACTCATCTGGAGTTCAAGCGACCACAAGGTTTTGTATATCGTTCCGGCCAGTGGGTCCGCATTGCGTGCCTGAGGTTGGGCACAGATGAGTACCACCCGTTCACGCTGACGTCAGCCCCTCATGAGGAGACCCTCAGTCTGCACATCAGGGCTGTGGGGCCTTGGACTAGCCAGCTCAGAGAGCTCTACAGTGAGGAAAGTCTGATTGAGCTTGGAGTCTATCCAAAGGTAAGACATAAGTACGTCTTTCTTACTTTTGGAATTTGGTCTTCAAAACAATGTCTTTTCTTTCTAAAGTCCTTCTAAAAATCCCTACAGTCTTCGAACAAGTGCTGTGGGAAATGTCTTGAGATCAGTAGATTTTCTGTTCTGGCTTTTCTTTATTTTATTTTTTTCCATGTGTGTATGTCGGTTGGATTTCTTCTTCATCATATGCTTGCTATACAGAGCTCTGTCACATTTGTTTCGAGCCTAAATTTCATCACTGACTTAAAAACAAACATGTTTCTCCAACATAACAATGAGCGCATTGCACTGCTCCCATTATTGCAGCTGTATCTGGATGGCCCGTTTGGAGAGGGACATCAGGAATGGACTGATTTTGAGGTGTCTGTTTTGGTGGGAGGAGGCATCGGTGTCACGCCATTTGCCTCCATCCTCAAGGATCTGGTGTTCAAGTCCTCCATCAGGTCAAGGATTCAGTGTCAAAAGGTATGCCTCTCTCTAATAATATGGATTCATCATTCAATACGTCCTTGTGGACGTGCTTACGAAAGTTGTGGAACGCGAGTCATGCGACTTGCTTAACAGATGCAGTCCACATGTTTACATATCATTGCTTCTTGAAACAAGAAAAGTTTCAGTGATAAAGCCACAGATTTGTTTCCATTGTGTTCCAATCTGAATTACTGACTTATGTTTACACAAAACTTGTTTGGTAGAATTTTGTGCAGTTGTGAACACTTAAGACGTCAAACTGTTTAGTACGTTAACTCTAATTGAAGTAGATAAACTGTTTGTCACATTAATTCAGGGTTCATTTTTCCTTATTTTAGTCTGAGGCTAACCTCTAAAACCAAAACATTTGTGTAATAAATCTGATAGTTTTATAATGTGGATGAATTTATTTCTTGTTTGCTTAAAAAAATGCACAGGAAGCGGACCTTGCAATTCTTTTTTTTTTTTTTTGAGTTTTCAAATTTGTTCAGTCTTAACTCGGTCATATTTGTTCATCCTCTGTAAATAAATAAGAAATATTTCTGCAGCTTAGTGAGTAGTTGCTGCAATACATTTTTAATGATGCACAAACTATTACATTCTTTACATTCTATTTGTCATCAGTGTAATTATTATCCAGCACAGAGTACTATGTTTCATCAACACTTTTTTTTCTAATTTGAGGGTTCTAATCTTTAAGTTATGAGACTTATGACTTGCACACATACAGTATGACTTTCTACCACCTTCGGTACTGTACTTCCGATTCGTATGTAACACGTTTTTCAGGTGTACTTCATTTGGGTGACACGGACGCAGCGTCAGTTTGAGTGGGTGTCAGATATCATCAAGGAAGTGGAGGAGATGGACTCGCTGGAGCTGGTGTCAGTTCACACTTATATCACGCAGGTGGCCCAGAAGTTTAACCTGCGCACCACCATGCTGGTGAGTTCACATACAATTTTTGCAATCGACAAATGCCTTCCTGTGTAGCGTTTGCATGTTCAGTACAAATTTGGGTTGGATATGAGGATAGTATTTCTTGTTTTGTTTTGGGTTTTTTTTATGTGTGAGCAGTACATATGCGAGCGTCACTTCCAGAAAATATGGAGCCGCAGCCTGTTCACCGGCCTGAGGTCTGTAACCCATTTTGGCCGGCCGCCTTTCGTGTCCTTTTTCAGCTCGCTGCAGGAAGTTCATCCAAAGGTCAGGAGCGCAGGAGTGAACCTATTTCGTTGCCGCAATAGAATACCGTATGTGTGAATATGTGTTATGAACTGTAGGTGTCCAAGATCGGCGTGTTCAGCTGTGGACCACCGGGACTGACTAAAAATGTGGAGAAAGCCTGTCGGCACATGAACAAGAGGGATCAGGCATTGTTCATGCACCACTTTGAGAATTTTTAAATGAAGTCCTCTGATTCAGGGTCAGTTAAAAAGGGTCTTTTATTGTTAAATGTTTCATCGTCTGAATGAAATGTAATCTACGTTTTTGATCAACAAGCAGGCTCCCAAATAACAGTGCCAATGGTTTTGTATTGGTCATTTCTGCTGTGTTCTCAGTCTTTATAGCATTGCTGCTCAAAAAATAAAGGGAACACTAAAATAACTAGATCTGAATGAATGAAATATTCGAATTAAATATTGTGTTCTTTACATAGCTGAAACTGCTGAAAATAAAATCACACAAAAATTATCAATTCAAATCACATTTATTGACCCATGGAAGTCTGGATTTGGAGTCACTCAAAATTAAAGTGCAAAAACACATTACAGGCTGAACCAACTTTGATGTAATTGTATTTATTTATTAAATTTGGACACTGCACAAGAAGTACAATTAAAATCATGACCCCTGCTAATTATTGACATACCGGTAATTACTTGCGATGCTCGTAAAATGAAAAAAAAAAAGGTTGTGTGACGATTTAAAGCAAAAAGTGGTGTCATGCTTCTCTCCCTTTGCAAAGCATTTATCGGGTTAAAATTCGGAATTTGAATGTAGTTTAAGTTTTCATAACCATGGCTGATGCAAATTTAATAAAACTGTTAAAAAAAAAAACGCGCACAAAAAGCATTTGTTACTTTATTCATTTAGCGAAGAAGCCGCTTTACAGTTTTCTCTCACGGCCAAAAACAAAAAAGCAAAACAAAAAAAAAAAAATGTTGGTATGCTTTCTGCTTAAAATCAAATTGGGCTCCTGTCAGTTAAGATGTAGACAATCTCTTGAGCTACATTGCCATCAATAACAAAGACAGGTCTGAGGATTGTGAATTACGTTGTGTATGTCTGCTTCAGTCTGTTAGCCGTTTGCATCGGTGTATTTAAGAGTCTGATAATCTTCTTAGTATTGGTAAGTACCCAGCTAGAAGTCAGCTACTGTCCAGATTGTCTCATCGTCACTCGGACAACAACAACAACAACAAAGTGTGCTTCTGTTAAACGAGGTGGCATGGTGGCTTCTCCGGCATGAAATATGCACCTCCCTTCCTTTGGGAAGTGTGCTGAGAAGGCTGTTGAAGAGATACTGGAGGGCCTGCTCAACTTGAGGATGTTTGGCAGCGGGAAGAAGAAGTGGTTTACGAGGAAGCGCAAGACGCAATATCATCAGCAGCAGAGGTCCGCCAGGAGGCCGTGCGCCAAGCAGAAGAAGTGGTGGGCCGCTAAGATCCTCAAGCAGCACAGGCAGAAACTCCTGAGCGAGCTGGACGTCAACGCCGTGCTACCTTACTTGGTCTACGATAAGGTGTTCTCGCTTGGGGAGTACAAGGAAATCCTGGGACAAGAGTCCAACAAGAGGCGCACTGAGGTATTCCTGGACCGTCTATCTTCCAAAGGACCCGCTGCATTCTGCTCTTTCTGCTCGGTTCTGGAGGAGACGTGTCCCCACCTGCTTACTTGCTTTCTCTTGGATGGTGAAGGTATGTTCATCACATCACACGTGCAAAGAATCAATTGTAAGTCTTTGTTGTTTCAACATCACAAGTGCCTTTCTCTTTTCATTTACAGCACAGAAACCAAAATGGTCTGAGAATCATATCAATAAAATTTACATATCTAGAGCAGGAAATTACTTTGTATTAAGCCAGCAGACTGAGAGCCGGTAAAAAATAGCCTCTTAAACCGGGGATGGCTGAGGGGATTACTGAGTCAACAGCCTTTGTAACAAGCCCCTGACGGCATATGGCCGACGTGTCTGCAGTCTGCGGCACTTAGTCTGTCTGTGGCATACAAACGTCCTCATCAATTTGATACTCCTGAGCGCCCTCAATTAGAATTTCACCCTTCCAGTGTACTGCAGAAGTACTTACCATTAGATGACCGTGCTGCTTATAGCAGTGATGTTGGAACTCGGTCTATCGTCTGGGAGTGAAACACACCGCTGCGAAAAGACTCAACATTATCATTCTGTCGGTAGCGGGTGTAACTGTGAAACTATCGGAGAAACTTTGTTTGTGAACCAACGTAACATTCCGGTGCACTTCAAACCTGACAACACCTTGAGTGTATTGGTGTTAGGTTTAGGGTGAGGTTCACAATGTACTGTAGACCAGGGGTGTCAAGCTCATTTTTGTCGCAGGCCATGTTTTAGTTACCATTTCCCTTTGTGGGCCGGGGCCGTTATGACTGAAACCATATAAAGAAGTCACTGATACCGGTTTATTCAACTATTGTTGAAGTTACTTTAATGAAGGGTTTGGTGACAAGACAATGCTTACAATAACTAGCTATTATTTATTACATATGAGAATTTCAAATGTTGGTCGAGATTTTAGCAAGCAACATGGAAGGTGACATGTTTGATTTGCTTTTGCGGGCCATAGAAAATGAATTGGTGGGCCAAATCTGGCCCCCGGGCCTTGTGTTTGACATCTGTGATGTAGAGTGTCCGATTGGCCATTTTTTTGGGATGTGGGTGGAAACTGCCACGGGGAACGCTCTCCACACAGGAAGGCTGGAGCCCGGATTCAAACCCTGGACTTCTGTACTGTGAGGCAGACGTGCTAACCAGTCAGTCTCTAACTTGGATGGTGGGCCTGTATGGGCTTTTGAGGCTGCACATACAACATATTTATCACTTTTATTTCGGGGTGTGCCGATCTGGGTTTTATGCTGCAGATTCGGGTAACAGTCATCCATGATTGAGGTCTGTTGATACAGACTCTCTAGTTGGCTGCAGGCTGTAAAGTACGAGCTGCGCCTGATCACTTTTTATGGTCGCGGTCGCAATGAAAGCCATGTACTAATCACGTGCTTTTTCAGGGATATCATCCGATCACAATTGATCACAGCACCACCACATTTATTCAACGATAAAAAGAGAGTAAAGGTCAAGGAAGACACTGTTTGCCTCAGACAGAGTGCTTGGGTGAAAATTAAAGAGTGGCACTAATTGAGAGGCCTACAAGGTGGCAGGTTGAATGTTGTGTCCTGACTTGTTTGCTTTAACTAGAATGAATGCATTAAAGTAATGTAAATTCAGACAACTTGGCCGATGGATCAATCTACTCTAACAGATGGCCCTCCGGGAGGGGGAAAGAAAGGGGGGCTCCCCGTGCACCCAAAAAGTCCTGGAGCAGAACATCTGTGCTTGCCTCCCGTGTGCACTGACCCTGTGTTTGACTCGAGGTAAGATTGTGCATACCTTTCATTCTCTCCATTTGGCAAATCCCTTTTTTGCCATCATTTTTTTGCGTGTAAGATGCATTCGGGAATAACATCACTCGTAGTTAGCCCACATGTATGTATCGTCATCTTTATTGCTGTAATTTATGTATTTTCTGAAAATGCCTTTGTTGTGCATTGTGATCAGCTCAAAGCTCATTTTCATAAAACATTTGAGCTGATTTAGAGCGGCCGGTGTCCCTGGATGTGCTTATATTACCAAAATAATGTTTTTGGAAACGCCTCAGAACTGTGAGGCAAACGTGCCGACCACTAGATGAGCAGTTCACAAACTTTCTGGGTCCACACCACAACAGGAAACATGACATGAAAGGACAGGAAGGGGAGGGAGCCAATTGGTGGTAGATACAAGGACTAGGGCTATCTAAATATCCCTAGACTATAGTGCTACCCTTGACAGAAACTAGAAAAGAGCAATCACATATCAATCCAAAAAGTGAATATGTGTCTTTGCTTACCTTGAAATATGGAATCTGAAAAAAAGCTTTTTGAATGAATATGGGTAGGGTCAATTTATGATACAAAATAAAAGTCAGAGCGTCCACACTCAAGCCTTTTGAGCTTGCGTCAGAGTTGCGTGATGACGTAGTTCTGCGTGAGGGTGAACCCCGGAGAGTACCCTTGGCCCAGCTGCAATAGAAGGAGGAGGGGTGAGGCTGCATGGGTTCTGCGTGGATGTGTGTGTGTGTTTCTACGTGTGCGTGAGGTGGGGCAGGCGGGTGGCGATGAGTTTAAAGCGACGGGACAGACGACCTGATATGCTCTCCAAACCGTTAAGGAGGCCTCTTTAATGTGTGACAGCTCAGTCAGCATTGAGACTGCAAGCCCAGCGGTGTGGCCCTGGGCGCACACACACACACACACACACACACACACACACACACACACACACACACACACACACACACACACACACACACATGACAAAATGATAACGACACACACGTTGCAGCACACAGAGCACAGAATGGTCACAGAGGCGCCCAACAACACGCAGACCACTTGCAATGTAAGTTCTCTTGAAATTATTTATGAGTTGACACAATATGATGATTTTCCTTGGCCACATTCCACCTGCTGGAGTTGGCACCTCAAACGGTTGCACATGATTTTTTTTTTAATCTTATTTTTATTTATTTATTTATTTATTGGGGGACCAGATTTTATTTTAGGTTCATTAGTCAATGCAAGAGAGTCAGCAGTCAGTCAAGGTCGAGTAAATGTATATTGAGGCTGAAAAATGGCATAATCGTTTGTTTATTCAATCTAAGAGGAAGTAGGACACAAAGCGCCTCAAGGCTTGGTGGTTTGGTGCCAGCGTGTCCCTCTGTGGCAGAGTCAGGCTCGTCGGCGGCCATGCTTGTTAAGAAACAATGTCGTCCTCGCGGTATGGTGCACCTTTGCACAAAGTCATTTGTATTGTCGATGATGTCACTTTGTACATCGCAAGCCAAGGAAGAGACTGCCAGATGTGCCGGTTCGAGTGGACTGAAGATGGTTTTGTTTATTTTGAGAGTGGTGCTGAATCAAAGTGAGCATGCGAGCAGCTGATTACATGTCTGGCTGAAAGTGCACAAAACCTCCCCGTGCAAAGAGCACCGCGGGAACAGATGTGAAATTGACTGAATGCGGTTAAGTGCCGTCAGCTGAAATATTGCTTTAGTCAACTTTTTTTTTTTTTTTTAATTCGCTGAGGTGCAGAGAACAGTCATCTCATCTGAACAGAAATGAATCTGCTGATATAAGTGCACTTCAAATGAATGATTAAAAACAATTCGAATAGATGTGTGGGTAGCCTTTTCTAATGCCACAGGCAGATTTTATATAAAATGATCAATGCGTCACTCTCTGAATTTCTTTAATTCCAGTTTCTCTAACATGTACAGATATTTGATTTTAATTAGAAACCTCCGAATCCAAGTTTTTAAAAAATGTTTCTCCATCTATTTGTCATCTAACATACAGTAGATCGATAGAATTGCTTGAATTGATTTTCCGGGTCCTAATCAAATGCGCCACATTAGATTACTTGATAGAGTTCCTTCCTAGCTGTGATGTCATGTGTGTTATGTATGTATGTATCTAAATTACACCATTTTTAGTGGTTCAAATGGCTAACTTTTGTTCTTTAGTTTTGTTAGTGTAGAAATATTCAGCCATTTTCTAAATGGTAGAGGTAGGGATGCCCCGTATGCATCCAGAAAAACAAGCATTCGCATTCACATTCACACCTATGGACAATTTAGAGTCTTCACTGAACCTAATATGCGTGTTTTTAGATTGTGGAGGATGCTAGTGCAACTTAACAAAACCTGGGACTCACAAGGAGAGCCAGACACAAGATTCGAACCCCAAACATGTTGCCACCATCCTGCCTATTGTAAAATATAGAATAGATGAAATATAAAATGGATTTGGCTTTTTAGCACGCCCATGCTGACATTATCTCACAATATACATCAATAATCATGCTCAAAGATATCTATTATAAATGAACCTCTAGCCGTCACTTTCTGTAGGTGTACAAAGCAGGATTACAGAGGATGATATTCAATAATTCACTAATCAACAAAAACTAGGCTGTGTTCAAATACTTCATGTCCTGTTCTTCTTCTTTCAAATTTACACCGTCTCAAGCTAGATAAGTGTGCCACCATCTAGAGTTCAACAATGGAATTACATGCAATATAAATAATACTAACTGTGCAAAAATATCTATAAAATCAGCAAACCACCGACCTGGAACCTGCAATGGAAGGGAGATTTACTGGACATCGTCGTAATAAAGAAAAACAGCGCCATCTGGTGGATGAGTGCCCTTTTCCTGCCTCTAATGTAGAATACTGTAAATCACTTTTTCTTCCAGAACGCTATAAATGATTCTCTGATGTGTGTGTGTGTGTGTGTGTGTGTGTGTGTGTGTGTGTGTGTGTGTACGCTCAGACCCGAGGCTTTCTGTATGTGGGGTGAGGCCCAGAAAAACAAGCATTCGCATTCACATTCACACCTATGGACAATTTAGAGTCTTCACTGAACCTAATATGCGTGTTTTTAGATTGTGGAGGATGCTAGTGCAACTTAACAAAACCTGGGACTCACAAGGAGAGCCAGACACAAGATTCGAACCCCAAACATGTTGCCACCATCCTGCCTATTGTAAAATATAGAATAGATGAAATATAAAATGGATTTGGCTTTTTAGCACGCCCATGCTGACATTATCTCACAATATACATCAATAATCATGCTCAAAGATATCTATTATAAATGAACCTCTAGCCGTCACTTTCTGTAGGTGTACAAAGCAGGATTACAGAGGATGATATTCAATAATTCACTAATCAACAAAAACTAGGCTGTGTTCAAATACTTCATGTCCTGTTCTTCTTCTTTCAAATTTACACCGTCTCAAGCTAGATAAGTGTGCCACCATCTAGAGTTCAACAATGGAATTACATGCAATATAAATAATACTAACTGTGCAAAAATATCTATAAAATCAGCAAACCACCGACCTGGAACCTGCAATGGAAGGGAGATTTACTGGACATCGTCGTAATAAAGAAAAACAGCGCCATCTGGTGGATGAGTGCCCTTTTCCTGCCTCTAATGTAGAATACTGTAAATCACTTTTTCTTCCAGAACGCTATAAATGATTCTCTGATGTGTGTGTGTGTGTGTGTGTGTGTGTGTGTGTGTGTGTGTGTGTGTAAGCTCAGACCCGAGGCTTTCTGTATATGTGAGGCGACGGTGATGATGTCACTTCTTCATCCATAAGTGGACAAAATGAGCCTCTGGCAGTTTGGGGAGGCGGAGCCCAGGAGAGATGAAATGAAGCTGTGAGGTTGATGATGATTCACCTCACAGCACATACAGAAAGAAAGCACTGCGACAGCACCGAGGTGTGACTGTGTGCGCGCGAGTGTATATTTCATCCCGCTCGCTGCCATCCACTTGGTGCAGTGCTTTTAATGTGAAGTGGACTTTGTCTGTGAACTTCCTCTTTTGTTTGTTGGAAAACTAATAAATCACAGGGTTACAGCAGCGGAGGCTCTCAGGGCCCCGGGCCAGGTTTTCCTCCTCTGGGAGCAGCCGGCGAGTGCCACAAACCACCGTTGGATGTTGCTGCATGCAATAAAGTGGATGAGGCAGTGGAAGGACATGAGAAAGAAGGGCAGCCCCGGCTGGCCTATTTACTGACTGAGGAAAAAGAGCGATTGAATGTGTTGTGAGTGTCAGCACGAGCTTGTGGACCACGTAAGACATCAGTGGTGGTTGAGGAAGGTAATGATCAGCCAGGCTGTGTCATTACTGCATGGATGCAGAGAGTGGGGGGTGCCAGTGTGAAATCCGCTGCTGCAGTGGTATGCGGTGGGCTTCAAACTGCAGCACATCCGCTGACCCCCAACCGCCTCTACACTTTCACACTGACACACCCAAAAGACAGCCATTATGGATTATGTTCACTCCATCGACCTGAGAGGGGTTTCCAACATGGCGCCTATCCCATGGAGCTAACTACATACCATGTTTCTGAATATAGTGGCCAGGTGCATTTATTTACGCAGTCACAGACAGTATTTGATGGTTTAGTTGAGGATGGGTTTAATATTTAAAGTCCCTGTGAAGTGAAAATAAATGTCTTCTAAATTTTACGCATCACAGAGAAGAGATTTAAAAAAAAAAAAAGGCAAGTTGCTGATGCTGTGACCATGTCCGGTGAATGCGCTAAAACCATGTTGCTCAACTGTCAACTGTCAGTCAAATATCATCCTTGACCTGCACAAAAATGGGTGCTACTTTGTCTAGCATCATTCTTTATGCCTACATATACTACATGTTTGAGCCGAGTCAGATGTTCTGCGCTCCGGTGAGGAGGCGCCCACTCTTCCACAACAACAGAGTCTAGACCGATTGACCTACTCTTATGCCCACAACATGATCAGTGAATCACGCTATTGATTGAAAAATAACCCAATTGCGGTCGCGTGGCAAGTGGCATTGGCAAAAGGTTGCCATGAACAACAAAGGTAATTTGAGGTTATGGACAAAATGAATTATTGAAGACATAGCACTTTTTGCGCACTGTCAGACTTGCAAGAATAGATCGCACTAAAATTATTCATCATCTCCAGAGCCGTGTGAGTTTTAAAAGAATGAGTAAATGTTTTAAAGCCTGCCGCTAAATGTTTGCATGTTAAACCTCCAATGATGAAATATGAAATCATCAAACAGGGGCTCAGTATCGGTGACCAAATGGTTTGTGTGGTTTCATAAATACAAGTCAACATCATTTAGTAATCACTATCTTCTGATGTTAATTTCAGCTGGCAGATGTTTATCACATTGAGTTCATGGGGAGAGGGGTTGTGAAAATTAAGTGCTGAACAAGCTGAGATCATTTTAAATGACGGAAAATTTAAATTATGAATCAGTGGTGGACCCGGTAGAAACAATATAAAGGCAAAACAATCCACTCCAGTGTTTGTGGTTAACCTTAAGAGAAGCAAACTCAACCATAAAGGAAAAAAAAACTGTCAGCATAAGATAAGATATCCTTTATTTGTCCCACACTGGGGAAATTTACAATATATATGATATAATATATATGATATATAAAATCCATTACCTGGGAATTTGCTAATGAAGATCCACAGATGTGGTTGAATGCTGTGGAAAATGTCATGGGGGTGGTCCGTTTAGACACGTTACGGCTTTGAAAAGGAGCTGTGTGGAGGTTGTGCACCTGCTGACATTGAAAAGCTTCGGAGGTGGATATTATACAGTATATAAGTGTAGGATCACAACTTTAGCCTTGTAAACGCTCGACTAAATCAAACTGCTAATCATATGACATAAAGTGAATACTACCAATCGAGTTAACATGTGATGGCCATCGATACAAAATGGAGACAGACTGTGATTTAATGTTGTGATGTCGGCGCCACTGAGCACAAAAAAAAAAAACTGTTGTTGTAGTCAAAAGGCCAAGGATGAGAAATCCAAGTCTGTCCCTCAGCGCCGACCAATTGGCGTTGAAAACGGCATCGATGGGCTAACGAAGAGCATTTGTGTGGCGGTGTTGTAACTTAAGGAACAGATATTTGAACACAAATGGTACAGCAACACATATAGACACATAAAATAAAAATATTCACAGGCATATATTCTTATAAATGCAATAGTTGTTTTTATGCATGACTGTATTATGCTACCACCCAGTGGCCAGGTTGCACATAAAGATGTGGAGTGAACTATCTATGATGTAAAAACTGTTCAATTCTTTACATTTTATTTAATTATGTTATTACTATATGTTTTAATAGAGTGCAGTGTGTTGCTATTTAGTACTGTTGTCTATTTAAAAACACATTACAAAATCTTTTGATATTATTTTTAGGGGATCTGGAAGGCATTTATAGCATTTCCATTCATTATACGAGCGAAAGATTATTTGAGTTCCGAGTGTGGTCACAGACTGAAATAAACTCTTTTCTCAAAACAATACTGCAATATTGATTGATGAACCTACTATACCAAATAAGCTTTCTGAAGAATAAGTTTTATTAATGAACCTTTGTGGTCAGTTCGCCAGTCACATACAAAATGGGGGTGTGGTGGGGGTGTCTCAGCTGCACAAGCAATCCACCTAATTTTGAGAGGGGGCATCCACAGCAATCCAAACCCCCACCTATCCATCGACAAAAAAAATTATATGGTTACCTAAATATCTTTTGCTGGGCAATACACTTGACTCATCTCGGCCTCCCCGCCAACATTTTTTTGGAAGGGGGTGGGGGGGGGCATCATCATCATCATGCACTCGCCAGTGAGGATTGCTATTATTAATTCTATGCCTCATGGTGTTTTACGTCAAGCAGGTTCTGATGGGTATCTGTTCTTCTGGCCACTATGGAGAGGAAGTAGAAGAAAGTGACAGGATGATCATTCGCTCAAAAAAGTTAGCTTACACCTCAACAATAGTTCCACCCCCACCTCCCGTTATTTCTGAAATGACGGCTACGCCCCTGACTACTACTACTACTGAGCATCTCCAAAATGAGTACCTCCTCCCTCGCCATCCTCCCCCGCCCCCTTCCTGCCTCGCACACTCGCGCGCGCGCGCACACACACACACACACACACACACACACACACACACACACACACACACACACACACACACACACACGGACACTTGGACGCTGCAGCGTTTTTTAAGAGTGTGTTGACGAGGGAGGAGGCAGGAGGAAGCCGATCACGTCCGGAGCGTGTTAGGAGGAGAGAGAGGACGCGCGCACGTTGACTCGTTAGAAAAAGGGGGGGAAAGAATAAGCTGGCGATCGGTTGGAAGGGCGGTGCGTTTCGGTGCGAGTGTCATTGCAGACATGGGTCGCCGCGGCACGACACCTTGCCTTGAGCTCCTTGGGGGGTGTTTTCGCTGTCAGTCCTTCGGCTCTGCAAATGGCGATGTGCTGCTGATGCTACCGCTGCCGAGCCCGGGAGACGCAGCCAAGGCGGCGGATGCCAGGGAATAATAAGACTCATATATGATCACCTGCGCTTTCCTTTGCCTGGGATTTTCCGTAGCGGTGGACGGTACCATGGTGAATTACCAGAAATACATTACTGTGATGCAGCTGGCTCTGGGGGTGACCGCCTCCAACAAAGAACATTGTCTTCCACCCAGGAAGCGAATGTGGTGAGTAAGAATCCGGGGAGGGTGAGGATGCAGGTGGAGGTTTGGGGGAAGAGGGATGGGGGGTGTATACAAATCAAAGCTGCTTTTTAAGGGGTTCTAAACCCAATAGTGATTTTTGTCACTGCAGCCAATCTGTAACCATCTCACTACAATGCATGCTGGGAGTTAGTGCGTATATGTGTATGTGTGTGTGTGTGTGTGTGTGTGTGTGTGTGTGTGTGTGTGTGTGTGTGTTCTTCCTCCTAAAGTTGAGTAGACAGTGCAGTGTTTCCCAACCTTTATTGAGCCAAAGCAAATATTTTCCAAATATTATCTCGTAGGACACCACAATTCAAAAATGCCACAAAAAGCGAATACACAGATTTTTTTATGTACCGTCTGCCATCTAGTGGAAGAGGATTTCATTGTTCTACCTGTCACGACACGTCACTGGCATAGATTGATAAATTTACGTTATTTGTTGTAAATAGGGGTTGAACACTCAACCGTTTTTGTATTCGACTATAATATGATCAAAGTCAAGGTGAAGTTGATTAATTCCAGAAATTGATTTTTAAAAATTTATTAATTTTTTTTTTGTTCGTAACAGGCACCCCATATGCTTTTTTTGCACCACGAGCCAGTTTCACGTAAACACACAATTACATATCGCTGGCGTTGGGCCGACTCCTCTTTTGTCAAAAATTGATTCGCTTTTTTTTTTTTTTTTTTTTTTACAAATCTATATTATTGTTCAGTCCAACATGTGGGTGTTATTTATTTATTTATTTTGGACCAATTTTGCTTGCATCTGACGATGCCGTGTTGATGGTTAAACCAATATGCTGTTTTTGGGGTCTGTTGAAAAGTGATGATATTGGAAGTACGAGAAATCCACCCGACGGTAGCGATATACAATTCACCATCATGTGAATTTTTATTGTCATTAGTCAAAGCCAGCTGGTCTCATCTCATGTTCCATATAGCACAGAGTGTTTTCAGACAGTATATCATTACCAGACTCATTAATTTCTCTGAAAATGACAAAATGGGGTGTATCGATTTCACTTAATATTAGGCCTGCATAATTTACAGAGAAGTGCTAACGGTCATATTTTGGGTGAATTATTTCCACACCCTTGCAGCATAGTACAGCCGTATGCCGTACTGTGACAAGTGTTTCGACAGTGTCCTAAAACGACATGAGTGTCATGATGTTGGTGTGTTGTACCTTTCAATGATGAATGAAGTTCTTGTTTGTGCACATTTTCTTTGCACTTTATTGGATACTGGCGACAAAAATAAAATGTTTTTCATCCCCCTGCTGAGAAATTAAGAATATATTGCCATTTAAACTCACAGTGCAGAGGTTGTGGGTTCAATCCTGGCCCCGGCCTCCCTGTGTGGAGTTTGCATGTTCTCCCCGGGCCTGCGTGGGTTTTCTCCGGGTACTCTGGTTTCCTCCCACATTCCAAAAACATGCATGGCAGGCTGATTGAACACTCTAAATTGTCCCGGGGTGTGAGTGCGAGTGCGGATGGTTGTTCGTCTCTGTGTGTCTTGCGATTGGCTGGCAACCGGTTCAGGGTGTCCCCCGCCGACTGCCCAAAGACGGTTGGGATAGGCTCCAGCACCTCCCGCGGCCCTTGTGAGGATAAAGTGGATCAGAAAATGGATGGATGGATAATCTTTTGAATGTGCAATGTTACCATATAGCAGATTTTTATTTTTTTTTGATATCACACAAACACCTTTTTGCTTTGTCACTGATAACACCAAACTGCGCATTAGACATTTTTTTCTATTAAATATTTTTAACTGCTTAGCGTGTGTTTACCTACAGCATAATGATTTTTGGGGCTTTTTTACGGTTTCATTAAAAAAAAAATAATTAGAAAAAGAAAAAAGGTGAAGTGGCCCTGACTCCTTCCATATTTTTTTGTTTATATTCCTCCATGGAAAAAGTTTGGACATCCCTGAATTAAGTGAAATTGAAAAATTTTCCCATGGCTCACTGATTGGAAATCACTTCACTGGGGTGATGTCATCATCTCAAACTCCATGTGAGTCAATGTGAATGTGAAGTGTGAATGCATCCCTTTCCTTTCCTGTGCTGTGTTCCCCTCATTATGATAAAACAGCATAAAGCATGAAACATGCCACTCTGCTGTTTTTATTCCCACATGTACACCCCCCATTAAACATGTCCTCTGTACTCTCAGCATGTTTGTGTCTTGTCTTGCCACCACTTTGGGTCCTCATTACTCCAAACTGCAGTGGTCACCTCCTCTCACTCTCTCTCCCTGCTACGGCCTTGTGTTTACTTAAAAAGAACACATATTTCCCCTTTTTTTTCCCCCCTCTCGGGACGGAGTACCAAGGCCAGGACGTGTGTGTGTGTGGTCTGCTTAATTACTCTTATCGTCTAGTTCAAAATCAAAGATGCTTAATTAGGTGTTGGCTCCATGGAAGTGAAATAGCAGGTGGCCCTCACCAACAATTGGCTACCGCGATTGTCAGAGGCAAACCGAAGCACAATGCGCGAAACAGAGTAATAATGACTATCGGGCTTGCTGTAGAAAGTTCAAGTCCACACATTGGACATTTCATTTGGCACCCCAATCAAATGAGTTTTACGTGGTAGCACACAAACATGCACTGTTGCTATCACAGGAGACAAGGGTGTTATCAGTGGTAGCTATTCATCTTATTGCCTAATCATATCCATTGCATGATCTCAACTGCTGCCTGGGGATAAGATGAGGGCTTTTTTTCAGACACCTTTCATGTCTCCCTTGTTATTGTTTGTGATGATTCACGTATCTTCCCACCAAGCATCTAATTTTATTTCAGGGAACCCAGGCACAAAGGGCTGAATTTTTCATGCAAGCGCACGGAGGGCTCTGATCTCGTTAGATTGAAGATTTGTTACGGCGAGAGTGACAGAGAGAGGTCGCGCCAACCGATGTCAGGTGTCATGAAAGTTATGGGGTTCTGTAGCGTTCAAAGAATAATGAGCTATTTTAGTACACTAATGATTTTTTAGAGAATCAGGGACTCCTCGTTGCAACTGATCATTATGCTAAATCTCCCTGGTCCTTTATGACATCACTATTTGAGCGAAATGTGTGGTTTCCATCTATTTCCACCTCTTAAGTGTTTTGCATCACACCGTATCTGCTTCATTAATGTCAAGGTCACGTCATTGTTTTCAGTGCGACCTTTCAAAATAATCTGCATGCCACGTTCCCTTGTTCTCAACCACCGCTAATAATGGATTTTGGATGGTGATGTTGATTTTTTTTCAAGAGATCTCTACTAAGCATTGGTAAATACTTCAGTTAATTTGCCTAATTGCTTTGTATTCTGAGATTGCACTCCAGTGTGACGCTGCTTGGAGCGAGGAAAGCCGCACATTCACTGAAAATTGTTAAAGAGTTTAAGAGATTTTGTGAGAGAACTGAATCACAGGAACAAATAAGATCTGCAATGTTTTTTCTAAGGGATATAACACACTTGGAAAAAAAGCACCATTTAATAATATTAATGATAATAATCATAATAGTGGGTTTTAATATTTGATGGCTCAATACCCATTTCTATTATTAGAAATTGATCTTCAAAACAAAGCTTCAAGCTGTTTATTGCCACTCTCAAGTGAAAGTTACTGTTGTCAGTTGCCCCCATGAGAGATGCTCTGCAGCCTCGTCAGGGAAAAAGTATCCACAGTGGAATTCCTACACCCTGCATCTTGGGATATTTGCAGGTAATGTTGTGTCCAAATGAAATTCTGATACGCTAAACTTGACTTTGACTATTTAACACAAAAAATAGGAAGTACAAAAGTATGATGGAGAAGATACAACATACACACTATCACTGCTGTACTGAGTAGTCAATAGTAAGTCCACCTTAAACTGTCCCCAGGTGGCCAAGCAGCATACAAGAGAAATTGTATGACAACTGAAGGAGAAAGTAGGGATGGGCGAGTATCGGGACCAGGTATCGATATTGGGCTGATTCTCTGCCTTATTTCAAGATATCGATACTCGCAACGGCGGCCGATAAGTATTGGCCGCCCTGTTATGGCCGTTTTATAATCGGGAACTGAAGGCATACAGATCTGACAGATGCCTATTAAGATGCATTTTATGTAAATGCATCTTAAGTAGAAAAAGAACGTTGCCATTCATTTCTTGCAATTTTCAGATAAAATATTGTCAGATATCTGTCTTTTTTGTTTTTATCTGTAATTCTTTTGCATAGTGGCATGGTGGTCGACTGGTTAGCATGTCCATCTCACAGTGCAGAGGTGCAGGGTTCAAATCTGGGTCCTTGCCTTCCTGTGTGGAGTTTGCATGTTCTCCTGCGTGGCTTTTCTCCGGATATTCCAGTTTCCTCCCACATTCTATAAAAATGCATAGCAAGTTAATGGAACGCTCTAAATTGTCCCTAGGTGTGTTCGTGAGCACAAATGGTTGTTTGTCAATGTGTGCCCTGCGAATGGCTGGCAACCAGTTCTGGGTGTACCCTGCCTACTGCCCGAAGACGGCTGGGGATAGGCTCCAGCACCCGCCGCGATCCTTATGAGGATCAGCGGATTAGAAAATGGATGGATGGATAGATGTTTTGGGGGAAATTTTCCTTTCTAACTGTATTTAATTATCTCATTACTTTGTTTTTTTTATCAAGTGTAATATAGCTGGGGTCCTCTACATATTCCGTTATTGGTGCCTTAATTGACTCACGCACCTACATTCTATATTCAATGCCAACTTTTATCTCCCACCTTAAAGATGGGATAAAACACACTTGGAGACAAAGTATTTATAAAAACAATGCTTACATGAATGCATTATGTAACATCTGATTGAAACAATGCCCATGGGTCAGAAGAGTCAAAGCCTCCACTTCCTGCAAAGTCAATCTTGTCAAGTCTCTCCACTTGATCTTGTTGACAAGACCGGGCTGCTATTTAAATGGATTGGACATAGTCTGTGCATTAATACCATCGCTTGGACTGCACTCGTTTAGCCAAAAATAAAGAGATCAAATACAAATGTGCACTGATTTGCTCTAAAATTAAGACTGGTAATGGCGAACACACGCTCCTATCATGAGACACCTCATTCCAGCAGCACAATGAAGCACCATTTGTTTATTTAGTAAGTGCTTTGGTCAGCTCGTGAGTGAAAGCAGGGTCGGTCTGTGTGTTTCTGACATTTTTGTACAAAAAAGGTCATCCGCACTTCCTGCTCGGCAGCTGGGGAAAGAAATGTTCAATGCAAAATTTATTATTTGCAAGTCGCTATTGTTCTGATCCACATTTTCTTTTCATTCTAGTGTGAAATGAACTCTGAATAAGCTTGCGGGTCTACAGTTGGGGGTGATTCCAGGTCAAGCAGTGCATAATGACATCATGTCTCAAAAATATCAATGACTCCGCCATGTACATGAAAAATAGGGCATAGTAAATGTTACGAATGTTCGATGCCAGCTTCTTTTCAGACCAATGCCAGTATGAATACAGTACTGTATTCTTTTTGAGTGTCGATAATGATACTGGGTACCGACACCACTCATACTTGTGATACATACAATTTCAGTTAACACAATGACGGATAATTCTGGGGACTTTTCATTCTTCCTGACGCATATGAAAACGCCAGTACAAGGGGGACATACTCGATTTCAGATTTTTTTTTTCCATAAGCTTTGGTGGCATGATTTCACAATGCTTTGAAATAAGGGTCTGCAATGTGTACTACGCCATCCCTGGTAAATAGACTTTGGATGTGGGATAAATGTCCAAATGTGTTTTGTGTAAATCATATTCCATGGTCTATTCCAATATGAATAGTCCACGCTCATATTTCGGACACACAAGACACATTGTTGCAGCCCTTTTCCACGAATCATATTGATTGATTTCTCCTTTTAGGTCAATGCAGTCATTTAGGCATTAACTCTGTGTGTCACTTTTGGAACTGGGAAAAAGTATTGATTATTCATGTAAAAAGTAAATTCAAATTTAGACTTCCAAGCTACTATTCAGAGTGAGTCATTATGTCATTCATGATTTCAATTTATTATAAGAGGATGTGACATCACTGACACGTGAGCTTTTTCAATGAAGAAACGGCAGGCTCATATTATCTGATCCCATTTTTAAGTCTTTACATAATTTGGGCCTTAATTCTTCCCTATTCCCCGGTCAAATGGTCGCCGCCGCTTCCTGTCCCGCTCATCTCTCTCAGCGTGTGGTGCTGAGATTTACACGTCCCTCTGCCCCAATGCCGTGTGTATGTGTGTTCGCGCCATGTGCTCTCCCGAAATTAGCGGAGGCACGACTCTGCTTGCTTTTGATAAAGACTGAATAGCTGCAGCTCGCTATATTAGGATTAGTCTTTGCAAACAGATGTTCCTCTTGCCTGCAGTCTTAAAACCAGATTCCCTCCCCCTGCACACAGCCAAAGATTAGCATTAACCTGACTAAATGAACTTTACACTCTGTTGCAAGCCTGCAGGGATAATACAACAAGTCGTACGCATTTATGTAACGTTTGCCTTTATTTTTAACATCTGCCTCACCAAAGAAGAGGGTGAGCGTGAACTTTTAGCTATGATCGCGTGTGCTTCGTGTCCGTGCCGCTCTCCCGAATCATGATCGCTCAGCAAATTGTTACATTAGCAGTGGCAAAGATGTGAGGAATGAAGCGGAACGTTGTCTATTGACCTGCTGATTAAGCAGTAGCCGTTATTCCCCAAACTAATCACACCCGATTGCTCTTGCAGGACGACTGACAAGAGAGGGGCAACAGAGAAGCTGCGGCGTGTCCCGCAGTTGTTTAATGCCAAGTGTGTCCCTGCTCCTTTCTTTGTAACAGCGTCAGACGCATGCTAAACTTTATTAGCGCCCTCCATCATCACACTCCAAGATGGACAGTGCACTTCTCCTTATTGATCTGTTGTCTTTTGAAGCTGATTCCGTCCTCTTTGTTCTTATGAGCTGCATAGAAGGACCCAGACGCTAATGCAGTCGTAATCACAGGGCCAAGGCGAGCTTTCATGTGTGGCGCACCTTCCAAATATCAAGTACTTTTCAGCAGCGGTAGAAATCGGTCACATGTATGTACAAGTTATAAGTTCATTATTGTTGTTCAGTACAGGGCTGGGCGTAATGATACCACAGTTAGATTTTACTGTAAAATTAAACACACTCCAAAAATAAATACACACATTGTATAATTAAACACAAAACATACTTTATTTTGCAAATATCGCTCATGCTAATGCTAGCAGCGAATTCGCATTGAGAGGCTAATGGAAAATTAGAACTGAGTTCCAGGAGTGATATTTCTTCAAGTAACAAATATTCACACATAAATGCTAGCTGAACATGCGCAGGCAAGTATTTTTTTGAGTCTGTGAAAAGGGATTTTATGAGAGGATATTAATGCATTTCAATTGCAAGTTTCTTCTTCTAATTTTTTTGGGTGCAAATTGCGTCGTGAATGTACCATGAATAGACTGTGTTGCTTGGATGTAGCGTAATGACACCACAGTTGGATTTTACTGTAAAATTAAACACACTACAAAAAGAAATACACACATCACGTTATTAAATACAAACCATACTTTTGCAAATATCGCTAATGCTAATGCTAGCAGCGAATTCGCATTAAGAGGCTAATGGAAAATTAGCATTGAGTTGCAGGAGTGATATTACTTCAAATAACAAATATTCACACATAAATGCTATAGGAACATGCGCAGGCAAGTATTTTTCTGAGTCTGTGAAAAAGGATTTTATGAAAGGATATTAATGAATTTCAATCGCAAGTTTCTTCGACTTTTTTCTGTGTTACTGGTGTTATGAGAGGTGCCATGCTCCGAAGCTCTTCCGTCATGCCCCTCAAAAAAGGTCTTTCTTACCTATTGCCACAGCCTCATAGTGATTTTTTTTTTTTTTTGTGAGACAAGACCAGACATTAAATGGACTCGCAGTTTAGATGACGTGACATCACAGCGGCAAAGATATATTGAAGTAATTAATTACCTTCGCCCAAAGAGATTATAGTTAGCATCTCCCCGGCTTGTTTGTCTGACTGTCAGCAGGATTATACAAAAACTAGCAGGCAGCTTGATTTTCATAAATCCTGACAGGGCTGAGCGTGAGTAATGGAGGAAACTGTCGCATTTTGAGCGGATCCAAACCACAGCGCAGATCCAGGAATTATCTTTAGCGAGACATTTTGATGGAATGTTTACAGGCTTTAAGCGATATCACAAAGTGGGGCAAGGTGAAGAGCCCCTTTCAAAATGACTCATTCAATCTTGACATACTGCATATAAAGAGGGGCGTGAAAATAGGGACCTTTTTTAGGGACGTTATTTAAAAAAAAAAAAAAAAAAGTGAAAACTTAAAATAGTGTATGTCGATTTTACAAACAAATTAATCATACACCAACCTATTATATACTGTACTATGTATAATATATCATGTAGGCTCTCCAATGCACATATATGCCATGTATGTATTACTGACGTAACATTTGTGATGGAAACATTTAATCTTGGGGGGGGGGTGAAATTGTATCGAGTTGAATTACTTTTCAGATTACATTTTATGTGCAAGTATAAATGAGCATCATTTTTTTAACCTTATGCTAGACATGCATAAAGGATATTGTTCAAATGTAGCTAAGGGAGCACAAATGTCACATTTTATGCACTCCGTCATAACTCAAATGGAAAACAAAACTAGCATAATATTTGTTATACAGAAGAGTAAATCAAATGACAATGGAGATTTGTTTCTTTGCACATTATATCTGAGTGGACCAGTTGTTGAACCGTGTAACATTCTGCTCTTTTGTGGCCTCGAGTGTTTTGGCTGCAATCCATTTCCGAATCAACATCCAGAAAATGAGTTTGTGAATGCACAGGACAGCTCCGGGGCTGAGACAGAGTCCAAGCAGCTTTTTCTCATTGTTCATGTTTGCAATCTTGTTTAGCAGAAGAATCTGAGGTCGACTGTATTTGACTGCACGACTTCTTTTCCATCCAGTAAGCACCTTATCTGCCCCGAGGCAATATTGAATTAATGCAGAGAGAAAAGTGGAAGCGATGTTGTCTTTACTCGAGCTCTGTTATTTCCTTTCTCTTATAATTTCTCATGCTGAGCCTCCAAATCCTGGAAGCTCTTCTGGGTCTTGTTGCTAATGGATATCTGGTCCGTGATACCATGACACTGTAGAAAAAATTATATGGTACATCATTACTAACACTGCAGGTTTTTGTGAGAATGTACATGTATATCAAATTGAAGGCACAGGTCATATTTATTATGTACCACTGTCAAGTCATAATGAATGAATATGTCAAAAAGTAATTTTCTTGTTGAAAGTTGCAAACTTTAAGTTCAAGTACAGGTTCTTGTGTACAAAAAAGCCTAACAGAAATACTGATTCCACCCCTACTTATAAAAAGAAAAATAAGGACAAGACTCGAACGTGCTTCCTCACAAAAGTCAAAAGGAATGTTTATTGTCAATGATATACAACAACCGTTTTGCTAAAGCTGGGAAAGAACTTGCATATAGTCCCCCCCCCCCCCTTTTATTAACTTCCAAAGTGCTCGTACTGAAAAATATACTGGACACGCGATAGAAACGATGTGTTCCGTTAGTTTTGCTAACTTTGTAAAAATGTCATTCGTTTGCATTTGGCAGAGGTCATCAGACTCTAACCCAGGGGTGTCAAACTCATTTTTGTCGCGGGCCACTTTGGAGTTCCGTCTTCCATTGGAGGGCTGTTACGACAGTGAACCCGAATACATGTTGAATCATTACATCATATTATTACTTGTACACGTACACACACACACACACACACACACACACACACACACACACACACACACACACACACACACACACACAAAAAGATGGCTCACTATTTTTTAAATCAGTCAAGTATTTGTTCAGTTATTGTTCAAGTGAGTGTAAAGCGGGTCACAAAGTTATTGCAAAATGTCACCGTTATTTATTGCATATGACAATTTGAGATTTCGGTACAGATTGAAGCAAGCTTCAAGGAAGTTCATTTGCTTTTGCGGGCCACATAAAATGAGGTGGCGGGCCGGATCTGGCCCCCGGGCCTTGACTTTGACACCGGTGCTCTAACCCCCTCAGAACCTCCTTTTTGTCGACTGTTCTTGGGTCTCCTGCAGTGCTGCGCTAGGCTTGAGGAGAAAGCCGTTTGTGAAGGGTAAAACCTTTCCTACGACGACTGTCTTCTCACCATGACCCAGCTTCAGTTTGGTCAAACAAAGTCGCTATGTGTGTGAAGCTGCAGTGATTCCTGAGAGTGAATCGGTCCCCTGCAGGGTCTTTGTGACATTAAATCCGGACTATAGCTTTATTTTAAATGTCAGTTTAACCAGCAGGGCGGGCTGGAGTACCGTGCCCTTTGGACGACCAAGAACGTCCCTACTATGTTGTTTTCCCTTTCGGTAGCCTAAGGCCAGTTGTCCTGTTGTGATACAAAATGTATGGGATTGCTTTTTATGGTGCTCTGATGGAGGACTGTTGTTTTTATTTGTCCCGATGACCTCAGGATACACCCCAGCCCGACCGCTGGCTCCGTCACAGCCGCCTCTTCTGCAAGCACCGTTCAGGGCAAACCGTCACTCCGCCGCATCAAGGGCCGAATTCACAGGAGCAAGAGCCTGGACAGCATCGACCTCCTGGACTCCAATGTAAGTAAACGAAGCTGGGATATTAAAATGTACCGTGGTAGCGTTTATTTATGTTTGTTGCAGTAAATGAATGTGTGTTATGTAATTTATCACTAGTTTGTAGCACAGCCTATGCGATTGACTGGTGATCAGTCCAGGGTGTATCCTACCTCTCGCTCAAAAACAGCTGAGATAGACACTAGTTACCTGTGACAATGAAGAGCATATAAGTGGTAGAGCTATTTAACACATGTCACTAAAAAAGCCCAAAGTCCCCCCCCCCCCAACCACAGAAAAGAAAACCAGAGATTCACGTGACGTCAGAAATTATAGTTTACCATTAAAGCGATATTATGCTATCAAACATTTGCATGAAAGCTATTAGAGTGGTGTGTAAAAACCCTATGTTTTATCCAAACTAACAACTACTACACTTTTGTTTTGGTCTACAGAGACCTCAAATACACATTTGAGTATCTTTATTTTGTTTTGTCCCAGCAGATGACACTGTGAAAAAAAAACGATAAATAAAAATACTTTTAATGCAAATGTCAATGTACTTTCTTGTTGTTGCCAGATGGAAGCATTGAGGACAGAAGGTGTAAACCTCGGGGGGATAATTTGCAGTTGACAACTAAGCTAACTCTGAATTCAGCTCAACGTTCCACCTCATTAAAGTACATAAAGTAGAAGGGGGAAAAAAAAAAACAGAGCTGCTTGAATTATTGATACCAGCATTGGTCAGCAATCGTGTTGGGGCCTTTGGGGATTTAAATGACTGTAAAATAAAAGATTAAAACCAGCAGTCAGCAACAAACTGCTGAAAACCGTGTTTGGAGTGATTGTGCATTGAAAAAAAAAATGTTACAGTATTTCTAATAGCACTTCGAGCGTTATCATCCCTCCCTGTAGTTTAGTAGTGGTGTGATGTGTGTGTAACAGTGTCAGAGCTTAAATCTGCGCTCTGACATGTTGATTTATTGAAATATCATAGCACTTATATTCTGACACCATACATTATTGATGTAAAAAAAAAAACAACTCAGAACTATTGAGCAAAAAGGTTATTAAGAGTATTCCCATTAAGCATTGTTAGGATATAATGGAGGTGAATGCTTTTAGCCTTTCATGTGTACTTAGCGAACATGAGGCCTTTTCTGAATGGGAAAGATGTAGTGGTCAGTGTATTCTCGTTTTAGAACACTTTAAGTGATGGTGGAGCAACACATGTAGACAGATATAGCAGTACTCACATATATTCTTTATCCTCTTCAAAAAAATGACTGTAAGGATCCGTGTTTTTGTTGAATTTGGTTTGATTTTGATTTATTTTTGTTTCATGTTGTCTTATTTTCCTGTGTTCCATTTTCATGTCATGTTGTTAGGTTTTCATCCCCACATTTTCCTTCCCACCTTTTCTCGTCAGCCCTGCTCCTTGTGTCAACTAATCGGATTCCTCCAGCCACTCGTGTCTTGTCCAGGTGTGCCTCGTTGTGTCGTCATTTTGCTTGTTTTTAGTTCGCTGCTTTCTTTCAGTCTGTCGCTTCATATGTGTTGCGGCAAGTTACCTTCCCCGAGTCATGTCAGGATGTTGTTGTAAAGAGGGGCGTGAAAATAGGGACATAGTTATTTAAAAAAAATTATTTAAAAGAATTAATCAAGTGTATGTTTTTAAAGAAACAACACTACAGCTCTTTGTTTGTGAAATAGGATGACATCCACCTCGCATTTCCGCAGAGCTCCAAATCAATCTGCCTGCACCTCAATCAAACCCACCAAAATCACGTTACACTACCTGCACCACAACTTAGACCTGTTTTCATCTGGTCTAAATTCTAGTGTACTTTCTGTCACTGAATTGTCCGATTGATCAGGGTGTGGAAAAGAAAATGCCCTCTGTCCACCGGAACGCCCTGCACGGTGCAGCGCAATGAGCCTAATTCACAAACACAATGAACAAGACTTGCCACTTTTTACACCGAGCACATGTGCAGTGTTTTTAGTTAGGAGTGTAACCACAAAACAAATCAAAATGTATCTCAAGGCACGACTGAATTCCAAATTGAAGTGAATTGAAGTGTCAAGGCTCCAATGTATTCTGAGGAGGAGACACACCACACTGTAGCCATTTGTCTTTACATCCTGCCACTCACTGGACCCTTCAAGACGCCACTATCTCACCTGAGACTGAAGACTCAGTTTAGGGCTTTTTTTTTTCCTCAGCATAATTCTCAGTTCAGTTCTCGTGTGTGTGTGTGTGTGGGGGGGGGGGGGGCGCGCACGCAAGAGGATTAGTTGCTGACATGGCCAAACTCAAATGCAGCTGATGGAAGGAGCGGTCTGCCTCACAGTGAGTGATGAGACTGCAGGATGCTGAGCTTGAGGAGCGGACCTCATTGTTTGCTGTCACAACACATAAAGACATGAATTGAAGTGAATTTTGCTGGCTATTAGAAGACATGTCGGGAGTGTTTTAATTGGGTGATTTAATTGGGCAATATTAACTCTTAGAAAACCGGCAAAGATCTTTTTTTTTTTTTTTTGAGGGTGGGAACGCATTAATACATTACAACATAAGACAAAGATAATAAACATTCAAACATTCCCTGCCCTCTCCAGTCATCCAAAAAAAATATCCAATTTTTCTCTCTGTTATAAAGTCATACAAATAATTACTGACTGATTGACTACTGTTGGTGTTGTAAAACAATCAACTGTTTTTCATATCTTTGTTGTAGTTAGCATTTTATATATATATATATATATATATAATTCTCCCTAACGCCATTTGTAAAACGAGAAACACAACACATAAAAATGCAAATGAGAATGCATGCGCAGAGTAGCTCGTAAATCGGCATCAAAAAAATTCAAGCCCTAGTTTTTAATCAGGCTGGTGAATGTTTTGTTTGTGAATGTGAGGTATGAATCAACGTAGGCACATAACTACCATCAAGTATAAAATAATCAATAGCAGTTGAATACTTTGGTTTAGATCGATTTCTTTTTTTTTTAATTATTATTTTTCTCTCTTGATAGTCAAGGGAGGTCTTTGGCGCCTGACCCACTCCTGCTGTCATTTGTGTTGGCAAGCGGTGCGTGTGTTCACGAAGAGCTTGAATCAGATTTTAATGCTAAGGCTGCAGAAAATACATCAGAGGGGGAAACCACCGTCTTTTATGCACCAGATGCCTTTGTATTTGCTGTTATTTGAAAACAGCAGCATAAACTGTGCTATTGGGCGCTTCAGGGTAATGCATTTGTATTATGACACGTGTTTTTTTTTTCTGGATTCCACTAATATGATAATACTACTATCCGGGGAGTTGATAATGGTGGTCAGCTGTTAGCGCATCTTCGCTATATTTTCATGTTCTTTGTTGACATGCTTATAATGTCACCACATAACGCTTTTTGTGAGCGTTGCATTTTTTTGGAAGCAACAACTTCATTGACTTTCCTAGGGAAAAGCAACAGTATGTGGTTGTTTCAAATTCAGTACATGTGTAATTCTCTTTGTCTTGTATCTTTTTTTTTTTTTTGCTGCCAAGTCAAAGAAAAAAAACGATTTTAACTGCTTGAAACTCGAAAAAATCAACTCAGGTCACTTTTATCTCAAGGCATCAATGTATGCGCTCACTTTGTCATGGTCTCTTGTCACTAATGCCTGCTCTAATGTTCTGCTTTAAGTGCATCATAGCTGCAATGGTCAGATGAAGCGATCCCCTCTAAATTACCATCCAAAAAAGCCCAATGTAAGCACTTATTCACCGCTCAGTCAGAGTCAGAAAGTGCTGCAGATGCATTTGCGGGGAGTGCGGCTGCAGCCGACTGAGCCAATCTGCATATCCAAGACCCGTCGGACGGAGGTTTTCCCATGTGATGAAGGTGTGTGAGGGTGAATCTGAGTGTGACGTGCCATGCACGAGGATTGTGGAAAGCAAGGAGGGAGGAGCTGGGAGCACCGGGAGGAGGTGGGAGCGAGAGATTTCTCTGGAGGAGGCTTTATTGGAAGGTGGGAGCGAGGGAGGGAGCAAGGGGGAGATTCTGTGATTGAAGGAGCACATGATTTTCTCGAGGTGAAACAGGACTGTTGCGTAAGAACAGTCAGAGAATGGATGTGTTTTTTTTTTCATGAGCGCAGAGGGATGGTTGGAGGGTCGGTATGTTAAAAAAAAAAAAAAAAGAAAATAGGCGGAGTTGGCCATCCGTGATGCATGCAAAGGTTGCGTGTGGTAACTCAGGCTGCTCGGAGGGGACGGCAGATGTTGCGAACGTTTCTGGAGGCTACGACTCAGGGGCAAGGCCTGTCTATTATGTGTCCTCCGATGGGACATATGGCAGGTCACTGAAGGCACTCCGTGTGCTTACAATACCGTCTATCATGTCACAATATGTTGACTTTACAGCATTCTTTACATGCGATTTGAATAAAGCAATGGTGAAACGCAATGGCGGTTTCATGGAAAGGCCTCCTCGGATTCAGAAGGGGTTCTTTTTTCTTTCTTGACTGCATGTATTGCAAATTTTCTCCAGATTGACTTTTAAAAGTGATATAGTGTGCCTCACATTAATTCATTTATTCCCAACTGGTATTTCACTACATTTCGTAGAATTTCTCTCGGCCACCCTGCCTTGAGTACATTTGAATGTTCGATTTTATTTTTTTTATTTTTTATTTTTTACCCAATCAGATTTCAGCCTCTGTGTGTTGCCATGCTAATGTAGTCTGCCCATGGTCTTCAGAATTGCCATTGTACTTACTGGTTGATGTTACTTAAATCGTAATACCAATACGTCAAATTAAGATACCAGCATATCTCCGTTCTCTGATTGGCTGTTCCGAGCAAAACTTGTTCCACCCAAATTCGACTGTCAGAAACGTCTGTCGCAATTTGCAGACCTTAAATAATCAGCATCTCTGGTTCTTTGAATCATTTGTCATGTGTTGGACCAACATTGATTCTGAACAGCACCCGATGATGTACGTGGCACAGTTGTGTCCTGTTGTTTCATTTTTGTATATTATTGGTGGTTTCTGTAATTTGACATGATAATGAACGGTAGTCTTGTTTTTTTAAAGTGGAGGTACTGTACGGAAATGTGGACATTGCTGTTTTTTTTTAATGCCCCAACAGTCATAAAAACAATGTATATGTGAATTAATGATGAATGAATGATTCTTCATTTTGTCAGGTTACTGCAAATGTACCCTTTGTACAGCGACATATAAGTTGTTAGAGAAAGGGCGAAAAAAAATTGGCACTAGACAGTGAGTACTGTCGTTTTCCTTGTTCGTAAACTGCTAAAGTGGTTATTACGCAGCCAATGTGGTACATTTTTTTCATACTGTATTTAAATGCATACATATGGACATTTAAGATCGTTTCTGAATTTGCTTTCCCAAGCACAGGAATCTCGTCTATACTTTATTCCTTCCAAGGATTGAGCCAGAGGATTATAACCAGGGGAGCCTTCCCTTGTCAGGGGCAGATTGGAGACAAATGCGCCATTCTCATTTGTTTTCACGGTCACGATTGTGTTTCTCATACACAACAAATCATGATATTAGAGAAGACAAGAAACCACATAAATCCCAAACAACTGTATTGCCTTACACGGGTGATTTATAACAACATGGCAGAGCTCATCAGATTGGTGAGAATGTGGCGCTAAAACAACATCACGTAATATGTTCCATTACCCACACGAGCATGCTTCTACTTCTGTCCCACAACATCCTCTTATTCTGATTTGAGATTTTCGACAAGTGCTCCTTGATTTTAACACTCCAACAGATCCCATTTGAGCACTCAAGTGTCAGGTCAAGTGAAGGGCAAGCAGCTGGATGACGTAATGTTTGTGGGAATGAAGATGGTGGTCACGGTGGGCAAGTTGAGGGTGAAGAGTGAAGCACGAGGAAGGTTGTGCTAAGACAACCTAATCAATCACTGCGCTTGATGCTCAGTCATAACTCCTCCGTGGATTACGATGGGTTGATGATCATGACACGAACGCACTCTTTGCTGCGGTCAAATAAAGAGCTCACAAGCAGAAAACTTTTCATGTTGGTTTGACAACCAATCCATAAAATTAAATATAAATGTCAGATCATTTCATGGGTAATCGTTGGCATGAATATGTTATGCATTACTTTGCAAAAGATTTGTTCAGTCGATGCTTTAATGGACATATACTGTCTTGACTAGTTATTTCTGAATGCCTTAATTAGAAAAGAACCAAGTAAACATCAAAACATTTAAAAAAGTACAAATGGCTACGTTGACAAATAATTCGGCTAGTGACCCTGCATTAAATATTATTTAATCAAAGAAAATATAATAAGATCAACATCTTTTTTTTTTTAAGTATTTGGTAGTGGTTTGCATCCCTCCGCTAAAAGTTATTTAATCAAAGAAAATATAATAAGATCAAAATCTTTTTTTTTAAAGTATTTGGTAGTGGTTTGCATCCCTCCGCTAAAAAAAATGTGGAATGATTTGGAAAAATTTGATTCGATGCACTCATATCTTTTACCTCAAAACAACTTTGCCAATACAAAGCGCGTGCGTCCATGCTGTGCATTCTCAAGGCATGTCTCCTTTGTTGCTACTGAGAGTGTACATCATGCAGCGTGCATGTGTCGCTGGACATGTGTGTTGATGCCTAGGGAGGCAACCATATGCTGTTTAGACGCAGGAGCTCCCATCCTGTTAGACCAGCGGGGAAGGAAGCCCGACTCCTCGCTGCGTTGCTTCACCCGACTTTGATTGTGCACCGTGTTGAAATCACGCAAATCTCCTTCGCCCCTTTTCATGCATGTTTTCTCACCGCTCCACCTTCAAATAGATTTGCTCTCTTGATATGGGGCAGCCCGCAGGACAGCTTATATATCAGCGCAAGTCCTGCAGAGGGCAGAGTTTTACTTACACGATGCTGAAGAGCACCCTGAGATGTCCACATGGCACAGGCGATGTCTTAAAGGACGTTCAGCCATAAAGGCATGATAGTGTCCTAATACGAAATAATTCATTCTCAATAAAATGGGTTTAAAGTGTCCAAGAAATAGAAATTTAAACGACAGAGTCTTGGCAGGAATCTTGCAACGGTTGGATTTTGGATTCATCACTTATTTAATACAGTCTACATTTTTTTTTTTTTTTTGCCGACTCAGTTTCTTCTTTCTGCAGTATATTTGCTTTTTTTTTTCCAACTTTACTATTCTTACCACGGCCTGCCACAATGCCGCTGACCACCAAAGTGAGGCATTTTCCACGGAAATAAAAGCCGAGAAGCAAATGAAAGCCACCCCATTGGCAATTTAAAGGTGTAGTTAACATCAGACGGCTGTTTTACTAACAATAGATTTTAGGAGTCTTCCCAGTGAGTCTTCCTGTATTTTATGATGAGGGTCTCAGTAAACGTCGTCAGTAAATATAGATAATCAATCTCCTGTCAATATTTACAGCTGTCAGTTAATGAATTGCCGCTTTGAAAGCTGTTATTCCCCCCTAAGGAACTGAGCATCATGTTAAATGCATGCGCTATGTGGCCTTGTTGGTTGGTTGGTTGATGTGTTCGGAACCAAAACAACTCAACGCAACCTTTTACTTTCTGGAGACCTCAACGGCCATCCATGCATTGACATTAACTGATTGGAATTGTTGTTATTAGCTTAGCAAGGAAAAACATACTTTGGGTGATTGCTTCTTTGCTAGCGCACATGAAGCCGTGGTTGGATCGGCTGAGATTTTATTTGGGATGTCTGCACTCACAGAATGATCCTCAGGCTGCCGATGTGAGGTTATGTCAAGTCACCTGATCAGTCCGAGCTCTCGGCTGTTGCTTTCTGGTGGAAAAAAAAAAAGGGAGATTATGGTTCTCATCTGGGAGAATACGAAAATCGTCGATGCATTGCTTCTGAATTGAGCTTTGAAATGCATGAGTCACGAAATCTGGATTTGTGCTTTGAAATGTCGTCACGTTTTCATGATGTTCGCTTTGCATTTGCTTTATCAGCAATCATTTGGCATGATCAGCATCGAATGATATTTTATCAAGACAATTAGGACCTGCTAAGCGTTGAATAGCTTCAATGTAGTGCCTCGTTTCACAAGCTGTGTACGATACTCGTGTCTAACTTCCCTGGTTCTAATGCACATTCAGGTTCATAAATATTGGGACATCCACACGGTCCTCATCTGTTTTGGCTCTAAACATGACCACAGCGGATTTGAAATGAAACAAAACAATATTGTGCTTTAACTGCAGATGTTTCACTTTAATTTTTGGCTCTTCACATCCAAATTAAATGGAGTGTAGAAAGTACAATGTGTATGTATGTCTCCCACGTTTAAGGGAGGACCGAAAGTGCTACAAATTAAGAATCAGAAATCAGACTTTCACTTTTTAATACCTGGTTGGAAATATTTTAGTCAATTACAGCATGTAGTCATTGAGGATGGATATCATCTCTGGTGATGCTCTGCCAGGCCTCTCATGTAAATAAATATCTTCAGTTCCTTCTTGTTCTTGGGGCATTTTCTTGGTATATGATTTGCATTCCATTCCCACGGACGTAACCGGAATAATCCAGTATTGGACATCGCTAAACTGCTCTGCACTTTAACATTGTATCTCGAGACAAAGGGAATTACTCAAACTGTGCACTTCCGTCAATTAGTAGAATACACAACACCACATATCAATACATTTTTATTTGTGCAGCTGAAGTGTAATCTATTGATTTGAAATGTTATTGAAAGGTGTGTTTATTTTTTTGTTTTGTTTTGTTTTGAGGAGCACTCAAATGCTTTAAAATCCAATATTGGATCGACTTAGACGAAAAGGCTGGCCACCAAGACGAAGACGTGTTTCCGCTGCATTTTCACAGCTGTTCGTCCTCAACGTCAAGGGCACGTTTCATCTTCCGACCCCCAGAGTCACCGTTTGATAAGTGCTTTTTTTATTGCTGACTTTACAAGGCGGCTTATGCTTCCTTGATCGTGGACCCCTATCTGTTTCTCAGCGTGGGATGCATTATGAAGGCTTGAGAAAGACATTTTTGCCCTGAAGTTACAGACTTGTGTGTCAAGCCAGGAGGGTGAAATTGATGCAAGAGGTCAAACATCGAGCAAGGACAACAGAGAAATGTACTCAGGCCAAAGCGCACCTTTATGTGGTTGATATATTGTACGCCAAGTTACTGTATCTTGTATTTTAACTACTTCTACGTCACAAATGGACAGATGCATTTATTTCCCCCTGCCGCAGTGCTATGTTTAAACAGCGGCCATGTTATTCGATAGCCTCACCCGTTCGAGCTCATAGGTAGCCACACCATTCTTTGCTTAGCGCGCTGTTTTCTTGACCTGTGCCGCGAGGAGGTGACACGTTCACCATCGGGGGCAGCACGCTCAAAAAGCCGACATGCTGAGAATTTTTAATTTGCCCCTTTTTTTTTTTTTTTCCCGCTCGTGCAATTCAGCCCAGCAAGTTTGGGTTGGGATCTAAATGGTGATGCAGAGAGAGGCTAACGTTGTGTTTGCACGGCATGTGAAACTCCCTCTGTGCTGTCAGAGCCAGTGAGGCAGTGTTGTAGCTTTAGCAGAGGGTATTTCAAGGGCTTCAAGAGAGGAAAGATAAAGCGGCGTTAAGCTCACGTCAAAGCTGTGCAGACTCTGAAAAGTTTACTTTTATGCATTTCCACAGGGCCTTTCTGCTCCAGTACTTCGGCTGTGCTGCATGATAACGGATGATCATTTTGAGCCATTGGTCTTGCACAGTGACACTATCCTCCTTAGTGGCCCAAGGTGTGCCTATTCTAACTGCTTAAGGGTGCAGACCAAAAGACATGAATTATGTTGTATCCTGTTCATTACAGATGAATAATTTTGAAAAATAATAAAATTAAGCCCCCCCACCCAATATAGCCATTGTGATTTAATAGGCGACTATTTTTTGGGAGGTCCTTTTGCCGGGTGTTTTTAACAAACGCAAGCAATACATTAATCTGCATTAAAATATGACACAGAAATGTCAATTTACTAATCACTTTGACTTGCAGTCTTTTTAAGTCGAGATGAGCAGCAACACACGGTGGTGGGCAGTCCATTAGGACTGACGAAATGTCCGTCAGCCCGTCACTGGCAGACTCCCATTTCTGACGGGCTAACGACTTGACGAAAACACTGATGGAATAAGTGCTGACGGAAGAGATTTTCTGTTGTCGACCGAACCGTCACTAAAAGCAAAGACAAAGGGCAGTTTGGGGAGGGGAAGCAGGAGAAGCAGCAGAAATAGTATCCATATTTATATGGTTTTTTTTTGTGTGTGTAAAGTGGTCCAAACTGTAAACAAGTAAAATTTTGTGGTTACCTTTCTTGACGTTTTTTTACTGATGGTCCTAATATAGTGTTGACAAAGTATAATTTATAGCCATGACGGAAGCGCAGTTAAAATAAAAATGATGGCGTGATGGCTTAGCGACTGATGGACTGGGCCAGCCTGACTAATGATGGACTGATGACGACGGACTAGCAGGCCGGTCGCTTGTGAATGATGTTTACCGACGCACTTGCCCTTGTTATGAAATGTTCACTACGGGGACTTCCAATCAAATGCGGCGTAAACATAAATCGGTAAGTCATACTTTAGATGACAATAATGCAAACACATTTGTGGCTTTATGACTTTAACTTTTCTTGTTTCGTGGAACAATGATATGTAAACATACTTTTTAAGCACTGAACGTATCTAGAGACTGTATGAATATAGTACGTATATAAAAAAAAAAAAATTATAAATCCTACCAACCTACTGAAATGATTCATTTTCATAATCATTTTTCTCCGAATTGCATTCTCCTACATTGCCATGTCTTTTAGAATTTGAATAACTGTGCAACCCTACTTGTACATTATATCCTTGTGTTGATCCTATGTTGTTTCTCCACAGGATATCAAAAAGACTTGCCTTTTGTTTATCAAATTCAAATGACCTTGGCCAACTCGCATTCTTCCCTCCAAGACCCCCCCCCCACAACCCACCCTTCGCTCCTTGTTATCCTCCAATGAAGTCTCCGGCAAGTCTGCTTACGTCAGCAACATTGCAGGACCTTTGTGCTCCCCCAGCATTAGATTCAACTGCTGCTACTATTAGTGCCAGAGGTAGAGGTTACGGGAGCGGTCATCCAATTTCCAATTGTGATAAAAAAAACACAAGAGTGGGTGCTGCAGAGAAAGGGGTACGGTACTTCTGGAGATGCCGCTCCAGTACGTAAAAGGAAGGTTTGGTGCAGTGCACAATTTACATTTCACGGTGTACTGATTAAATCTTTATACGGCACGGAAAGCTGTATTACGCACCGTGACAGTGGGGTGGATTTTAGAGCTGTCATCTCTGCATGTAATTACACCTCCATGAAGAACTACATTTGAATAAAAGCCAAAATTTTTCATTGTACTGAGATTTGTTTGGCCGACAAGTTTCATTCAGTATTCATGTGCATCCAACACACAAGAAAAATCAGCAGATGTTGATGCTTCATTGTATCCTGCACTGTAAAAAGTAACCCAAATTGGGTGCTGGGTGTGAAAGGGAACGAGCCAATGCTGGGTTATTTATACCCCGTACATTGGGTTGAGGATTTGATCGAGCACATTGGGTCAGATTTTGATTCAACAATAGGGGAAAAACTATGAAATTGGCTAACAGCTCCTCAGTATAACTGCGATTAAAAATTCTACTAATTTCACTACCAACAAAAAGCAACTTTCCCGGTCCTAGTGAGTCGATGTTTGACAGTTTTTTTTTTTTACACTGGATGCACTTCTTGACATAGCCCAACCATTTTGTCAAGGCTTGTGACCTGCAATGGCTGGGAATCGGCATATGGCCTTGCTAAGGGACCCGACTGGACGTTACCTCCCCTGACCAGGATTTGAACTGAATTGATCACGTCTAAAGACAAGCAGCATTACCCAGCGGAAATGTTACATTCAATTTAAAAGTGCTTAGTGTTGAAAATGGCTGCCAGGTTCAGCAGTTCACCCCATCTCCAACCCCCCTGCACCCCTCAAAAAAAAAAAAAAAAGAAATCCCCAAATCCAATACTCAACCCAATCTGATGGTTAAAAAGAATTAACCCATCTATGGGTAAAAGCTTTTTCTTAATTCATTCTCCGTAACGTTTCTCCTCGAAATCCGCAGCTACCCCAGCGAGTGGCATAGAACAACCCAGCATTTTTTAATGTGTGTTTGCGCTTACCTTTATGATACCAAGAACAGATGCTGAACAAGTTTACACAAGTAAATAAAGCGCAAGCTTGTTTTGGCACGAGAGCAACATTGCGCCATTATCACGACAAACTTGATATATGCTTTGCTTCCGATACATCATTTTATAAGCTCTCTAATTATGAGGCTTAGAAACATGATTCCTAAACGTAGTGCAACATCTTAGGTATGTGTCTTTCAGAGGCAGCTCTTCTTATCCACCTCTGATAGGTCACATTTGGGAATGCACTTTCTTTATGTGCATAATGGTGAAGTCATTCTCAGGAAAAGCAGTCGGCCAGCAGTTGCATTCCATGGGTATTTACTCAAACATTGCAAAAACTTTACGAGCACAAAGAATTGTCAGACCTTGCTGGAGCCACAAATAATTTACTGCAGATCTTGGATGTTGACCCCTTTATGATCAGCCATGTTTCACATGACAGACTTGCATGATTCTGTCATCAGACAAATATTTATTCTTTATTGGCATAGTAATATAATAATCACATAATCTGTGAATTTGGTATGATTCTTAAAATAAATATACTACAGAGCCTATAATACGGACATCATAAACAGGGTATCACAAAAATGTCATCCAAATATTTAAAAAAATAAAATAAAAATCAAGCTTTACAGTACATCCCACTAAAAATACCAGTTCTTAAGCTTGCCAAAACTTTGTGTGTGGGTGCCAGTCAGGAAAATCTGTCCCTTTTCTGTTGGTGCACTGGCACGTGGTTTTATTAGAGAGCTTTTATGCTGGAATGACCTGGGCGGAACTATCTATGAAGAAATTTACATTCATTTCAATATGTCTTAAAAATTTTGATATGTAAATATTTTATTTTTCAACAAGCTCATTAGTTTGCCTAGGACGATGATAAAGTACTACCTACTGTATCATCACATGTCCCGCAGGAACTTTCACTTCATGTGTGAAAAACTATACATTATCTGGAGGCCGATGTTTTTTTTGTCTTTAATTACGTCTTTTTTACACCGAGTCGTCATACGCGGAGGTTGAAAAAAAAACGAGAGTATTTTGACCACTTAAGGAGTTGCAAACAGAGATATGTTTTTAGATATAGGAAGTAGAATGTCGTCAGAAAACTTGGGTCAATCTGTATTTTTATCCAGAGTACCACGTATGGATGCTTTTGTAAAACAGTCCGAGCTGGATGCAGCCGCATCCATTACACCACACATCGTGGGGTTTTCATCCCAATAGTAGACGTGATTAAACCTCGCTATGAGAATTCCGAGCCCTCTGCGCAGCTCTCAAACTAGAATGACGCTGGGGTGATGCTGCTGCTGCCGCTTCTGCTGCTGTACTGCAGCTGCCGTGGACAGCCTCCCCCTGCATCCCAGTTTACATCACCCCCCGCGAACTTGCCTGAATGGTTTGTTCCAAGCCAACCTGTCACTGTCGCCGAGTCGGGCAAGCCAGCCGAAGTGTGCGTGCGGAGGGGGTAGAAAGGGAGGTTGGAAGGCATCATCCACTGCCTGCCTGCCATTGCAGTGCGGCGGCTGCTGCTGCTCAGGAGATACGCAAAGAGGACCTTTCCTTCCCGTTGCATATTTTTTTTCTTGGGTAGAACCACGCCACACGGACCGTTGTTTTTGCCAAGGTGAATATGTTTGTGGATTTATCCGTTGTTTTGGCCCCTGCCGCCGCCGGAGGGGCAAGGATGCATGCCCGCTGCCAATGGGTACGAGCGAGCAAAAACGGTGCAAGTGGAGGTAACTTGGCGACCCCAGTGAGAGTAAACTGCATTTACGCCCTATGATAAGCGGGTTAGCCATTCAACCCGCTTCGCCGACAGACTACATGGCAGCTGCTTCTCCGTGTATGTGTGCTGTTATACTAGTCTCGTGTGCCATAAAATGTCATTCGGTCAAGCTGTCATCTGGCGGAGCGCTCATGCAGGTAACCGTTAGCCTGGAACAGCTAGCCTAGCTGCTACCACAAAATGTCGGCCAGCAAAGGGGGCTTGACTTGACCAACGAAAGGAAGAGAGGGAGAAAACGTTTGGGAAGTGTCGTTACCGTAACCACGTGACGCAAGAAAATGTTGACGATTCCCGAAATGACGTTGGTTTTTGAAGTTTACGGCCAAAGATCGAGCACATGCTCGCATTGTTTAGGTGGTCGTACAGTAACCCCCACGAGGGTCTTTGGGCACAGCTAGTTAGCAGTTTGCTAAGATTAGCTCGTTAACTGCCGCGCTTGTCTCTGTCAGCGTGTTCCGTTACTTGTAAAGCGTACAGCATCGCAGGCTGCTGCCAGACTGAACGTTGTTGCTGTTGCATCAGGTGGGGTCAGAGCTCGAGCCGAGCCAGCGGACACCAGCCGTCACCTGTTGAATATTGGCAATCATCGTTACAGGTTAAACTCTTTGTCAATTTGCTACAAACTTGTAGTGTTCACTTCATAAGTAACTGGTATCAATTGGCTTTTATCGTTAGCCCAGGATAATATATTTCAATGAACATCATCTTCAATATTGTCAAGTGATGATCCTTTGCATTTTATTAGCTTGTGCTTCAAAATCTGTTCTCAAAATCTGGTAAAAGTAACGGAACTACAGTGAATCTGTTTTATCACAGGGAATATGTTCCAGACTCACCCTGAGTAGGTGAAAAAAAATGTGATGGAGAGACCTACATAGTTGCAGCTAATTTTAATCATAATCACAGTTTTGGCTGCCCCCAAGTGAATACATCAAATGACCATGATATTTACATATATACTGCAGTCTCTGCTGCCTATCTAAGCACTTTCTCAACTACTAGTTAGCCAACCAACAGGGGGCGTCTGCATGATTAAGGCTTTATTAAGATCCCTAAATTGCACCATGTGGCAGAATGCCAAAGTGATTCGGTGGACTCATGTGAATGAGTAATCAAGAGATGAAAGTACGGCAATAATTGGAGCTGAGGACCACGATGGTGAGGAGCTAGTGTTTCAAAGGGGATCATCAGCTTTTGTCTGATCTTGATTTGGATTCAGTGTAAGCAACGTTAAAAAAGATAAGGGAATGAGTTAGCCCTTGGTAAATTTTCCGTTCTTGGATAAATTGTATTTAGTGATTTATCATTGTAAAATGATAATCCATTTATTTTAATCTTTCATTTTGCACTGAAAATTGTTGATAAGTAGCGTGTTTAAAAAAAATGTTTTCACTAACATTTTGAGTAGTTGTGAATGATAATCGTCTGAATGATAATCGTCTGATGGATATGTATTCTTTGTTAAAGCTGTCAACCAGCGTTTTCTTCCCCTGAACACTTGATTCCATGTGATATGAGTTGGACACAGATAATACGCGAAGGTACTGGAGCCTAAAGTAAAACATTTTTGTGCCTGATTCAGTTCCCTGGCCATGAGTATGATTAATAACTGCTGATGTAAAAGGTCATTTAATGATATGTGACTTGAACTAATGAGATGGTAGATCTATACAATTCCGTGGACGAAGCAAAATGCAAATGGTATATCCACCAATGAATCAATTGTTGCACTGACTTTAAAACACAGACAAGCCTTTCTACTTTCACCTACACACTATTGAGTCTACAAGCAAGCCAAAACATCCAGAAAAAGCCCACATTGACATAGGAAGAGCGCACGAACTGCCGATATCTGCTTCACTTAAACTCACAGTTGTCTTGGAAATAATTCGGTGTGGCCATGGGATGCATCAAGCAAGATGTAGAGACTATGTTGCCGCTTCAAGGGCTGCCATACATGCTGGCCTGTAAATGATGTCTCCCTGAGCCGTCGTGGGAGCAGCAGTTGTTTTTGAGTCATTGTGGTTTCTGCAGGACACGCTCATGTTGTATTTTGCTGACATAAGTCCAATTTAACATTCATTGACATCTAATAAACCATTTGGCACGAGAATCCGTTAGAGATTGTTGATACACACACTCTGTCCTCTTACATCCACATCAAAGCATTTTTCTTTGCTCTTATGAAACTGAACATCAAGTAAAGCTTGTGAGCTGTTTGATTCCCTGAAAAGTAGTGGCTTTGGAGATGTGAGCATTTGGCCTGAGCGCGACGATAGAGAGTAGCCTAATGTTTGAGGAGCTTAACGGCTGTTCAATTCACTGACCCCAAAATATCAAGAACAGTATAAATCAAAAGATTCATCTTGCATCTCGATTTCAACAAATCTCCCACAAACCATAACTGCAAACAAAAACATGATTAATTCAGGGCGCATGGATAGCTTTTTTTTGCCTTTTTGTGCCCGTCCAAAAGTTGGGTCATTCACGCATGATGAAAACGTCAGCGCGTCTGACATACCTCACAGGAGCTAAGTTGAGCCAACATCAAAGGACTCGCCCCGGGAAGGGATTGAGTTATTTGACTTTTAAGATTTCCCAGCACATTAGAGTTGTGGTTCGAGGAACACAGAAGCTTGCCTGTTACTCAAGTCATTCGGAAATCCTCAGTTAAAACACATGGGGTGTTATGCAGAGGACTATCTGACAATCCCATTCTTCACCTATCAACACACGCCTCCTTCTGTGTGATGCGCAATCAAGCTTTTGTCATGAGTGCTTTTTACTGGCAGTTTTGTCCTTGTCCCACACACTATCCCACACACTGTGACAGACGAGACAGGGTGCAGGTCAGCAGCTCCACTTATCAGCACATTCCTGCCCTCCTGGGCTCCGTGTGGGCTCCTGATAACTTCCACTGTGCTTGATTGAGTGCTGGAGCTGATTTCCTGCTCTGTGGCTCTGGTCAGGATCAACAGCTCCAGCCGTTGGTTGGGTGGTGTCGTAAATATTGAAGGGGGGATCTCAGGCTGTAATTGGCTTTAGTTGTCTATACAGTCGACCCCCGCTATTGTAGTAAATACTCTGTTTCTGTAGTCCCCCACCAAGGTTAAGTTAGTATCGTTGTGTTAAATAATTTTCTACTTTGGGAAAAAAAGAATTCAAAATGTTTGCATATTTTGACATTATGGACAAATAACTCGATCATAATTTATGTTTATGCATTTTCTACACACTCAATTTGAAATAATATCCAGTTTTTGAATAAAGCACCATCCCTTTATTCAAAATGATTCTGTCGATCATTGATTAATCTGGCGATTAATAAGAATAATAGTAAGAATAAGAAATTAATCTGGCGATTAATCGATTATTGAACCAATTGTTACTTGCAACCTTACATTCAATTACGATTTTCAAAGAAAAACGGGTTGGGTTATCCTGGAACAAAACTAACCCAATAATCTTGTTTAGAATGTCAAAACATTTTTGGGGCGGGGGGTGTGGGGGGAAATCAGCAAATATGCACATCTGCGGGTGCTGAATCGAGAGTTATGTAGCGGTCAACTGTGTTTGTATTTGAAATCTTAATTTCGAGTAAATTCATCGAACAAACTGTTTGGATTGCAATTCTAAAACTATAACATTCCAAGTCAGTCAGCTGCGTTCCACTGTTTTGTACTATTTAAAAATCTACAGTTCCGTACAAATATGTACTGATGTGTGTAAATTTCATTGACTAAATAAATATGTGCTTGAATACCTAGTGCTAAAAACTAGCACCTTTCCCCCATAATGCCAAGTCAGTACCCCAGGGCATTCTGGGAAAGATTGCTCTGGTTTTAGTGTTTGGCCAACGTTTTACCAAGACGTTCCAAACAATTCACCAAATGCTTTCAAACGACTGTCAATATGTTCGATTGACATAGTCCAGTCAAAAATATTTACTTCACAGTAGCCATTCCATGTTTTTGTATTTTTTTCACTCCTTAAAGCATGTTACAGAAAATGAGAAACGTTGATTTCGGAAACGTTCGATGGCGGATTTGACAGAAGTCGTAACTTTTCTTTGCTTGTGAGTAATAGAACAAAAAGCCATCAAACCCTTTTACTTAGATTTTTGCCACGATTTTTGAATGCGCTCCTCACTATGATTAGCTAACGCCGTTATCTTCTAGCTAATAACATTCGTGGTGTGTGAGCTGTGCTAACGTCCTTCAGCAGGACTGAATTATTCGTCATCCCATTCTGGATGGGTCTTATAGCCAGCCCTGTTTCAGGACAACTGGACTTGCAACGTTTCTGGAGTGGACCTCTCCCTTAGCCACAGTTAAGTGGCTAAAGTAGACTTTAGCGGTGGCAGTAAGAATTCACATAAGACATAAATAACAGGATGATAATAAGTTAGCTTCGTAATAAACAGACAATAATTGTTCATCTGTTCAATTCAAAATCGGGTTTCAACATATAAAGTGAGGTTATCTTTTAAAGCTGTTTTGTTCCATGCGGCGTTGTCACCAATAACGATATTGTATACACCTTGTTTTTTTCCCACCCTTTGTTGTATAAACATCTTTAGCACAATTTATACAAAATATACATTTTGTTCCCTTTTTCAACTTTAATGATGTCTTATACTTACTTGTCTTTGCTTCTGCTGGGTCATGCTTAGTGACAGCTCCGCTTTATCCTGTGAGGCATATCAAATTTCCGATACCTTAGTCCAAGAAATTATTGAAAAAAAGACATCAGGTTTTCTGTACCGCCCATCAACCATTCCAAGGTACTGCTGACGTATGTTGTATGCGAGTACAATAGAGCGCTCATCCATTTATGTTTGGTGTTGTTTTCCGTCATCTTATTTTGCTACATATTGGTGTTGAAGATGGGGAAAAAAACAACTCACTTTGATGAAGTGTCGTGATATCACCTACAGGCAACATACTGTCATTTTTATGTTGTCAGCCTTTATGATGCCACTCTTTAATTGAGACGGAACCTTTTGCGCTATGATCTACCTCACGTTATGGTTGTTCAAGTATGTCTATCAGGTATATGAAGACCAAGCTGCTCAAAGCGTTTCTGTGGTCCGCTGTTGACTCAGTGGGTTGTCCTCGAAGCTTTCGGGTCATGTTATGCGCAATGAAACATTGTGCCATGAATGCCTGATACAGCACAGGCGTAATGTACAGTCCCATAATGTCACTGGCTGTGACACCTGTCTTCTCAATGTGACCGGGAACGGCAGCTGCATTGAAAAGAGGAAGAATAACGTCAGCATTCAATAACGCCTTCCAACATGTACTGAGCTATATTTTTCCCGTAAGTGGTGAGGAATTAAAAACTCCTCTCGCTCCTTTTGTCGAGGAAATGCAAAGACATTTTTTTCACATTTCTCTTTAGCTTGTTTTACAGAGAACTGCTCAGTTTACTGTGAATCAAAAGTAACTCGTCAACTTTTCACATCACTGTTGAATTATCTTTTTTTGTTCTGGCTGCAGGTGACGAACGGCACCGAACAAACACACGCTTTTTTTTTTTTTTACTGTTTATATTTGAGTTTTGTGATGTCGCTATCATGCTTAAAATGAGCTCTGTCTGTAAATGCCAGACAGGAATAGACGGGAGTAATAGAATGCCGCTTGCTGCGATTTAAAACGCTAGACGGACCAACAAGGCAATTTGAGGGTTAAATCCGATACAGCAGTTTACACTGCGGATGGATGTTCCAGAGCACAGAGGAGTCCCGTGCTATAGCGGAACTGCAGATCCCACACAGATCGCTGCCAAGCCCGGGTGGATTTGCTTCAATCCCATGAGCGTGTGAACATTTGCACGGAGGGATCCATTTTGAAGAAGGATGCTCAGAAAAGACGTCTCTTGCCTCTCTGTATGAGAGGCAGAGGAAGCGTTTGCGATGTAGCGCCATGAAGCGTAATCTGAGATTACAATTAGCATTGTCCCAAAGAGAATATTCTCATCCAGCGTGTTCTAGCACACCACTGATGGGACGTTGTGTTTTTTCTAGCAATGTTATTGAAGTGATCATTTGACACTTTATAAAATTTAATCTGTAGAAATAAAGCATTGAATATAGATTTTTTTTTTTTTGCATGTTTCCTACCTTGTTAAAACATTGTAAATATTGTGAGAACCTGTCTACATTATAAGTGTCTTTGCAGTGATGAATATCATTTGAAATTAAATAATGTGATTTTCAGTTAGTCAAGATTTTTTTTCTTCAGTTTAGAATTGTGTTTGAATTTATTAGTAGGCTTTTGCATTATTCAGTCGCCAAGAAGTTGCGCTCGGTTTCAAAAGGGTTTGCCCTTTCTCCAAACCATACAAGTTCACCCGATCTACTATGCTAAGAGCGTTTTGGGGACTTGCACTCTTGATTTTTATGTTTCAAAATTAAGCATCCAATTTGTGGCTTGTTAGGTGCATGTTGATGTCCACACAGATTAGAAGTTTTATTAATGAACAATAAATGGAGTTGAATATCAACTTGGTTTTTTTCTGATGTCTGTGCAATCAGAGTGGTTGTGAGGAATTGGCTAATCATTTAGATTTATTGTTAATTTTAGTCCAAATTGAGTTTAAAAAGCTATTAATAATCAAAATGCTTTTTCCAAGATACTATTAGAATAATTGTGTATGGATTCAACACAGCTCATCATCAAAAAAAAATATTTTTTTTTGGATCAGCTATCTTGCTGACATGCATTTTTTACACTGATGAGGAATTATTTTACTAAAGAGGCAATGTTTCATCAGTCATTTAGAATTGGTTCTTGTTGGAGCGTTAATAAACATGCCTTTATAAAGTATGCTGAAAGATTGTTGAAGCCAAAGTGAGTAACACGGGAAAGATCACGACACTGCAAATAGGCCAGTGTTAAAAGTTCAGGAACAGTGTTAAAAACAGAATCTTGGTGTTATATTAACACCGTTTAGTAATAAAATAGCCTGTGTAGTTCATACATTGTTAAAATGGGGTGTAAACTCCATTCAACCCTGCTTGGTGTGTATTTGAAATTGAAACCACACCCAGATGAATTCACACCAGTAGATTTGAAGTGTAAATTTGTTTGTGGGGAATTGCTGAGTTCACAAAATCAACAATAACACAAAATTAATTATCTGATTTTATATAGCTGATCAGATCATCGGAAAGTCTTAGACAGGTTTATTTTCCCTGACCCCCTTTTTTTAATTTTTTTTTTTTTTTAATCAAGGCAATCTGCCTGGATGTACCAAGGTTGCTACATACTGCAGGAGTTTGTTTACGTGTTCAGCGACGCAGGCTAATTTCTCTCTGGTAACAACACCTTTATTCGTGTCATGTTCAGGGATAGTTTTGTCGTTACATTACGAATGGAAAAAAATCGATTGAAATGGAAAATGAGATTTTTCGAGAAAAAAAAACTGGCATTTTATTTTAAGGCCAATATTTTCCAGCCCTACTCCCAGCTGTGCGTTCCATCTGTGTGACGGTCCATCTGTGTTGTGCCTGCTCCCAAGTTGCTTGGTCGTAATCCCCCAAGCATGGCCCGAGCGTCTCCTTCGAGCTGCCAGCATTGGCCGTGCCTTGTGGCATGAGGCTTGTGTTGGCACCAGTTGTTTGTGCTCAGGCAGGACAAAAACACATCAGTCGGTGGGGCAACTGAACAGCCATCTGTACAGGAGCTCTTTTAAATGATTTTTTAAATCACAACTCAAATGATGCTGGGATGTCATTTTGTCCTGACATTATGTTTTTATTGCAATTTGGCCAGTCGGTTTATGACAACATTGCAACCCACCAGATCCAGTCGATTTGCTTTTTGTTTTTTTTAATTGCGATAAGCGAATCAGATGATGGATGGATGGATGGGGGGACAAACATCTTGAGTGTGTGATTCCACGGGTGCCAGACGAGTTTGCGGAGGTCCGCTGTATAGAAAATGAGTTCTAAAGAAATATCATTTGACTTATTTCAAATGATTCACAATAGTACACAACAATGATTTTTGTTTTGGCTCAAAACTGAATGCGGTCCTTTCACATTTGTAGCCGCCTGCACCAGCTACTGTAACCCCAAAGTAAGATGTTTCAAAAGTTTGTTTACCCACTCTTTCTTGCCTGTTCACTTTTGTTCATTTAAAAAGTACAAAGGCATTTTGGGATGTAAATCCAATTGTCTTCCTGGCAAGCACTGCAAATGTCAGCCCACTAAAAAGAAAAAAAAAAACAAAACACCACAGTGGTCCCTGTGTGTTACCTCAGCAACAAGCGCTGCAGGAGGAAAACGTCAAACTGCATGCCTTCAAAGGGGAATGTGTGCGTCAAAGGGAGAAAAGAAGGGAGGGTGAGACAAAAGCAAATAAAGCAATTTAGATTTGTTTTCCCTGCATTTTGCGGGGCTTTCACTTCATTCGGATCAATTTGTAGCTTTAGAACCAAATGAATATTTCTTGCGAAAATGAAAAAAGTATAAATGTCGACCAAAAATGGAAGTACACATTGTCTGCCTTGACACGGAGTATTGCTATTTGACTTGTTTGCATCGGTGTTTCCATGGTGGCTGACCAGTTGGACATAACCGTAAATTAGACCTCCTTAAAGAGTCCGTCCCAATTGGAATTCTATCTTTTCTGCAGTCATGTTAATATTCAGATGTATTTTACCCCTCTACTCAAGTGCTGCAGTGTACTTTGTGTAAAAGGATTGGGGGATGGGGTGGTGATCTCATTCAAACTTGCTCACTCCTCTTGTGTCGAGTCCCGCCATGAGCTGCCTGAGGAGTTAATGACTGCGGCTGCCAGGCCAAGAATGTGTGGGGCCACTTGTGGCGATTTATGCCTTTGCGTCCCATTTAGGGTCTTGTTACCCAAATCGTTAGCCGGTTGCCACGTTAAATACAAGTAGACATGATGCCGCTGTACGCGGAAGTCATCTAAATATGGAGGGACGTATGAAATATTCTCCTCGATTAGGCTGACAGACAAGCAATCATTTTACATCCATCTTTTACTACCCTCTCGACTTGATAATGTTTTAGGAGCGGCCATTAAACATGTGGAGATGACATGATGTAGGAGCACAGATCAAGAATGAGCAGCGGAGGCGCTGAGGACAAGGTCGCACTAACAGCTGAAGGAGGTGACCTTCATCTCCTCCTCTCAGGGGGTTGCTGTGACCAAGGCTGCGCTTTAATGTCATTGACTCGATTAGTGTGGCCTTATTTTATCTTTGGACCAAGCAAGAATACAGTAGACGTGGCATCGAATAAGAGAGTATCCTAACACGTTGGAGCAATAGTCGGTGAGGATGTTGTGTGTGTCAGTTTGCTTAGTCATCCATGCGAGCAATATTGGTTGGTTGTGATGTCACTTGCTGCGCATATAATGTTACACATTGTTGTTAGTGTACGTATACTGTCACCGGAGGCACTGATTTGGAAAAAAAGCGCAAACAGTTGAGGAAACTTCTCTGTCTGCCGATGTTGGGGGAAGAGAGTTGTCGAGATGCATTGCTTTGTTTCACCTGCGGCTCTTTGTGAAAGCGCTATATGAATAAAATCGAGTTGGGTTCAAGTTAACAAAGGTAATTGTTTTTGTCGGGACAAAGACATAATCTTGTAAATTGTATTTTCCACAACGTCTTATCAAAATTCTCCTCAAAGTCTATCGAGGACATCTTGTGTTTATCTCGCTGTGATCTTTTGTGTGTGTCTTCTAGAGCGCAGCAATGGAGGAGACTGTCATTTGGGAACAGCACACTGTAACACTGCACAGGGTGAGTATTCAAAGATAGTCTTTACAAATTAAGATCTTTCTTTGAAAACTCTGTCCTGGTAATTTCTCATATTTTTTTTGTCTCTAGAACCCAAGAATGTGTATGAAACAAAAAATGCAGATGAATCCTTTTTGGGACACATTTTCATGAAGCTTTTTGCTGAATGACCCATTGATTAAAGCACGACCAAAATGAGTAAAAGCATGTTATCAACATAAAATCAATGATTCTAATGTATTACACTGGGGAACAGATGAATTTTTGTTGAGTTAGCTTTCTGTTTGCGGATATTGATAGTCCTGACCTATTGGGAGCTGCACATAGCTCTCACTGCACGGCCTGAGTTGTGACTGCACAAAAAAAGTTGCCACAATCTTAATCATATTCAGCTCTTCTTACTAGAGTCTTACAACAGCTCATCAAGAGAATTTTGCTTCTTTCCAGGTGAAGCTGTAAAGAAAAAAAACTGGACATGCTAGAAATTTTGGAATCCCCTTTCCAATTTTAGTTTTAGTCAGCATAAAAATTTTACAACGGATTTTTTTTTTCTCAAAACCGTTCCCCAGTGTTAAATATTGCATTAGTCTGGTTGTAGCTCATCCTTAATGGCTTGGGCTTGGGAACTAGAGAGTCACAGTTTGGATTTGTAACTAGTTGTTAGAGAGATGCCATTCTGCATCTTGACATCTGTCCAGGTGCTTTGAGCAAAGTGCTGAAGGCCCCCGTACTCGACTCACGGGTGCAATTAGCATCATCACACTGATATTATTCCATGCATGCTTGCATTTTGTGTGGTCTACACTGAACCAATGGTCTAATCTCTGTGGACTGAATATTTCCCCTTGGAGGATCTTAATTGTTTCAGTGTAAATAAATGACCTATGTCATGTATTTATTTTAAAATACAGGCACCAGGGTTTGGTTTCGGGATAGCCATATCAGGAGGCCGAGATAACCCTCATTTTCAGAGTGGCGAAACCTCCATTGTCATCTCAGATGTGCTGAAAGGTGGCCCGGCTGAAGGGCTACTCCAGTAAGTTCTTCAACTATCATTGGCAGCGCACTCTGATCAGTTCCACATTTTCCACCTTGCTCCAGAACAACTCCAGCATGTCTCCTCTTCTTAATAGGGAAAATGACCGAGTTGTCATGGTCAATGCCGTGTCCATGGATAATGTGGAACACGCCTATGCAGTTCAGCAGCTTCGTAAAAGTGGGAAAATTGCCAAAATTGTGAGTTAAATTGTGTTATTCAATGTTGGGAAATAGTGTCTTTCCGTCAGTAATTCAAAAATAGAAAATGGACGTCCCCTGAGCTGACTTTAATCAATGTGATTGATTCCTGTCTCTGTAACCAGTACTTCCTCGCATCTTATTTACTTTGAGCAGACAATCAGACGAAAGAGGAAAGTTCACGTCCCATTGGGTCGCCTTGGGGAGCGGGAAACGATGTCGGAGCATGATGAGGAAGAGGACAGCTACGATGAAGAGATATACGAGACGCGGAGTGGACGGAGTGGCGCCTACAGCAGTATGGGCGGAGCCATGGGCAGGCGCAGCGGCCGGAGCTGCGGCCGAAGGGACAGGGAACGTGAACGTAGTGGCTCACGGGAGAGAAGTCTTTCACCGCGGTCGGATCGCCGCTCACACAACCTGCCTCCGCGCCCTGCTAAGGTCACGCTGGTGAAATCGCGCAAAAATGAAGGTGAGGCTCACAAAGTCGGGGATAGAAGAGAGGACGATAATTAGTCCCAACTGTTAATCCAGGAACATCTCCTCCCACTTTATTTCCCTCTGGGTCAGATTCAAAAATCTTCCAAGTCAATTTTGGTCAACTTCCAGGGAACACAAAACTTGCCAGCCACAGCAGAATCCAAGTTACTCAAATCTTAGTAAAAAGAGAAGCGGAATTAATCTTTTTTTTAATCTTCACTGTTAATCCTGGCGGAAGCAGCATCCGAGCGTAGTGTTGCGCCATGCTGTCTTGTCAACTCTGTGCTAACCTTGTCTTTGTTGTTTTGTTTGTTTACCAAGCAGAGTATGGCCTGCGCTTGGCCAGCCACATCTTCGTCAAGGACATCTCCCCCGAGAGCCTAGCAGCCAGGGATGGCAACATCCAGGAGGGTGATGTTGTACTGAAGGTGAGGGGAGGCTGGTGGGGAAACATCAAATAGTGTTAAAAATCTATGAAGCAACTGATTATGTTGCATGCTGTTCTTTTTGTCATAGTTAGGAAAAATAAGGAGTGCTAATGTAGTGGAATTGAAAAGTAGCAGCCACTCTGGGGTTTTTTTTTTTTTTAAACTGCTGTTTTGTGCTGTCAAATGTTGCATAACAGCATTTAGCTGGTGCGCTTCCAGAATCGCCACTGGTTTTGCACGACACATAAAATAGCACTATGTGCAGAACAGGTATTTATTTATTTCAAACTGTAACTGTTCTCAATCAATTGTTCCGTCAACTCTTTTGTCTCTCAACATCAGAATAAAGGTTTGTTTTATTTTGTTTTTTGTTTTTTTTCAACCTATTCAACCTTTCGAATACATCTCTATACACTCTCCATCATCTCACTGTCTGCAGTCAAAGAAATCAAAAATAAGATCTGTAATTTAAAAAAAAAAGCATGCTTACCCAAAATCAGTGCTACAGGGACACTCACTCACCACTCTTAATGGGATGCATTACAGTTTTACAGCAATTTAAGACATGCTTCTCTGAGAATATTAGTCAAGACAAAGAATTAACATCGCTACAGTTCTTTTATTGGATCTTACTGGCCTGTGTTCCGAATGAAGTCGGTTGATTTCTCTCTGAAAAGGATGACCAGTGTTGCCGTTGATCTGCATCCAATCACGACTATTAAATATGGTACTTAAGTGGCAAACTAAAGGTTTAAAAATGTCTGGCTGTGGGGAAATGGTTGCCATATCATAGATCATATAACCACCTGTCTTCTGATTCTCGTAGATCAATGGCACCGTGACCGAGAACCTCTCCTTGATCGACGCCAAGAAGCTGATAGAAAGGTCAAAGGGCAAGCTAAAAATGGTTGTTCAGAGAGATGACAGGGCGACCTTGCTGAACATCCCTGACCTCGATGACAGCATTCCTTCAGCCAATGCCTCCGACAGAGACGGTGAGATTGCTAAGTGAGAACTGCTCACCGGCTGCGGGCGCTTAACGGTGTGTGTGCTTGCTTGTGCGTGTGCGTGCGTGCGTGCGTGCGTGCGTGCGTGTGTGTGTGTGTGTGTGTGTGTGTGTGTGTGTGTGTGTGTGTGTGTGTGTGTGTGTGTGTGTGTGTGTGTGTGATATCAGACATTTCAGATATCCATTCTCTGGCATCCGACCATTCCAATCGATCGCACGACAGACTTCGTAGCAGCCGCTCCCGCTCTCCAGACAGACGATCGGAACCCTCAGACCACTCCAGACACTCGCCACCTCAAATCAGCAATGGCAGGTGAAGACCTGCAATCCACAAAATCTTGCATCATCGCATGCATTATTTTGTAAATAGGAATACGTTTATTGGGGTCATTTTTGTATCTCTACAAAAATCTATTTTAATACCAAACAATAGTGACTAATGAAAAATTCAAATGTTTTGTTCAGAGGAAAACCCAACATTTAACTGTAAACTTTTTTTTTTTCCATCTAAAACATCATTCCATGGTACTAACCTCAAGCAGAGTTCTTTTTTAAAAAAGTTTCTCACAAATTTGCATCACATTTGTAAAATGTAACCATTAGTGGGAAGATATGAAAATAAGGTTTTCATAAAATGCATCACTATAAACCTTATCTCCCCAACCCCCCTTTTGTGGCCAGTTGAAGAATACCGTAAATTGATGGTTCATGTAAATTGTGGCTGCAGTACCGTAATTAGTTGAAGAGCTCGTGTTATTTAGTACAATTGTGAAAATCTTGCGAATTTAATGTAAAGCACAGAGTCAGAGAAGTAGATCCACATTATTATTTTGGGGACAAACTTTAAACTCACACCGATATTTCCAACAAAGAAATCTTGACTTTTCAAGCAATGCACTTTGCATTTGAGAGTACAGTATTGCAACAAGGATCTGCATCTATTTTGTACACAGTATTTTAAACTTTACAAAAAGTTGCACATTTCTATAGGTGTATTATTGCTCCCTTCATCATTTAGCGAAACAGACTGGAGTGGTCACAAAATTTCAATCAAAAGTCAAACAAGACACTTTAGTGACGTTATTGAAACAGTTGCTCTCGATTAATGTGAAGAATATTTTACCCGGTATTTCTGGTGGGGGATGTTTTGCTGCGTTGCCTTGTATTTAAGCGATTGTCATATTGGACTTAAGTGACGTTAGTAATGTCGCTGAATAAACACTTGGACCGTAAATGCGGCTACAATAGCAGTGAATTCAAAAGGCCAAAGCTGTTGACATCCCTCAGCCACATGCCACAGCATTGTATAAATTCGCACTCTTGGTCAGCATTCTTCCAGCATTGCGGTAAACAAAGCGGCATGTTAATGTCTCTATTTTACGGCGTTGTGCACAATCTTCATTCCTGTTTATTTGAGCCTGATGCTGACATTTGTAATAAACGGCTCTTTTTTGCAGTAGGCTTAGAGGCATACAGTAAGGTCTTACCAATCTACAGGCTGTTAAGCGTCTGCATGGTCACCTTGAAGAAGGAAGATAAAGATGCTCTATAAATAGAACATATGAAAGAGGAAAGTTGTGACCTCAGACTCACGCGGTTCAGTTGTCCTCTTTTTATTTTTCCTGTTCCTTTCTGGGGGGTCTCCATAAATTTAGTGTTTAGTGTAGTACAACCCTGTTTGTTCTTCTTTTTTACCAAAGATGATGCCTTTATTACCTCAAGACTCTTACAGTGCAGCATTTGATGGTGACCTGAACAAATCCATCTCTTTTCGACCGCAGTCACAGAAGTCGAGATGAAGAGCGGCTATCAAAAGGGGCTTCAACACCAGCAAAGCTTTCGGAGGAAATTCCTCTGCCCAAGCCGAAAGAGCCAACTCTCACTAGAGATGAGAAACTACTTCCGCCGCTCCCAGGTCAGACACTCGAGCGTCAGCAGTTGAACCCAACCTTTCTTGATGTGTTTCCTGGGTCATATGCAACACAACAGCCCTGACTAAGAAATCTTTGCAGGTTTTTTTTTTTTTTTGGTTCCCTGTTTGTTTTAAATACCGGTACATGAATTCCAAGAAAAAGTTCAGCTTCAGATGCCTGCTGAGCCAGGGTTAACTTGCCTGGAGCCAAGTGAAAATAAACCATATGATCTTATTTAGTCTGACGTCTCATTCCAGCCTGCAGCTCTCTGCTTCCTCTCTGTTTGTCCTTTCCGCTCAGGACTCCCAATTTCCAATCCAAATTCACAGTGTCCTGCTCAGGCCTCATTTTCGACCGCATGACGTCTACTCGACCCCGCGTGCTTTCCAAATTCTCGAAATACAGTTCGCAGGCATAATGTGAATTTGGACACCATGTTTGGTTCATGGCAGAAGTGACATCATGCATCCTTCGCAGGACCCGACCTGTGAATTTGGATCACTGTGTGTGCCTTCTGTGTTTGTGACAATTATTGCGCGAGTTTCTTTTAAACGTATACCTCTTGTTTTGATGACGCTCATCTGTCTCAGAGCCGAAGCCAGTGTACGCCCAGCCTGGACAGCCAGACGTGGACCTGCCTGTCAGCCCCTCCGATGCCCCTGTGCCAAGTGCTGCTCACGATGACAGCATCCTTAGGTATTATTAATCGTATTCATTTTTAGCTGCGTCCCAAATGTCGCCTCCCAAAAGAAGAAAATGCTCAGTTTTAAATGAGACTATAAGGAGCGGTTGGAGTTTTCAACTATAAAGCAAAAGTGACCGTAATCTCTGTGGCCATCTGCAAAAGCAGGTGACCGTACTTGACGAGAAACAAAGGAGGGCAGCATTTGCAGGAAATACTATTTTTTTTAGTTAACGACACAAAGTTGAAGAAAATACAAAGTAGGGCAGCATTCTGAAATCCACTCGTTATTCGCTTTGCTTTGGAAAAAGCAAAAATTCCATTCAAGTTGATCCATGTCGAATAAAATCTGACTGTTTTCTTTGTCCTCCATCCTCAGGCCAAGCATGAAGCTGGTCAAGTTCAAAAAGGGTGAGAGTGTGGGGCTGCGGCTCGCAGGAGGGAATGATGTTGGCATCTTTGTTGCTGGAGTGCTGGAGGATAGTCCGGCTGCGAAGGAGGGCCTGGAGGAGGGTGACCAAATTCTCAGGGTACTTTTCTTTGTATCCCAAAATAAAGTGTTTTAAGGTGAAGGCTTCTTGAAAAGTCAGTTGTTTTATTGAACATTTTTCACTTTTCTGAATGTGAACAAAACGGAGTGCCAAATTGCTCTACGCAGTTTTGGCTAATTGTGCATGCAGCTGAAGCTCTCCCTTTTTATTCTTCCTCATGTACAGTGCTTGCTCCAAAATTCCTGTACCTCTGGGCCAGTCTCTTGGCAATGACTTTGGCAGCCTATAGCCAAATAAAAAAACCTATTTCCTTTGACTGTGTGTACCATTTCCATGCAGCCATATATATATCTCTTTTTGTCCTCCTTTTTTTGAGAAATGGTTTGCATTCTTACACTCCACTAAAAAAAATGTAAGTTTCCCTGGCAATATGGAGAACAGGGAGATCTAGGAACCCATAATTTACAGATGTCGACCCTTCACCATGCTTTCAGTTGTGAGATAGCCCTACGATTTAACTTAAATGCACCAAAAAGATGTAACCTTTTTGAGAATAAAAGCACCAGGCCTAACATGGTTTGTCTAATTGCAGGTAAACAACGTAGATTTTGCAAACATAATCCGAGAGGAGGCAGTGCTGTTCCTCCTGGATCTTCCTAAAGGTGAAGAGGTCACCATTTTGGCTCAAAAGAAGAAAGATGGTAAGTCAAGAAAATGACCTTAGGATAATCTGTCTCATCATTCCAAATCGAAATCAGGTTATTGCTCTTTTCATTTCATTTATTCATGAATTTATTTCTTTTTTTTTAGTCTATCGGCGGATCGTGGAGTCTGATGTGGGTGACTCCTTTTACATCCGGACCCACTTTGAGTACGAGAAGGAATCTCCATACGGGTTAAGCTTTAACAAGGGCGAGGTGTTCCGTGTGGTGGATACCCTCTACAATGGCAAGTTGGGTTCCTGGCTCGCGATTCGCATTGGCAAGAACCACCAGGAGGTGGAGAGGGGCATCATCCCCAACAAAAACAGGTGACCTCATCCTCAAAAACAGATAACACAAGCCACAAGGGACACTTAAAAAATATACAGTCTGTGTTTAGTAATCTTTATGTTCCGTCTTGTTTATTAATTCAGATTTTAGTTAACTTGATTTAGTCACAAATGGGGCAAAATATACAATATGATGCTTGTTAATACATTGCAATGTGGTCGTCCACTCCTGCCGAATTGTCATTGTGCTGTTAAAGTAATACTTAAATCCAAACATTGCATTATGTTCTTTGTAGAGGAAGATCTTGATGCAGCACCGGTATCTGGTGATCTCATTCGATTATGCAGGGTAACCTGAAGTGTCTGGTTTATGTTGGCTTTAGCAGGAAGTTTGATCATCAAAAAAAATGACTTGCAGAATAAATGGAGCGTATTTGGACAATGCGTCTTGTTATTTATTTTAAATCTGTCATTTCCTTGAAATGCTCTTGGTTGCTGGCAGTATTGAGATTAGCGTTGCCAAGTTTATGACACATCCATTACTTTGTGCGTCAAGTGTTATCTGCCTTCCTGCGATATGTCGACAGAGCGGAGCAGCTCTCCAGCGTGCAATACACACTCCCCAAAACAGCCGGCGGCGACAGGGCGGACTTCTGGAGGTTCCGTGGTCTTCGCAGTTCAAAGAGGAACCTCAGGAAGAGCCGAGAAGATCTTTCCTCTCAGCCAGTCCAGACAAAGTTCCCAGCCTACGAGAGGGTTGTATTGAGAGAAGGTGAAACATCTGACCGCACACGTGCCAATATGACATCATTTGAGTTGTATATCATTACATCACGAGTTGTACAATTTAATTTATGTGTGATTATAGCTGGTTTCTTAAGACCTGTTGTGATATTTGGACCTATTGCCGATGTCGCACGGGAAAAACTCGCCAGAGAAGAGCCAGATCTTTTTGAGCTTGCAAGTACGTTTACATATCATGTTTGGAACATCAGTACAACATGCACAAGGTATGATTTATTGTCGGATTTCCTTAATTGTTGATATTCCTTTCCAGAGAGCGAGCCCAGAGATGCAGGTACCGACCAGCGCAGTTCAGGAATTATTCGTCTTCACACCATCAAACAAATCATAGATAGAGTGAGCTCTGTTTTTATATTTTATTTTTTTGTCGTTGAATTGGATATCCACAATACATTGTTCTTATTTAATCACCCCAATGCATCTTCTCATCATCTGTGCCTTCTTCCAAGGACAAACACGCTGTGCTGGACATCACCCCGAATGCTGTGGACAGGCTGAACTATGCTCAGTGGTACCCAATCGTAGTCTTCCTAAATCCCGACAACAAGCAGGGTGTGAAGAACATGAGGACAAGGCTGTGTCCAGAGTCCCGGAAAAGTGCCAGGAAGCTGTACGAACGAGCCATCAAGCTGAGGAAGAATAATCATCACCTGTTCACCAGTGAGTGGCCACGGAATATTAAGAGGCACTAAAAAGCTGAGTTATTGCCTTTTCATTAATTACCCCCAAATTCTCTTTTATAGCCACCATTAACTTGAACAACATGAATGACGGTTGGTACGGAGCTCTTAAGGAGACCATCCAGCAGCAACAGAACCAGCTGGTGTGGGTGTCTGAGGGAAAGGTGAGCAATGGACACTTTGGATTTTGGAAATCCGTCACCCTTACAATGCAGTGCGAATCATTAGCCCGAGGGTAAATGGTTTCTTCTCAGGCGGATGGCACCACGGAAGATGACTTGGATATCCACGACGACCGTCTGTCCTACCTGTCAGCTCCAGGGAGCGAGTACTCCATGTACAGCACGGACAGCCGCCACACATCGGACTACGAAGACACGGACACGGAGGGCGGAGCCTACACGGACCAGGAGCTCGACGAGACCTTGAATGACGAGGTGGGTCTGCCCACGGAGCCCGCCATCACACGGTCTTCCGAACCTGTGAGGGAAGATCCACCCGTCATTCAGGACACCCCTGGTTACCCCGGATACCAGCACCCGGTGCCACCCGATCCAACTAATCGTATCGACCCCACTGGCTTCAAGATGCCATCTCCGCAGCAGGTACTGTTCCTCGTCCTTTAAACCACCATAGTGTGTGCTCGCACCTCTGTGAATTGATGTACTGTATAGACAGTAACTCTGAAGTAGAGGTTAATTCCTTTTGTCATCTTGGTTGTTGGCTAAGGCCATGTCCACACAAACAATTCACTTTTTCACTTCTCTTCTCCTCATTCAAACTTTGTTTTGGTCATTGAAAACTCAGGATGCACGATAACTGTTTTCTGTTTCCCACTCCCCCCCCCCGCAATGAGCCACTACTTCACGTTTTAACTGTTTTGGGCATACAATGTAGTATTACATGCGTACGGAGTAGTAGTCTGTGCCCACAAAGTAGTTCCTCATGCCTACATTATAGTTGCAGCGTGTGCACAGAGTAGTCTCCGCCCAAATGTCAGGTCTGGGGCTCAGTGTTATTGGACCAATCTGTGTGACGTTATTTTACCCAATATTGATTGGTCTGATAATTATTGTGTTTGCATCCTGACTGAAAAAACTTTTTGGTCATGTTTTTGTTTGTGTTGCCGCAACATTGTGTGTCCTGGGTCATCTGTTATGCTCAGTTCTTTATTCATTTTTCTGTGAGCAAAAGACCAGTTCTTTGAAAGATGATAACACATGGTCGAATCTCACCATCCATCATTGGACGACATTTGTGTATTGTGTATTTATATTGCACACTGTATTGGCAGCAATGGCATTACAGGTAGGAGTTTTATACCCTGTCTCGGGGGTCTTCAATTGTGTTCCGCGAGGGCCACTTCTGTACAGGCAGGAGAATAACCCTCGACGAACAGGAGTGAATACCCCTGCCCTGCCTTTTTTTTTTTTTGAGGAGAGCAGGTTTTTTTGTTTGTTTGTTTGTTTTGGTTTTTTTCCCCCCAAACAGCATAGTTGTGGACAAATATTTGTGAGAAGAAAAACATTTTGGGGGGCACTCAATGGGCAATACACATTTTCAAAATATCTAAGTGTGGACATTGCCTCAATATTACCTCAATACAATATTTACAAGCTACTTGTTTAGTGTCTGATCAAAGCAGACATTTGCAAGAGTCTCGACTGGCTCACTCGGTGTGAGGAGATATCAGGGTGTTAGATTTCGCTTTTTCTTTGTGTGCCCTTGGCAAGCTGTGTTTGTAAATGTCTTTTAACAATATTCACAGCAAGAGGAGGCTTCTCTGCCCATGCTCTCCTTGCCTGCAGCGGTGGTAGCGCCCCCTGCTGTTGAGCAGCCCGTACAGCTAGAGGGTTTGCACCTAGAGGAGCCCCCTGCTGCAGCCGCAGCTCCTCAGGCTGACTCACTTAGCAGCCCCAGTCCTGCCCCTGAGCTTTTTCAGCCCCCACCACCACCACATGAACCCCACCCGTCTGGACCGCCTGGTCCAGAACCAAAGGTACCCGCTGTTTACCACCACCCACTTGGATCGAGCCTGGGCCACAGTCTGCTGTTTTAACTGCCTGTCTTCTCGCACATGCTTTCCACTCGCTCTCTGCATGAATTGCCCACACTGTGTGCCTCACTGAGCCCACTGTGTGCCTCTGGCTCCCAGAGAATGTGTGACATACTCGTCCACATGTACAATGGTGAGACCTGGGAGACCAGAAGGACTGGTAAATCTGAGTCTTTGGCCAGGGTGAAGACCATCCACAACCAGCCCTAACTGTTGCCTTTAACTTCCTTTGCATGGCTCCAAAATGTTTTTTGGGTTCCTTTTAGCTCTAACTCTCTTCCGTAGATGAAAAACGAGCACTTAGAGTGGCATTATTGTAGATGTGTCGTGTTGTAGTGCCAGTAGTTTGACTGACTGAATGTTGGTTGCATGATGAAAGCTAACCTGCAGACAGTACTCTTGATAACGATTTCCGCCAAACAACTCTCCCTATGGAACAAAGTACTCACCTTCGTTCACTGCATTATTTTAATGTTCACATGCTTCGTTCTGAGCAGATGGCCATCAATGAACCTTCTTCCATAGGAAGGGCTTTAACTCCACTTGCTGTCTACAGGCTACACATCATATGTTTGAGATGAGGCCTTTCAGAAATGAAATTGTCTTCACGAAAACCCTTTTTTTTTAAACCACCCAAAAAAAAAAATCACACAAGAAATATAGATGAGCGTCATTCTTGAAAGGCATCTTGTCAAACGGGCATTCAGAACAATTTTGAAACCAAATTGCTTGTATAATTTGCACTTTGACAAATGCCATTAGTTAATTTGGAAAGTATGACTGTATGCTCACTTCCATGAATTTTACTTTTACATTTTGAAGTATTCTGCTGATTCATTTTAATTTGTTGTTGGGGATATCCTTCCCCGACGTTCTGTCTTGAAATACGATGGTGCTTAAAAGTGTGGGATCATCACCATGCGTTGCGTAACAAACACATTCATTGCATATCGTCTCTTCACAGATGTACAAGAAAGACTTGTACAATATGGAGGAACCTGTGCGAATGAACCACGGCCTGAAGCAGTCTATGAGCTACAGTCACCAGCTATCATACCAGGACAAGCAGCCATACCGAGAATACGACCACCCGCCTTACGGTTACGATGGAGGCGGCTACGCAGAACCAAAGTCTCACAACGCTGACTCTCACATGCACTACGACAACCGTGTGCCTCATTACAACGAACACTGGTCCCCCTACGACCAGCAGACCTCGCCCTCCCAGCCCCCGGGTTACCAGCCGGCCCACCAGCAACACATCGGCTACAACCACCGCTCGCCGTACGAGGATGGCCCAAGTAGGGACTACAGCCCTCCTCAGCCTCGATATGAAGACTCCCTTCCTGTGGGATACGATAGCAGAGCACGCCACACTAAGCCTGCGCCAATTCGTTACGATGATCTGCCTCCACCACCGCCACCTGTAAGCTACGATGCCCGCTCTACTTATGAGGCAGATACTCTCAGCTTTCCCATCAACTCGCCTCGGTCTCCAGAACCGCCAAAGCAGTATTACGGTGACTCTGGTCTAAGGCCATCCTACATTCCTGGTCCACATCGTGGCTTCAAGGCAGGGATACATGAGCCTGTGATGAACTGTGAACCACCAATTCTTCCTCCGAAAACAGAGGCCCTCACATCCCCTGGTGAGCCAGCAGTCACTCCTGGATCCAAACCCTTGCCACCCCTCCAACGGGAAGACCCGGAGGAGGACCCGGCCATGAAACCGCAGTCAGTCCTCAACAGAGTAAAGATGTTTGAAAATAAACGGTCCGTTTCGATGGACAGGGCGAAGGAAGGAGAATCGTCAGTTCTCAGGGTACCTAGCTCTTAAATTACCGTATTTTCCGCACTATAGGGCGCACCAAAAAGTCTTCCATTTTCTTAAAAGTTCACCGAGCGCCTTAAAATCCAGTGCATCTTGTGTATGGTCATTACGGTAATATGTCGACCCCAAGATGGCTCCTTGCTGGAGACATGTTTACAATGTTATAACTTGCTGTTGGTTCAGTGAACTGTATCGCTGCTTTATTAAATACGTTTTTGTTGCGGCTCCGAAAAAAGGAGAGTTGTGGTGTTGTTTTTTTAAAACAGTCTCAACAAATGCAGGTACATCTCTGTCCGTCCCCGTGCCTTCTCTTCTTCATTTCCACTCGAGAGGCGTTCAAGACCGCCTCCGAAAAACGTAAACTCACCATTACTTCAATGAAACTACGAAAATTGAAAATAATACATCAAAACTGAAAAGCAAGCGAGGATATCACAAAATAAATTCTATACGTTTTTCAGAGGTGGTCATGAACGCCTCTTGAGTTGAATGGAAGGAGCGTAGCACCATCTAGTGGAGGCATTGTAGATTGCGCCTTATAATGCGATGTGTCCAATGTATGGAAAAAAAAAAAGACAAAATAGCCATTCATTGAAGGTGCGCCTCATAATCCAGTGTGCCTTTTAGTGCGGAAAATACGGTATATAAAACTGAGCAGCATCTGCTATTCTTTTCTCTCATGAAGGAACAATATTGCCGTCACTTTTAAAA
>NW_017806236.1:939033-940827 GCF_001891065.2 Hippocampus comes
CCCTTCAGGTGACAAAAAAGGTGAATAAAGGACCCCCCCCCCCACCCCCCCATACCTGCTCTGTCACGCAGTCATTGGCTGTGTCAGGATGTCCGCCCTTATTCCCTAACTCCTTATTGACTATCTAGTCCCACACTGTATCTAGCACTAGATAGTAGTTCCCCTCATTCCTTTTGCCGATTCGGACAATCAACTATTTGCTCCTCTTCGACCACCATACTTGTCTTGACTCACTGGCGCATTAAGATCTCTGGCTATTGATGTGGAAAAAATATATATATATTTATTTTAACCTGTATTTTATTTCTTTCGTTGTCCATATTTTCATTTCAATAAAATTAATTATTTCCGGGGTTTATAGTTACATTATCGCGTTGATATTTGCACTTGCGTCATGTTTTTTCCTGCTCGCAATGCATTGTGGTCTAATATTAACCTGTTGAGTGAACATTGATGGACACTACTTTTCCAAGTGCATTGTGGGTAATTATGAGTGCCCTCCATTTATCCTACAAAATGGCATGACCCCCTTAATTTAATAGTGCCCTGAATGGGGAACAGTTTGCACACTTGGACACAGACATTGTTTGAGCCCCATCTAGTGGATTCCAGTAGCTGTGCAGCCAAAGAAATTCAAGGTGTAAACCAAACAAGACAGGCATCCTGGGTCTTCTTCATTTGCATGAGAATTTTAATAAAAGGAAATGTCCGCACAAAACTCCACACGAAATGATGCCTTATTCTTGTGTGCCTCATTTTTAGGGCTCCTGAGCCACAGAGGCCTCACACTAAACCGCTTGATGATGTAATACGTACCAATCACTATGACCTGGACGAGGACGAGGAGTACTACAGGAAGCAGTTGTCCTACTTTGATCGTCGGAGCTTTGACAGCAAAGCCATGGGCCTCCCCAATCCTGGCATCAATCGCTTCCACGATCTGGCCAAACCAGCTCAACTGTTGTACCCGTACAACAGGTAGAACCAGACACCTTTTGTCACCACTTTCAAAAACCAAAACAAAAAAAAAAAAAAAACATTCCTGCTTTTCTTCTGCCTTTCAACAGCAATCACTTGTGTTTTTAATTCATTCTTCATCCACTTTTATGTTCACCTCAATTAGGGTGGAGTCTGTCGAGAAAGTGAGTGCGGGGGATAAACGATATGATCCCCTTACTCAGATTAGCCCCTCTTCTCAGTACGGACCCCCGGGCTCTGTCATCCCACCCAATACACTGCCCAAACTCAGCCCGTCTGATGGTAAGCTCTCCGCAGCAATATTCACAATTTGTCAAAAAATTGTTAGCGTTATTATGCAACAGTATTTGTCAATGTGTTGATTTCAGCTGCTTAATATTAACTTCTTTCTACAAACGTCTCCTCGATGTGCGCTTCACACACATCTTCAATCGCTGTTGTTCAAATGGAGATAGAATTTGTTCACAACTACATCAGCATTGTGCTGTGGATATAGAACGGTGACACACGCCTGTTCAAATGAGACCAGGATAAATGATCAATACTGATAACATCATGACACTTAACCTAAAAAAACATGGTCTGTGCACTTCAACTGTATCTAAAATCTTCTATAATAAGTATAAATAAAAATATATATATATATATATATATAATTTAGCCAAAATTCTGAGAGGTTCTCTCAGGCGACACATCAAAATTACCAAGAGCCCTAAAAACTCGACTTAAATCACACCAACGGAATGTTTTTCATGAAAAAGAGTAGTGTGGTCAGTAGAATAGAATACTTTAGGAATTCAAAAAAAAAAATATATA
>NW_017806236.1:940849-943763 GCF_001891065.2 Hippocampus comes
GAATTTTGGCTCATGCCAGTTTCTCACTGTTATTTTTAACTGAAAACAGTCAGCCAATTGGAGATCAATGCGTTCTCCGACGAGCAGACTTAGTTCAGGTCCTGAGATATGTTGAGAAATAGTCAAGCATTTTTTGACCGGATTTTCCCAAGGTGATTTTACACAAAAACATTACCCCAAAAAGCCGTTTGTTTCCAACACATCATCCGGTTGAATCTTATGATACAGTGTAATACAAACGTCTCTTGACTAACTTATTGAAAGGATCTTTGATTTAGTATTTATGGATGTGAGGATCAGTAGGTTCAGACAATGGATGGCTGGATATTGTTGGGTGTAATTCTGCGATTGGTTCTATTTTGTCCAGTGAACTCCATACCCGAGCCACTGAGCCCGCCCAATCCGAAACCAGACCTGGCAGCTCTCAGACCCGTTAGCAGGGATGACCCCACGCCCATTGGCTATCTGCCCCCAAGGGCCCTTCCCGACAAGTCCCCGGTCAACGGCACGGATACGGCTCCCCCGAAGACCATCGGTGCTCCCGTTCCCACCGGTTACAATCGCTACGTCCCCAAGCCGTACACCAGCTCGGCACGACCGTTCGAGCGCAAGTTCGAGAGCCCCAAGTTCAACCACAACCTGCTGCCCAACGACACACAGGTGAAGACGGAGCTCCTCGGCAAGCCCGGCGTGGTGAGCAACAGCGGGGGAAAGCCGCAGCTTTCGCCTCAGCCTCTGGACCATGACAGCGGTCTGGACACCTTCACTCGCACCATGGACAACAGGCCCAAATACCAGCACAATAACATCAACGCCATCCCCAAAGCCATTCCTGTCAGGTAATTCTCACTCGGTTTCTTTTTTCCCCCACAGTGAGGTCACTGTGCTGCTCTTAACGTGCATTGTTGCGCACCAAACACCGCCCTGATTGATGACTCTGACCCCTGCCGCAGCCCCGGCGCGCTGGACGATGACGACGAGGACGAAGGGCACACGGTGGTGGCCACCGCCCGAGGCATCTTCAACTGCAACGGAGGGGTCCTGAGCTCCATCGAGACGGGCGTCAGCATCATCATCCCCCAGGGTGCCATCCCGGAGAACGTGGAGCAGGAGATTTACTTCAAGGTGTGCCGCGACAACAGCATCCTGCCCCCGCTCGACAAGGAGAAAGGTCAGTCTCACTTATAACTTCACATCGTAGCAAAGCGTCATTCCTTTAGTGTTGGCCCATGAAACGAAAATGCAAAGGTGAGCATCTTCGCCGATTTTTAAGACGGGAGAAGACCACACAACAAGGGAAGAAAATCATCAGGCGTGTCTTGAGATGACCCACCCAGCACAGCAACAAACGCCACGCAAAAGTTGAGTTGTTCTCCAGAATGAGTGACTTGTGAATGCCGGTGCATGTCCACACAGGGGAAACGCTGCTAAGCCCGCTGGTGATGTGCGGCCCTCACGGACTCAAGTTCCTCAAGCCGGTGGAGCTGCGCTTACCTCACTGTGCGTCTATGACCCCTGATGGTTGGTCTTTTGCTCTAAAATCCTCCGACTCCTCGTCGGGTACGCTGTCCTCGCTCTTTTTGTCCTTGTTGGATGTGTAGGTTTTAGGATTGAATGATTGTAGCGGAGAGTGTGTTCACTTTCTTTTCTACATGACTCATTCCTTCACCATTGGACCAGGCTACTTTGTATTATTTCCTAATTTTTTCAGGAAATAAGCAAGAATGTATTATTTGGTCCCTCCCACATAGTAATAAATGCTTTGCCAATTGAAATTGCTCTTTTTCATTTTAGTGGCAGGCCAAGTTTTTCTTTTTGAACAAAAGTTTTTCTTGGCCACATGGGCATTCAAGTCTTAACTTCACAACATTTCTCTGATTTTACAAAATCCACAAATGTTTGCTACACGGCAAATGCGAATCTGATAACAACGGGGGGAGAACAAAAATGAATTAATAATAAACATCTCTGCAATTCTACTCCAGGCAGTGCAACGGTGTCAGCATCAGGTGTGCTATTAATGTAATCCCATCTCGTTTTGAATAGTTTTATACTCAAATTTAAAACCCAGCAGTTAGAAATGATGGAAGGTGTTTTTAAAAAAAATCCAATGTCCACTTTCACGTTTGTCTCCACTCTTTTTTGTCTTTTCTCACATTATTCATTTCCAATCCCCTCCTTTTCAAAAATTAGCATCAATGATGAAGTCACTATAAACTTGAACCATCCGCTACTTGAACACACACAGAGCGCCAATATATACAAAACAGAGCATGCAACAACATTAACTGCTAAATTATTCTCTCTGCTCTGTGGGAACAGCCAACTGTTATTGGACCTAACTGTAGTTGGAGACCTTTCTGCGATGTCTTGGTCTAACGCCTTTTTAAAAGCATGTGCGAAAATTCTGCGGGTCCTCAAGTATAATCATAAACTAGATTTTGAGGACTAAGTCGCCCCCCCCCCCCAGCTTGTAAATGTGTCACTGGCTAAAAGATGTCGCTCAATAAAAAGCCAACAGTCTGTGTTAAGCCTTCAGAGTGGCTTCTACGCCCTAGCAACACTTGACTAATCGAATAACTCTTTGGCTCACATTGGAGGAGAAAAACATTCAAATCATTGTGTCGTTATTTCGTCTTTAAGTTTTGGTGTTGTTCTAGTTTCAGACACTCAGACCACAAACTTAACAAGCAACAACTCGAAAGGAGATCATTTTTCAATTCATCTCATTGTTTAATTTTTCCATAGCCATACTGGACATGAAATGTGAAGAAAATGGTTCATGTCAGAATTCTCCTTTAAATCAGCCATGGGGAACTTTTTTTTGTGTTACTTCAGTTTCATCGTCGAGTCTGTCTCGAGCCTTCCAGTAAATATCTTTTGAGGGCTTTTTCATACATTGGGGGGGCGGGGG
>NW_017806236.1:943939-966544 GCF_001891065.2 Hippocampus comes
AAAAACATCTTCACTGTAAGGGTCCCTTGACTGAAAACATTTGAGAACCTCTCATTTAAAGGCTCATATATGTGGAAGCATATTGCTCCCATGTCGGGGGGGAATAAAGTCAGTATTGTGTCATATTATGGTAAACATGATGATTGATAAGTGAGACTTTGTCATTCAGTCCAAATTATGACCTTGAATTGTGATATTGAATTTTTTTTGTTTCTGGTGTGGCAGCAATACGCTTCCCTAAATGTTATTAAATGTTTATTCATTTATTTCGTTGTTCATTTAGTTAGTTTTCTTTTATATTGTCTGCATTTCGTGCAGGTGACCCGAAAAGCTGGCAGAACAAATCTCTCCCCGGAGACCCAAACTACCTAGTGGGTGCAAACTGTGTTTCTGTGCTCATCGACCACTTCTGAAGAGGGCGACAGCTGGTCTGTTCCTGAATGTGAAAGAAAAGGCGGGTGGGTGGGGGCGTCTGTTGCCTCCACCGAGGCCAAAGGGTGGAGGAGCACACAGTTCACCTCAAGGGGTGAATCCAACAACACTTTCACGTTGTTTACCGCCCCGCACTAAACAAAAACAAAAAAAATCAACACCACAACCTGAGGACAGTCAGCAGAGTCCAGCTGTTCTTTTTTTTGGGGGGGGGGGGTAACTTTCCCGGTGCTTTTAAGGCTTGCAAAAAAAGAAAAACAAAAAATAACCTGAACTTTTGGACAGTGAGACTGAAATGGGAGTGCATGATGGTGCCACAGACTTGAGTATTCTCATCTTGACATTTTTAGCGACGTTTTGTAAAATGTCAGGGGCCTCACTTATCAACGCTGCGTATGGGCAAAATGCACAAAACGTACGCAACCTTCTGCGCAAAATTTGTGTCCTATCAAAAAAAAAAAAAACTTGACAGATGAAAAAAAAAATGTGCATGTGTACGGAAACTCCAACCCGTGCATACGCGCATTTTGGAGTGTATTATGCGTCTCGCACGTCCACTGCATCAAGCAGCAACTTTAGATTATATGTACAGTTTTTGCACTTTGTGTACAATTTTATGTTCATGTTTTGTTGGTACTTTTTTTTTTTTTTTTTTTTTTTTTAATGATGCTGCTCATGCCTTTTAAAGTGCCCCTCGGGGATTGGATGACATTGCGGGTGGGGTTCAATAGCCCCTTTCTAGGAGCCCTCGCCTACCGCGCCCAACTCTAGAGGAAGAAACAAAGGACACATGAAACCACTTTTATTTTTGCCTTTGCACTTTTTTTTTTCCTGTCAGCCACCTCGCTGTCTGTTGATGTTGTAAATTGGTTGCACGTGTTTGAAATGTGGTCAAATGATGTCAATTCCCCTTCTTATCCTAGAAAATAAGAAAAGAAAATGTCAGTTTTACCACTACCACATTTTATGCATATGCAACCTAGCTATACAAATTAAAGGGCAACGATGTTCTTTGCAATAATATTTTCTGTGCCACCACTAGTCTAAATATGCTATTCATGAATATTGCATTCGTGAGATAAGAATTAATCCGATTCATCCATCTGTTTTTATTCATTTCGATGCGATGCTGTCCGCTGTTGACATTGGCGTCAAAAGTGCCCTCGGGCTTGCATTGCGAACGTCACGTCTCACCTGTTCCCTGCAACGCAAGGGCAATTGAAGTCGACAGCAGAGGGGCGGTATAACGCAAAAATCACCGGCCCGCGAGGACCGATCAAAATTGCCGTAAATCTTTTCCTAAGAACACGATATTAATCAGAATATCACAATGAGAATAGTGAGGAGAAAATAGAATATATTGCAAAGAATTCTTTTTTTTTTCCACCCAATGCAGCGGCATATGCTTTCTCAATGGTGGACCGTATTTGTGTGAGCCGGATGTGTGCGTCCCCCATTTTAGTAGTCACGACATTCTCAATGCGCTGCGATTTTTTTTGGAAGGGAGTTGGACTTCTACTTAAGTCCGGCTACTTATTTTATATCTCCGTCTTCCTCCCTGTCATGTTTTATTGTTGTTGTTGTTCATTTGTATGCCACCAAGGTCACGAAACAGTATTTATTCCCTTCCTTGTTTCCACCCGGTTCACGAGCAGTACGATTTCGGCACGGCCCATTTCAAAATTCGTGTGCGGTGCTATTTGGTTGACTTTGTGCGTATGGCGGGCGCGACACACTGAGGAAGTACTGTATTAGTTTGCGCATGCACGGGTTGAGAGGTCAATTTTTGGGGGGGGGGGTGGATCATTTCAGCATTTGTGTGTGTACCCTTTTCGAAAGAATCCTACGCACTCTTTGAAAAGTGAGACCCCAGATGATGATGTTTAATATTACTGAGGTTTTGTTTTTTTTTGTTTTTTCCTGCAAAGTGTTACCCCCAAAGGGCAAAGTGGGCATACACCAAACCATTTTGTTTGCGACTGGTGCGGTTGTGAAGGATCTCTGGAGACTTGCTTGATGCCACAGAAACATGGTTCACTCTTAGCATCTATGACGGACGCCCTTTTGTTGTGAGCGGGCGCTCTCTGCTGAACTGAAAGTGATGATGACTGATGATTTTTTTTTTTTTTTTTTTAAGTAGCAAATCTTTTACCATAGATAAAATATACTGACTTGATCTGACAAATTCCTGCTGTCTAGGGATCTATGCATGTGCTATGACTCAGGTCCAGATGCCTGCTATCACTTCTACACATGAGAAACCATCCAACACTGCGAGCAATGATGCCTTATCTGCATATATATATATATATATATATATATATATATACACATACACACATGGGCGTGTATATACACAAAATATCAAAAGAATCCACATTTAACCCATCCCAGCACTCTGGTCACAGTTGACACAAAGTTGTCTTTTTTTTTTTTTGGTCCCCTCACCCCACTCCCACCCCTCTCTCCACCCCTCGGAATTTTGATTCTAGCACACGTGAAGAATAGATGCCGATGAAATGAAAGGTCTTGCTTTCTTTTCCTGCTATGCATACGAAGTGTGACAAGGCGCAGAAAAGGACGTGGCTGTACATACCGCTAGCATATGGCCTTGGTTCTCTGTAAATCAACTTTTGTATATCTTTATTGTTTTGTATAAAAGAGAAAAAAGTGTTTGTTTGGAGGGGGGGTGGACAAGGAAAAGACAGCGAAGAAGTTACATTGGTTATGTTTGTACACCGGTTAAAACCCCCCGAGCCTTGGAACTGACTCGCGCAGTAATAAGTCTTGACTTTTCTACGTACTGCATAAATACAAGACCTAAGGCATTTTTAACCGTATGAAAAGTTTTTATTGTTATTTACAAAACAAAATAGACAAGTGCTTGATTTAAATGGTTTTAAAAGTTGCGCTCAAAGGGTTTAGGGGAACGACAACTGGTCCCTTCCTTTATTTGTGATACTGGATGCTTTATTGTGTGCCCTGAAATGTATTTTTCTACTAATAGATGATTTATTATGGCACATCAGTACTATTTTCTTTTGATATGATAACACTTCAATGCAACACTAGTTTTTTTTTCCTCCATGTTTTGAGCATTCTTTTTATTTATTTGGATTTCTTTTGTTTAAAAGTTTTTCTCCCTCCGCAACATTTCTTTTTTTCTTTTTTTTTTTAAGTTTTTCTCCCTCCGCAACATTTCTTTTTTTTTTTTAATGTATACCACTGTATTAATAAATAAATTCATTTTTAAAGTAAACTACTCTGTGGGCTGAAGTGTCTTGTCAAATGATGTATTTATCTTATGAAGTGCTTATTTTGTTGTTAGCTGCATAGCAAACTGGGCACGTTCTCCATCAAATTGGGATTTAGAAAGTTCATGCAAATTTCCACATAGTGTGATAAATCGACGATTTGTGTTGATTGATACATTGAGTAATTCTAAAGGAGTCCCAGGTTAAAGCAAAAATCTTTCAAGTCGGAATATTATGATACCATATTTTTAATATGATAGAACAGCTTTTTTTGTAAGAATCTAGGCAGAATATCATGTGCATTATGTCGTAACTTTCTCAAGAAGACAATATTTTTTAACTCGATACAAGTCAACATTATTTTTTAGAAGACTTAAAAAAAACAAGCATGTAGTATTGTACAGTATGTATTTTGAGGAGTGTCATAATTTGACAAGAAAATTACATTTAAAAAAAATACAGTCACAATAATCCGAGGAGAGTCATAGTTTCATTTGACAGATTGCCAACAAGGCAAAGAGAATGTTACAAGATATACATTGTAACTCTGTGAGGAAAAAAAAAATCTTTCTAATTTAATGTGGAAAGAATTGTGTATTTCCAAGAATTTGCTGTAGTGCAAGGAGCACAGGGATACCACAAGTAAATTACGAGACTGAAGATGTAAAAAAAAAAAAAAAAGTTGGAAATTTGTAAATATGGAAAAAAAAAATCACATTTTCAAGAATAAAATAAAAATACAATTTCACACTTTTAATATCACAAGATAACAGTAATCAATTGTCTTCTAATACTGGTTATTTAAAATGTATTCATTTTTATTGATGACTGAATTTTTTTTTTTCTCACTCAACTTATTTGTTGTATGAATTGATTGTACATGACCTGGAGTGCCCTGAAAACCGCCATTTAATAAAATGAATTCTTATTAAGTAATTGTACATATGCATTTATTTTGGTTAACTAATTACAAACTAAATTGCAAATAATTCAATTTCAGAATTACCATGAATGTATTCTGAAAATATTTTCCCAACATATATTTTTTTTTTCCCCCCTCACCTACGAATGAATGCTCGCCTGTTTTCCTCCCCCCGCCAAACTTAACACAACTTTCCTTCACACTTTTTCCTGACCGGTGACATCATCAAACGTAGCCTTAAAACACGATCATAACATCAGTTCAAAGGCGCTTTGATGATAACTCCCACCGGATTGGAGAAACATTAAACATTGCTCCGAAGTTCAACATCCAAAGGTTCAGCACGTTAATCAACACACGCACACAAAGGCATCATTCTCATACAATGTTTCATGTTTTGAAATGCTACAGTTGATTTCATCCATCTAAGTGGCAGCGCACTGGAGTGTACTGTGCTTTCTATGCCTGTTCAGGGTTGGAAATAAAATACAATAGTCTTGTGTGGGAATGTTAGTGCATCCCTGAGATGAGTTGTTGGAAGCAGCGGACTTGCCTTGTAAACAAAATGCCTTTGCACTATTGAAGAGTTCAACACTCTCGTGTTAGAGTTTAATCATGCCGCTGCTAATGGCGCTGTACACCTCCGTGGTCATGGGAGCGAACGTCCGTTTGGCTGCGTTGAGGTAGTATAACGGATCACTGATGAGGGCTGGGTTGAAGCCTTCTTCCACCAGCCTGGTTTTCTTCAGCTTAAATGTGCCCGTCTTCTCCAAGGAAGGCTGAAAGACACGTAGATATATATAAATACAATGGTACCTCTACTTACGAACGTCGCTTCGTACGGAATTTTCAAGTTACGAAACGTCTCAAAGGGAAAATATTGCTTCTTGTTACGAAAGAAATTTCAGGATACGAAAGGTGAAAATGCAGTATGGCTTGCTACCGAAAGGTAAAAATGCAGTATGGCTTGCTACTCGCAGCTCCGAGTTTCCTGAACGCAACATAGATGCGGTTGGCAGCCAATCGCAGGGCACACAGAGACGAACAACCATCCGCGCTTACACTCACATCTAGGAACGATTTAAAGTGTTCAATCAGCCTGCCATGCATGTTTTTGGAATGTGGCAGGAAACCGGAATACCCGGGGAAAACCCGCGCAGCTGTGAGGTTGACGCGCCACTTGACCTAAAAAATGCTTAATGGTTTTTTTTTTTCCAGTTTTTAGCCATGAAGCGTTCGTGTCTAAAAACTGAAAAAAAAAAAGGGTTATCTCTCTCATCTCAACATTTGCCCACTTCAACCTCTGAAAAATTTAGAACAATCCCCGCAATATTTGGGATTTTATGGATCCCAAGCGAAAACATACCAAAATGATGATAAATATTTATTCATGATATATTTTTTAAATTATTTGGTGGATTCATCGCTAATCGCCATTTTAATCTGCCAAACATCGGAATCGGCCTAAAAAAATAAAAAATAAAATAAAATAAAAAAATCCATATCCTTCGCAACATGAAGTCTTACTTGAATCCTGATGAATCGCGGGCGCGCGTATGCCGGCAAGTAGTTGACGGTCTGATTGTAGGCACCGGCGCTGTCGAAGTCTTCTCCTTCTTTCAAAGTGATCGCCGCCATCCCCACACGCCCCTCGTTCCCTATCACGGCAAAAACAGATGACAATCCATGCCATGTTTCCGTCTATTCTTACATACGAGTCGTTGATGCCTTACCTTCCACCTTAACACCGTAAACATTGGCCTCTAAAATGCAAGGCGCCATGGTGAGAACGTCAGCGACTTCTGACGTGGCCACGTTCTCGCCCTTCCATCTGTTCGGAAAAAAAGAATTTTCACTGGCCAAGAGGAAAATTATGAATGAGCCTTCTGCCTAGCAACAGTATCAATGTGACCAACAATCAAAATCTGTATAGCTAGAATTTTTTGACATTTTATCATCAATTAAAAAAAAAAAAACTGTGTTGTGTGATTTAGATGCAGCAGAAAAAACTTGTGACCCTTTATCAGGCTTCGAGGCTCCACACAGTTTACTGTATTTTTTTAATGAACCACAAAAACATGGCATGATTATCAAGGAAGAAGCAGACGAAAATGAGCGAGAACAATGCGATTTTGTGGATATGTGAGAGGCCGTTGGCAATGATTGATCACCCTATTCACTGAATGTACCCATGCATTTCCATGACAGAGACTCTCCCTGCTTTGCTTTTGAGCTGAAGGTACATATATTATAACTCATAAACCCTGATTCCACTTTAAAACCCTACTTTGAAACCCAAATCCAGCTTAAAAGCTTACTTTGGAACCTGAAACCTACTTTTAATCCCTTCTTTGAAACTCTAACCCTGTATTAAAAAACCCTAATTTGAAACTCTAAATCCTACATTGACACCTTACCAACACTAACCCTATTTTGAAACCGTAACAGGATTTTGAAAACCTAACCCGAATTGGAAACAAACATTTGGAATCCTACTTTGATACCCTCCTTTGAAACCCTAACCCGATCTCAAAGTCCGATTTCTATATTTTAACCCTACTTTGAAACCCTAATAGAACTTTGAAACCCAAATATGTTGAAACCCTTCTTTGAAACGAACTGTACTTTGAAACCCTAATGTGAAACTCTAAACCTGCTTTGAAACCCTAACCCTATTTTAATTCTATTTGAAACCCTAATTTGAAACCCTTACTTTGTTTAGTTTGAAATTCTAATTCCTAACCATATTAAGAAATCCTGACCCTATTTTTAAACACTCCTTAAAACCCCGGTATTGTCGTTAAGTATGTAATTAGAAATATACTGTCATCCCAAGCACAATCAATGAAAATGACATGATGGAAAAGTAAAGCGTGGGGGACTTGCCTGAAAGTGTCACCCACTCGATCCTGAAAGTAGACAAAGTTGTCCTCGTCAAAGCGCAGCAAATCTCCCGTGTTGAAGTACAAGTCGCCTTTTTTCAACACGTTGCGGAGCCTCTTCTGCTCCGTCTGCTGGTCGTTGCCCGCGTAGCCCACGAAGGGCGACCGCCGAGTCACCTTCCCCACCAGGAGGCCCGTCTCACCTGGCAGAGACGGTCACGCAACATGTAGCGAGCGCCGACATAAGAGGTGTACGCGACCTTTTGAAATGTTCATGAACCAAACATTCAAGATGACTGGTGGACATGACATGTTTTAAAAGTGTGTGCTTCCCACCTGTGGCTGCCTCGACGCAAAGACCCTGTGAGTTTCGGACAGGCTCCTCCTTCTCAATGTCAAACTTGATCAACATGTATGGGAAGATTAACTGGAGAGAGAAATTGACATTTGAGGATGTTTCTCGGACAAAGCTCGAGGACAACGATGGTCTTGTGTTGATGATAATATTGTTCAACAAAATAAAGATTCCGATAGGAAAAAGATGTTTTTCCTACCCTGTGTAAAAAATTGATTCGTCCCACAGCGCCGACCTTGGAAGAGTAGTTAATAAATCCGATGTTTCCCTCCGTAGCTGCGTACAGCTCCTTTACTTTAATGTCGCCGAAGCGCCTCAGAAACTCAGACCAGATGTCAGCGCGGACGCCGTTGCCTATTGCGATGCATACTTTGTGCTCCTTCTCATTGTCCCTCTGCAAGAAGGAACAACGTCCACATCGAGTCAGACCTTCAGAGATTGAGATCGTCTCGGGAGACGAGAAGGACTTGTGGAATGGAGCTGACCTTGGGCGTGTTGCAGAGGTAACGCATGGTCTCGCCGATATACTGAATCACGGTCACGTTGTGCTCCCTGCAGTCATCCCAGAACTGAGAAGCGGAGAACTTCCTCTTCAGCACGACTGTTATACCTGCCGCCCACATCAACACTCACTTCAGTACAAAAACATCCAAATGGTGTGCACACTGGCATTCACAATACCTCTACTTATGAAATTAATTGGTTCTGGAAGAAATTCCATAACTAGAAAATTTCGTAAGTGGAGACGCGTTTTCCATGTAAATGCCCTAATCCGTTCTAAGCCCCCTCCAAAATTCAGACAAAAATGTTTTCTAAAGCATAAAAATGCATCAAAATATGTCACAAATGCATGTTACAATTAGATTATTGCACACTAAATGACAGTTGTGCATAATGTAAAAAACAAAGTATTGAATAAAAATGATGGTCATTTTACTTTTAACGTGTCCTCATCGTTTTTTGCCCTCTTTAGTTCATGTTCTCTCTCAGAAGTCGTTTTTGCCTGATCCAAGGACGTTTGCTTTTGTCGGGCTTTTAACAAACCTTCGAAAATGTAAAAGGTAAACATCAGCATAGCGAGCGATCGCCCGACTGGTGATTCACATTTGCGTAAAACTGTCGGAATGGCGAATGACGAGGACGCTGCATAAACACATGCCTATCTATTTACACACATAGACACATACGGTAGAGGTCTCTCTTAGCCAATGGGATGCCAGGAAGATGCTAGGTCATAGCCAATGGCAGAGCAGCTATAATTATGTTGCGTTCAGGAAACTCGGAGCCCGCGAGTAGCAGCCCATACTGTATGTTTACCTTTCTATCGTGAAATTTCTTTCGTAACAAGAGGCAACATTTTCCTGTTGAGGCGTTTCGTAACTTGAAAATTTCGTATGAAGAGGCGTTCGTAAGTAGAGGTATATATATACAGATATTTGTATGTATGTATGTATGTGTATGTGTGTGTGTGTGTGTGTGTGTGTGTGTGTGTGTGTGTGTGTCTGTCTGTCAACTAGAAAAGGTCATGACCTCTCTCAATGCAGCCCGCTAACCCGATGAGGAAGCCTGAGCTGTGGTAGAGCGGCAGGTTGATGTAGAAGACATCGTCTCTTGTGACGCCGCACAGTGACTGAAGGAAGGATGCGGCCCACATCCTCTCGTGCGTGATTATCGCCGCTTTGGGCAAACCTATTGCAGACAGAAGAATATCAACAACAGTGTCAGAACCTTGCTGGAGGGTGGAAGGTAGACTTAAAGGAGCGGATCACAGAGCTAACACTACTTTTAGATGCGTAACAGGGGCTTCACGCTAGCATGACTGTTTTAGAGCGCCTCATTGTCACAGTGTGTAAAAATATGCGTGGAATATATTCTAGCAACCCGAGACTTTAATTGTATATATTTTCATGGCTCAAACATGTCGTGGAGTGTTGACCTAAGAAGGAAGACTTTAATCACAGTATTTTTGTTCTTTTTTTTCCTGTAAAAGTCTGAAACACACTCATGAGTGACATCACCACCAAGAGTCACAAATTCCAACTATTTGCAGGTTTGAACAGAACAGAGAATTGTGGACGTTGTCTCGTTTATACCAGTGGTTCCCGACGTGTAGATGTACAAAGCAGTGCTCCTGTAGGTAACATTGGCTCTGAGGTCTCTGGACAGAGGTTGGTCCGAGGCCTTGGAGATCTTGTCGGCCAAGAAATTGACACCCTGAATATTACGCGTCTCTGATAGGAAGTACACGCTGACTCCCTGCTCTCTCAGAGCAGGTAAGACTTCCTCCACGGCATCCTGTAGCTCTGTCAAAACACACACACACACACACGCACACACACGCACACACACACACACGTCATGTCATGTCACCGAATGATCAGAATACACTTTATCTTTCCAAGAAGGAAACCATGTCACCGAATGATCAGAATACAGGTTATCTTTCCAAGGAAACATTTCTTCCTGAAAAACAACAGACAAGAAATAAACAAACGGCAAAATTAGCATGCTAGCAGTCTATTTTCCAATTATTCCTGAAAAACAAGTATGAGCGAGTTCCCATGCCAGGTATCCGTATCCGTTACTGTTTTAAGGTATCGGGGTCTTCATGGAAGCTACTGGTCACAGCCACTGATACTGAAGGTAAAAAAAAAATAAAAAATCTGAGCGAGTAAGTCCTGCTTGGCAGCAGTTAGCACTGTAGCGCGCTAGTTTTCCACATTGCCACGAATTATCATCTTCATCAATTGTCATAGTGTTAAATAAAAATGTATATATCAAAAGTCAACTTGTTAGTATCTTAGAGGGAGAGGTACTGCAGCTCGTTCCTGCCGACTGCTGTCAGGCTGCTGAATAAACACGTGAAAACCTGGACTCACCACCCACTCACCCATTGTAAATAGCACAGCCACTTTGCATATGCAAAGAATACAGATATGCTTTCTCTTCTGCAAAAATTACCGAGTCGCAGTAGTTGAGTGAAGCTCTTCTTCATTTTTATGCATCAGGCACGTGCACAAACATTTTGGGGGTCAGGTGCTCAAGCAGCCATTAAAAGGCGCCCATCGCCAAAGTTATCCATACTACTAAGTAGAGTTGTGCATCGAGAATCAAGAATCAAGTGGAACCGGGACGAACATTCTAGTTCTCCAGGAACTGTTCAGAGTTTTAAATGTCAGTGGTAAATTTAATTCCTTCTTCGCCGTATGTAAGCTGACAAAAGCGGAGATCAAAAGTGAAAAACAGAACTGTCTCCTACTCAGCGCAATACCTGTCATAAAATAATATCGTAAAAGGAGGTTGCAATGTTTCATAAACTGCTGAGATAAGATGTATATTTTCCTTGTGTTATATCTTTTTATTTCCAAATAGTTACTGCAAGAGTTTTAATATACAGAGCCTGGTGACACAGCGCTCTGTTTCAGGTTATTATTAATAATAATCACCATCATCATAATTCATCCAAAAATGCTTTCCGCTACCTTCAGGTTATTATTAATAATAATCATCATCATAATTCATCCAAAAATGCTTTCCGCTACAGAAGGAGAAAAAAGATTGAAAACCACTGTGCTAGAACAGTGCAAGTGTACCTAATGAAGTGTCCCACGCATATCACGCAACTCACCTGCCGACGTCACGAGCACTTTGGCCCCGCAGCAGGAGAAACAGTGCAGCAGAGACTTAGCTCGGATGTTGAAATTAAGCAGGGCAACCGGACAACCCAGTTTGGCGAGTCCCAGCCAGGTCCAGACAAGGTTGGGCTCGTTGCCCAGAAAGAGCGCCACCGTGTCCCCCTCTCGCAGGTGCGCCTCCTGCCTCAGCACCCGGGCCACCCGGTTGCTGCGCCGGTCCACCTCCCCGTAAGAGAAGCGCTCCCCCTCAAAGTGCAGGAAGGTCTTGGCCGGGTGTCTCCGGGCCGCCGCCAGAAAGGCGTCCAAGACGGCGTGGAACGGCTTGCTCCTCTTATACATGATGAGCCTGGCGGCGAGCAGGAGGCTCCGCAGGATGTACACGCAGTCGTCAAGCCAATATGGGAAGCGAGTCCTGAGGATGAGCACCAAGCCGCCCACGACAGTCAGCCAGATGAACATCGCGAATCGGAGGAGCTGCCAGCAGCGCGCTTACGACTGAGGTACAGTCTTGTATTGCGCGAGTGCGCGTGGAACATCGGTGCCAAAGTTCAGCCGCGAGACTTGTACACACCTACTTTACGCCTATTTTCGAGGTGTCAGATCACTGACCACGCCCACTCGAGAAAATTGGCGCGCGTTATTCCGCCCTTTCCTTCTCCATCTTCCTTTTAACTGCCGGCCCGTTGCCAATCCAATTTGATTTCAGAGGCCACTAATATTGTCACTGAATATGTTGTAGCTGCACCGTGCGTTTTCAATATGCCGTCTGAAAGGTTCAAACGCCACATCATAGATGCTAATTAGCATTAAGCTAGCTGATTGAAAGGCTAAGCTATGGTGGTTTTTCAATAAATGGATATAATTCTTAGTTTTATATTTAGTTTTACAGTAAAAAAAAAAACTGGGTGTGACAATAACATATTTAAGCTTTCTTTTTGAAGAACTTTTCACTTTTTGCCCCAGCAATTCACTTTTAAATGTAACTTAAAATAATGTTTAAAAAGTCAAGCTAATATAATGATGATCTAACTGAAAAGAAGCACCAAGGCGACAAAGAATGTTTTAAAAAAAGGTCTACCCCAGAATTTTAATATTGATGGTGTGATGTGGTGAACAAAACACCACTCCCTCTTCTCATATTCAGACACCAATTTGTAAGCAAGGGGTTATTCCAGGTCACTTTTTGTTGCAAATATTGCACATATCGTCATGTGATTAGAAAAAAAAGGTTTGAAAATATTAATATCGTCGTGGAGCGGGAAGTTGTCATAAATCTGCAGGAGGAAGACAAGGAAGAGGAATGGCAAGTTGAGAAACTGAGCCTTGTTTGTCTGATGATTGATGGAGGGAGGGAGGGCGAGCTCATACGCACAAACACATGAGCATTAAACACACACACACATACACACATGCACAAAAAAGTGTTATATTTTGATTTTGCCTGATAAAACTGCATGGACTATATCCATTGTAAGTGGAACAAATTTCTTCTCCCTGTCGTCCAGAAAATAAAGTGGATCTGGGATAGCAGAGGGGTTGAAGCCTTCCTTAACCAGCCCCGCCTTCATAAGCTTGAACGTTCCCGTGACATCCAAGGAGCTCTGCCATGAAAGTGGAATTTAATATTATTTGCAAATACGCCTCATTTGGTAACCAGATGCTTCGAATACCTGAATCCTTATAAAACGTGGCCTGGCATAGGCTGGCAAGAAGCTTTCAAGGTGCTTGAAGACGCCTTCGGAATCAAATGTATGTCCATCTTTTAGAGCTATGGCCGCCATGCCTATTCTGCCCTCATTGCCTGTGAACCGAAAAAAATACATGTACGGTGTACTTATTTGCTCAGTAAAACAACCGTTGGCCGTTGTTATATACTGGAAATACTGTATACTGCGTATGCATGCATTGAGTGCAGGGTCGGAGTGGAACTCATTTTCAGCCCAGATCGCTCAACTTCTACGCCACACACGTCTCTTTGCCTCACTCAGAAGGCAATGCTGATGAATGTTAATTACTGGATAAGGTTTTATCATTAAATATTTAAGTAAATATGTGTACTGCTGTTGTCGTTGTCTCAAAGTTGTAAAGTATAATCACTGTTTACATATTTTAAACATGCTGCTACCCACATACACTTACACAAAAATTCCTAGGGGGGAGTTCACGGTTTTTATATACAGTACATATATATATATATATATATATATATATATATATATATATATATATATATATAAGAGATCAGGTTGAGCCACGTGAAATTCATGACTGCTTTTACGAAATGTTGCTTCCTGCTGTGAGTCACAGTGAAGCCGCAGCAACGTGTTCACAAATACATGATGAAGACGAAATGATGAAAAGTAAAAATGCAAGCTCACAGACAATATCAGTAACATCATTTGGATCTTCTTAAGCATTCTTATGCATTAAAATGTAGGGTCACGCTCATTTAGTTGGTGTACGTGCTATGGTGGTGCCGCTTGCTGATTGCAAACTGCACCACGGTCTCTTATTCACGTTGTGACACGTTCAACCGGCGCATCTCACTTCAAGAAGACGACTCCACACGGGGGCGCAAATTCCCAAGACAAAAACCAAGGATTGATAAGTCATGCCTTTAAATAGAAAACTATTTCAATGAGCATTTTAGGGGGGAGGGAGTAGGGCAGCAATCACGGAAAACTTACAATCAAGTCAACTTAATTAAATTGCTTATTCTGTGGCACTCCTTTCCATTTTCGCCAGATGTGTCCTCGCACATATTTCATGTTTTCTCAAGGATTGTGGCGCAACAATTACCTGGCACTTCCACACCGTACACGGTGGCCTCAGTGATGTAGTCCACCTGAGTGATGACATCAGCCACTTCATTGGTGGAAACATTCTCTCCCTTCCACCTGTTGTTCAAAAAAAAAAAGAAAGAAAAAAAATCAGGCTGCACATACTCAGCTCCAATGAAGGAAGGAGGAAACTCACCTGAAAGTGTCGCCAATGCGGTCATGAAAGTAAACGAAGCCGTCTTTGTCGATGAGCATCAAGTCACCGGTGTTGAAGAAGACATCACCTTTCTTTAAGACATCGTGCAGCTTCTTTTTTTCGGTCTGCTGCAGGTCTCTTGCATAGCCCAAAAATGGTGCCCTTACAGATATCTCCGCCACCAAAAGGCCAGGCTCACCTGGCAAATTGACAGTAAAAAAAAAAAAGGTATTGGAAAATAATACGGTGCACTAGGGAAGGCCAAGTACCGATAAAAGATATCGATATCGGGCCGATACAAGCCTTATTTGAAGGTATCGGGTACTCGTTGAGGCTTCTGATAGCAGCCGCCAATACTCACGGCAAAATAAAAATAAAAAGCGGACATCAAGTAAGTTGCCGCGATACCGCGGAATTTTGAAGTGTTAGCAAATCATGATCTGGATCAGGAAAAAAGGTCTTTGATTGCCTTTGAAGTAGTTTTAATTAAGTGCTCTCTGGTAATTGCTGTGGGAGTGAGACACCTTTAGGAACCTGGATGCAAAGACCCGTTGAATCCCTCAGAGGTTTTCCCTGTTCCACATCATACTTGATCAGTGCGAAGGGAAAACTCCACTGGAAAAAGACAAAGCTAATGAATTAAGACGTCGAGCTAAAGAAAAAGCACGGAATGAAGTCGAGACTCACTTTATGCAAGAAGTTGTCTCGTCCCACCGCTCCGATCTTTCCAGAGTAATTCATTAAAATGATGTTACCCTCTGTTGCTCCGTAAAGCTCCAAGATTTGAATGTTTCCGAAGCGGTTTAAGAAATCTCTCCAAACGTTGGCTCTGATGCCGTTGCCGATTGCGATTCTGACTTTGTGGCTTCGGTCGTTGGGTTTCTATCAGAAAAATAAAGATATTGTTATGACTCCAGAGTATTAGTGCCTGCCAAAACTTTTAAGACCCGGTAAAGTTAGTTCATTCTTTCCAAAATATATTCTACATGTCATTAAAGCTTCCATGCACCCCGTAACCTGATAACACGATAAGCTTTCCACTGTTGTAACTGCTGTCCCTGAAAGGGTTAAAGTTCATTGCTGAAAACATGCAAAGGCTGAGTGTAGCGAATACATTTTTGCCTCCACTAACTCCTAAAACAAAACTCTGTCCTACAAATAAAAAATAAAATAAAATAAAAGTGAGCGATGAAGAGGCGGGCTGATGGTCGACTGGTTATTGCAGGGGTGTCAAACTCATTTTTGTCATGGGCCACATTTTAGTTACCGTTTCCCTTGGAGGGCCGTTATGACTGAAACCAAATAAAAAAGTCAATATTAACGGCTTATTCAACTTTTGTTTAAGTTACTGTAATTAGGGGTTTGGTAACAAGAAAATGCTCACAATATGTCTCTTTTTTGATTACATATGAGAATTTTAAATGTTGGTCGAGATTTTAGCAAGCACCATGGATGTTGACATGTTTGAATTGCTTTTGCGGGCCACATAAAATGAATTGGCGGGCCACATTTGGCCCCCGGGCCTTGAGTTTGACACCCGTGGGTTCGTGCATCGGCCTCATAGTGCAGAGGTGCAGGGCTCGATTCCGGCTCCGGCCTTCCTGCGTGGAGTTTACATGATCTCCCCGTGCCTGCGTGGGTTTTCTCCGGGTACTCCGGATTCCACCCACGTTTCAAAAACATCCGTGGCAGGTTAATGGAACACTCTCATTTGGCTGTCGGTGTGAGTGTGAGCGCGGATGGTTGTTCGTCTACGTGTGCCCTGCGACTGGCTGGCAACCGGTTCAGGCTGTACCCCGTCTACAGCTGGGATAGGTTCCAGCATGCCCGTTACCCTTGTGAAGATAATCGGATCAGAAAATGGATAGATGGATGGGATGAAGAGTAGTGAGCCTACCTTTGGTGTGTTACAGAGAAAACGCATTATTTCACCAATGTACTGTATGGCAGTCACATTGTATTTCCTGCAGTCATCCCAGAACTGCGATGAAGAGAATTTCCTCTTTAGGGCAACTGTGATACCTGAATACATGACACAAAAAAAGACATTTAGTTGAGTCCATTAACACCAGTTTTGTCTCACTGCTTAATAGACTTGCATGAAGTCAAGAAACAAATCAATAAGATGCACAAGTGAATATTTGTTCTTTTACAAAGACGTTCACAGCTTGGGAACATGTCATACCACATGAAAGTCACACTGTACATTTCGGCCGCATTCACTTCAAAGTTGCACGTTGAAAATAATATTCTCTTAGCACTACTGTTTGAATAAATGGATGGTGCAGACCTAAGTCGATGGCTCCTGTCACTCCAGCAAGTCCCGCGCTATGATAGAGAGGGAGGCTGACATATAGCACATCGTCCGATTTCAATCCGCAGGAGCGGAGAATCATCACGAAGCGCCACAGTTTGGTATGAGATATTACAGCTGCTTTCGGGAAACCTGTTCCAGAGAAGAAGTTGTAAGAAGTGACAAAGTAGTTTCCTCTCTATTGGAACATCAACAATCCGATTTGGCTCACCTGTTGTCCCTGATGTATACACGTAGCAGGCAAGACTGTGCATGTTCAAATGCGATCTTAAATCTTCGGCGAGCGGTTCAGAGGACATATTTCGCATCTTGTCAATGAAGCCGTGTATGCCTGAACTTGTTTGTTTGCTCCCCAATGAGAACACAGTCACCTGCCTCTCCAGAAGCTCTGGGAGCACCTCCTCCACCGCCCCCTCCAAGTCTGGAGATTTAAAAAAAAAAAAAAAAAGCCTTGAGAAAGTAGCCCACTACACATGCATACTGACAACACTGGCAAATGACAAATTTTAATCAGAGATGGCTTATTTATGTGTCATTGACAACTAGAAAAGTTGACTTGCATCTCAGATTTTAAAAAATGAAGTAAAAATTAACCAGTTTAATCGGGCCAAACTTGAGGATTTATTTTCGACTCCTGATCAAAGTTTCATTCTTCTGTTTAGGCCCTGCGGTGTAATAAGTGGAACCCATTTGAGGCATGCAAGTGAAATGACATTTACAAAGTCGCATGTTTCACATATTTTCATGGGGAATCTCTGGAATGGTTGAGCAACTCAGTGACGAAACACCAAAGAGGCTAAAACTTGTGTGAATCATTCACCATGTCTAATCTACTGTAGGAAATGTTTAATTCTACTAAAATAGTTTTTCAAAGAAATGGGCGGGTGAGCGTGTATCATTTTCCTTTGAAACTTGAAAAAAGGGGAAATGCAAGAAACGCATTTGTCACAGCTGGGTCAAGTATTCCTTTCAATCTGGTCTGCCCTATTTCAAATTTTGTCAGTCATTGTCAGATTACATAACACAGGCTTCACATTTAAAGTTACTCATTGGTGTAAACCTCCTTTCTGGAAAAAAAGGCATTTTTTAAGGGAAAAAAACCCGTACAAACTTGGTTTTGTCTTGTGCAATGTTTTTTTTTTTTTTTGTTAAGGACACCCAAAACAAAATGTATTGATTTTGGTCTGTATGTTCAGAGTACTGAACATGGACAGCCTTCCTTGCTCCATATTAATCTGATTATGAAATCAACATATCAGATTCTAATTCTAAATCCCAATTGGAAGGAAATACTGTATTGCACTACAGTATTTGCTTCATTATGAGCTTTTGCTATGTGGCGGAGTACTCTCACCCCACCGCGCAGCAGTCGCAACCACAAATTGTCACAACAGTAAACATTTGTATAACCGCGACTATTTACATAAGTATTAACTTTCAATATGTAAACAATAGCACTTAAACAAGAAAAGGATCAATATCCGGAATAACAAACAGCAGGTTGTTTGATTACAAATTAATGTGTATGTAAATTACAACGCACTACGCATATGTTATTGAAGTGCTGAACTGGTTTTCACCATTTCACCTTTCCTAATATTTTAAGTTTTGCTAGAACAGCGCTTGGTCCGATTACGAGTTGCTCCTCCCCAACTAGATAAAAACTTGAACGCCTTCGTTCACATTAGCGATTTTCAAATGCGTAATGTAATTAGCCTAACTTTCTCAGCCTACAACCAAGAACGCATCTTCCTTCCGCATAGTCCCACTGGCGTTTGAGCGCCTCGTCGTCGGCGATGTGCGTTTTATGATTCCCTACCCTTAGAGAAGGGCAGCGCATGGATACACGTGCACCGATTTTGTTTTGGTTGACATTTCACCTTCAGCCACTAGCAGGACTTGAGCGCCGCTGCACTTGAAGCAGTGCAGCAGAGACTTGGACCTGATGTTAGTGTTGAGTAGAGCCGCCGAACATCCAATCTTGAACACAGCCAACCACAGCCACACGAACATGGGCTCGTTGGTCACAAAGAAAGTCACCGTGTCGCCTTGCTTCACCAAGCCGTTTTGCAGGAGCGCCCTCGCGGCTTGGTTGCTCAACCGATCGGCGTCCTGGTACGTGAACGTCTCATCTTTGAAGAGGAGGAACGGCTTGTTCGGCTGCTTTTTTACCCTCTCCAAAAAGCAGTCCACGATGGTGTAATTGTTCTGGATGTAGTGGGAAACCCTGCGTCGTATTCGCAGATTTCTCACGATGTATTTGACATCCTGGTATAAGTAAGGGAAGCGGAAAAAAATGCAAATTGCAAAGGCTGCGAGGATCACCCACAAAATCATGTTTAAAACCAATCACTGTCCGTCTGAGGAAGAATGTCTGCATTAACCTCAGGAGCACAATTTATCCAAACTTTATCGTCATCATATACATCGTCGTGGGCTGGTTGGATCAGTTTGCAGTTGTGGGTGGAGCAAAGTGAGGCCCATGCAGCAGTCACAACAGAACTTCGGATTTCATAAACGCCCAGTGAGTCAATGATTACCTAAAAAAAACATAAGAGTAAACGAGTCCGTCTTGTAATATTTTACACAACGTAAAGCTTGGTAGTTAGAGTCACAGCAATATGTCGCAGTTTAAAAACTGTGGTCCTCGTTTGATTTTTAAACTGTCTGCTCAAACCATTCAGTACATTGACGCAAGACTTTCGCAACAAGAACCTCTGACCCAAATACTGTACAGTACTTAGTTTTCCAAGTACCACCACCCCACTGTCAACTATTACACATACTTCTTCATGCATAATCTATTAATTTACAGTCTGCATGCTGCCTTCAAATTTCATCGTGACGATTTTGTATGCACGATCATTTGAAATTTCAGCACAATTTTATATAGATTACTTGAATCCAGTGTCGTTTTTTGGCAGCCGTTTTATGGGCAAAAATGCTTCTTAGTTTTAGTCACATTTTAGTCACTGATTCGTAATAGCTTTGGTTGACAAAAATTCAAAATGTTTTTTTTTGTTTAGTTTTAGTCGATGAATACTCAAAAAGGTTTTAGTCTAGTTTTAGTTAAAATAGACGAACAAGGTTTCCACCCAATAGCAAAGACTTTCTGATCTACTGAGGATAATGCATTACACTCAGATAAAGCGGTAACACTGGAGTCAATGTTCATTTCTCCTAAATAGAGAAGGCTTTTGATTGTTTTTTTAAAATCGGCATAATTTTGACAGGAAACCCTCCTTAGCTTGTTGTAATATGATTATTTCATTTATTAAAATAAAATCAAGACTTTAATAAAGCAAACGTTAACTCGATATCTTATAAAGAAAATATACACTGGAATAGAAACTGCAAAGAGTGGAAATTCATAAAATACATACATAATTGTAACTTAGCCTGCAAATTTTAACCTCTGCTGAAACAAAGTAAACCAAAAGTTAAATATGTAAACATTTGAGGAAGAACACCCTCTTTCTGAATTTGAATTGAAATGTAGACTCCCGACAGTCTTTCGCACACATTTATAAAACCAAGCACAACTCGCCAGCGTCATTTTGCTTGGTTCAACGGGCTGTCAAAGCCACTGTCCTGTTGACGTCTCAATTCTGAAAACAAAGCCCCACTCTGCTTCTCTCCTTCTGAGCCCGGCGTTGGCTCTCTGTGTGTGTTAATCTTAGCTTTGGGGGCAGATGTTTGTGTCCAAGTCCGAGTCTCCTGTGCAATGTCATTATAAACCGTCAGGTCGGACGTATCCGGGGTGAGATGATCAAACTCGCCAAAGTCAGCGACGGACACTGAGAAGGGCTTCACCGATTCTACTTTCCTTCCTGAGAAGGACACTCGAGGGATGTGGAGGCTGTCTGAGTCACTGCTGGTCAGGCTCCAGTTGGTGCGTCTATCATCCCTGACTGGAAGCTCCTGCGCCAGAGAAGGGTTGTTTGGCCGATCCGCATGGTACTCTGGTTGTCCTCCTTGCAGGTACGCCTCCCTGCTCTTGCTCTTCAAGGGAGCAAGGCACGAAGTGGCCACTTTGTGAGGGTAGACTTGCGCTTCTGCTGAGGACTCACATGCTCCAGCGTCCTGCTTGCTCACACATTTAATCCGCGCCGGAGTCGTTTTTTGCTCCAAATCCGACATCTTCTCCCTGTGGGTTCTGTCTTCCGATAAAGTTGAAGGATTCTTCAAAAAATGTGTGTTACTTGTTGGGCAGGAGCCAGTGGTGGACACATCCATCGTGCAAGCTGTCAACACAAAAAAGGTCTCAGAATTCAGAGTTAACAATTAAAAAAAAAAAAAAAAAGGTAAAGTGGAGCAGAACACTCACTGGGTAAGCTGTGAGTCTTTGCAGCTTTATTTTTGACAGGTGTTTCCAGTACTTTAGCCATGGCTGCCAATTTGCTGGCAGCATTCATAATTTTCTTTTCTGCCCTGCAGAAGATGTCAAGATCAGCACGATTAACCCACATGAGGGTTAAATTAGGTGGCGGGGAGTAACTATGGCAAAATACTTAGTTACTGTACTTAAGTAGATTTTTGGTGTCTGAACTTTTGAGTATTTTCTCTGATGACTTGTTACTTTTAATTTGTACATTTGAAAACCAATTTCTGTTCATTCTCCTCCTATGTCAAAATGGGCTTTTTACTTTTCAACCTATACAAATGATGACACGATGTGAACAAAAAATAAATAAATAAAATAAAATAATAAAGAGGTAAACTGTGGTTGAGATTTTGCGTGATTGAGGATTTTTTTCAAGCTACGGTGGTAAAAAAATCTTAGCCTGGGTGCATTAAGGACAACAACGCAAATGATTCGGAGAAGCAAAACCTTTCCCATGCTTGGCCTTATCGTAGAGAACTATTTGTTGTTATCACCTCCAAGAATGATTCATGGCGAAGGTGTTGCGTCTTGTCCCAGCCAAAACCCATCAGCTTTTGTCCTTCAAAAATTCTTCTTTTAATCTGGAAAATTACATACTGGTGAAATGTATTTTTGAGGTAGCCTCAGCTAATTTAGCATTTCTTTTGTTGGCATAAAATACTTTTCTTTTTTTTTAACTTTCAATATGAGCACACACGCTCGAAACATTTCAGAGTGTGTATTTATTTTATTTACTTAAGCATTTCTCCTTTTGATTTTTTTTTTTTAACAGAAGTGCCAGCGCTTCTTAAGTACAGAGTATGAAGGAAGGACAATTATTTAACAAAAAAATGGCTTCTTACCCCGTAGTCTTCCCGCCATCCTCTAACAATTCCTGCAGGCAGGTCAGGTAATAGCGTCGCATTTTGCGGGCGGTGTCCTGCCTCTCCCGTTGCACTTCCGTGCGGATCATCTCACCTGCTCGCTCACGGCTCTCCTGGAGGTAACGCAGCATGTCTCCTGTAAAACGACAAAACCTCTAGTAAACACTGCTTTATACCATCAATCCATTCATTTCTATGCCGCCTGGCCTGGAGCTGGAGCCCATTCCAGCTGACTTTCACCATACGCTGGTCAAGGCGCATACTGTTTATATTAGTGTATAGTTATTTTGAAAAGCTGCTCCATCAAATAATTGAGGATTTTTGAGGATTTTGGGGTGGGCAGTGAGCCTACCCGTAACCCACGAGAAGTCATCAGACCTTGCGCATATCCACAAAAAGTAGTACAATTTGAATCCACCAACCTCTTATTTTTTCGACAGTCGTCAAGTATTGCTGCTTCATTTCTTCTAGGCCCTCTTGAAGACTTTGTTGATGGTTTGAACTGCTGAAAATGATAAACATCACTCTTTATTTCCACAAAAAAAAAAAAAAAAAAAAAAAAAACAAAAAAACGGGAAAAAAACAAAA
>NW_017806236.1:967544-1013236 GCF_001891065.2 Hippocampus comes
TCCTTTTTTTTCCAAAAAAAAAAAAAAAAAAAAAAAAAAAAAATTCAAAACACGAGTGAAAAACAAATCAATTCCGTTTGGTGCATTTACCATCTCTCCAAATCCAACATAACACACAAACAAATGTAGCCACTAAGTTCTACATTAAATACTGTACATTTAACAGTCAATTGTTGTGGTTGAAGTTGGCGGGTGTATATAATTGATCATATAAGGCAAATCATGCAATCACAATAAACATTCCTAAATCAATAAAGCTCTTCTATTGGATTTCATTAGATTGCACTGATGTACTTAATAAAGTGTCCAGAAAGTGAGACAAATTCCTACACACCCATTGGATACATGTCAGTAAGGTGCGGATTCACAAACAGGTTGTTTTTGTTTTAATGTGTGGCTTTTGGTCGACTGCCAAAGCAAACGCTCACCAAGATTCGTTCTCAGTCAAGTCGTTTTATGTCTTAAATCTACTAAAGGTTGTTGAAGTCTAAATATAAATGCAAAAAGTATAAATATTTGGCATTCTAATAATGACATTGCTATAATAAGAAATAAAATAATGACATTGTGTTACTATAATAACCAGTCTTTAAAACCATCACAAACCCAGCAGCTTCTTTGCTTCGCTTCATTTCCTCCAGTTGGAGCCGATGTTCCTCATTTGCCTTTTGTAATCTGCCCTCATGTTCGTCTACAATAAACACGACGGATTAACACAACGGACGGTGTGAAATGGTGAAACGACACTTAGTCAAACATTACCTCGGAGTTTCTGCATGGTCATTTTGTGTTCTCGGACGCTGTGCTGGAACTGACGGCAAGCTTTTTCCAAGTGCTTCTGAAGCTCCTGGTTCTTCTTCTGCAGCTTACTGGCCGTGTCTGCGCAATCCTTCCTGCTGCAAACCTGCCCTCCAATCTGGGCTAAAGAGCCTGCGCGGCACAGAATCCAGCATCACGTTGAAATTCTTGACAAAATGGATGCCTGAATGCTGAAAGCGATGATGATTTTCATACTTTGCATTTTGCTGATTTCTTTTTTGTGCTGCTGTTGTGTTTCTCGTAACACACAGCTCAACTGAGCCTCACTTATCTATGGGAAAGAAAAAGAAATAAATCTGTAACGGTAAAGCAGCTGAGGTCATTCTTCCGTTTCAGTATAAGCTGACTGTTAGCTGCCGATGGAACAGTGAATGAATGCATGATAAAAAACATACTTTCTTCCAGTCCTTCTTGGCCTGGCACACAGCTCTGTCAACAATGTCTATGCAGCAACTTTGAATCACGTCCATTAAGCCGCCCTCCGATATGCGGCCCGTCCCGCTCTCCCTCAGGCTCTGCTGGTCAGTCCTGGAACTCCCGAGAAGCTGCGCCTGGACCTCTGCCAGAGCAGTCTGAAGTTCCGTGAGGAAGTCTTCCCTCATCTGTCGTCTCTGGGCTTGTTCCTTCTCAGCCTGCTGACATTTCCACTCATCCTCTCGGGCCCTCATGATCTGCTGAAGCTTGGTCTCCATCTGTTGGAGCAGTTCCTTCTTTTGGAGGTCGGCCTCCTCTCTGGCTTGCAGCAAAGCCAACTCCTGCTTCTTATGCTGCTCCTGTAGTTTGGTTTGGTACATTTGCTCACTGCGAGTTTGGACAACAGAGATCTCTTGCTGTTTGTCTCTCTTCCAGGCCGCTTTGGCTCCGGCTAGTTCAGCTTTGAGCAGCGTTGCTTGCTCCCTTCTTAACTGCTCCAACTGACACTGGAGGCTCACCACCTTCTGTTGGAGCTCCTCAGATGTCCCACAGCTTTGAGCTTTTAGACGTCCTTCTTGCTGCTTGTGCCACTGCTCCTCTGCTGTCCTCAGAGATTGTGATACCTGGCACATTTGCACATTTGTTTTCTATTTATGTTTGCAATTCGCTTTTTTTGGTTGTTTCGTTATTTGTTTTGTGATTTGCATGGCCTCAAAGATGAAAATGTCCTTCACCTGTTGTTCCACGTATTGTTTTTGCAGCTCTTCCCAGTTCTCTCTCTCTCTTTGGAGAGAGGCTTGGTATTCTGGTAATGAAGTCAAATCCTCAATCCAACGGTTATAGGCTCTGGTCACCGCCCCTTCAACCTTAAAAAAACACATTTCTGCTCACTTGCAAAACGTACATGGTCACACATTCATGAATGACTTCAGCAAACCTTAATAAAGACAGACTGTAAAATGACAGTATCAACCTTATCGGCCAAGTCCTCGAGATGTTTGTCCTGAGTTTCCTTCTGGACTTGTTTCTTGGCTTCTTCCACTGCTTGGCGTTGGACTTTGTCAGCTTCCACTTGCAGCTGTTGTCTCTGGGCACAGAGCCTGGAGTCCAACTCCTCAACGGTAATCATCAAACCGTTTGCTGCCGCCTCCTCTGTCTGACAGGTTACCTCAGAGGTCTCGGAGTGTTTTTCTCGCCTGGCTTCCTCCAGCCTCAGGGTCCAAGTCTTCTCCATCTGCACGGAATCAGGACTAAACAAAATGGCCGCGTACTAGTTGCGACTGCAGCGCCAACAGAGATCCACAGTCATACCTGACGGTGCGCTTCATCCCAAGCAACCTTGGCCGAGGCTACCTGAGAGTTCACCTGCTGCTGGATCTCAGCTTCGTGCTCCTTCGACCAGAGAGCCTTGAGCTGGGCTACGGAAGCCCGATGCTGCGCCTCAAGCTCAGTCCTTAGTTTCTCCACATCTGTGCTGCTCTCCTCGCTTTTCTGTTGCTTAGCAAGTGTATGAGAGAAAATTTAAATCTCTACCTGCGGTCTAAAAAGTTATGCATTGTTCGTTTGTTTCGTGAAGCAGATTTCACGTAGACTGTACTGTGAATTAGCGTAAGTACGATGCCTCCAAACAATTAAAAAAAAAAAAAAAACACTGCACATCAATTCAGGTTAGTTTGTTAATACAGTATTGTCTTTATTTTTGTCCTGCTTGTCTTTATTGAAAATGACATTAAAAAAGGACTCTTAAAGCATTTTAAGCAATGTCATGTTTAGTACCGCGCTCAACTGGTATGCGTTCATTTGAAGTTGGCTAGACCATTATTTGCTTATCAAATGGCTAAATAAGCAGAAATAAGTCATAGAAATAAATTGTGTAGGTGTACCAAATAAAGAAGTCATGAGTACAATCAGATATTTTCCCATTACGCCCATCTCAAAGGAGCAGCAGAATTTTGATATTTTGATATTGAAGACATCTGCCTGGGTATACCTCATTTTCTTTCCTCAGTGCATCCTCCCTGGCTGCATTTTTTATGCTTTCCTCCAGGATTTCCTTTTCCTTGCAGACAGAAATGTAACACTCTTGCACAGCAGACACTTTGTCACTGGCCTCAGACAGCTGAGTGCTAGGTTAAGAAAGAATGCCGAGTGAGCTGCGCGTTTCAACACAGTTGCAAACCTTGGAGTGAGCCAATGGGTACATACTTTAGGCGTTGGATGTGTTGCTCGTGTTCTGCTGTCAGATGTTCAACGTGAGCGTCGTGTTTCAGCATGAGCTCCGTCCTGACTCGGTTCACCACGTCATCCCTATGCTGCTGATTTATCCGCTCGGATCTTCATGAAGAGACACGGACACCATCAATGGAGCCATTCAAAGAGTAAACATTTCATTTCTTACCGTTGAGCAGCCTCCTGCTTCTCTTGGTCCAACTCCTGGATCATCTCTCTCATCTTGACGCAGAGTTCCAAGTTGGAAGACCGGAGCTTCTCCTCACTCTGCTGCAGCTCATCAATTTTCTTTTCTAGCACCTAGAATTGTAAAAACAACAGCGGCAATCGAGCTCCTTATTTTGATTGAATCAACACAACCGGGACATTTGAAAAATTATTTGGTGACAAACCTCCACTTGATCCTGCAAGCGTTGTTTGTCTTCCTGGAGTTTCACTAACTCATTCTGGTCCTCTCCATTCAAGTATGGTTTTATCTGGCTGGACTGTCTAACCTATGGACAAGCAAGCTTACTTGACAGTTTGATCATTCATTTCAGTGTCGATCTTTTAATCGCAATGCATACCAACGAGCTGAGATTGGCTTCATCTAATTGAGTCTGCAGCTCGTTCACTCGGGTCCGACTCCGTTGCAGTTCCTCCTGCAGATGACTGACCTTCTGCCGTTTTGCCTTTTGACTCCCCAAACAGCGCTGCATCTCCACTCGCAGCAGCCGCAAAGCCTCATCCTGAGGCAATTTGGAGTCTGACAGGGTGGCTAAGGCCATACTGTTCAAGCAGAAGAAGAAAATAATTTGAGAGAGTATTGCATGAGGAAAAACTTAACGAGGATGAGGACACATGCTAACATTAACTGTTTGAACATGTACCTGTGGAGCGATCCATTTCTGAAAGTGGTTTTCTTGAAGCCTAACGCCAAACAGGATTCTGAAAGTTGGGTCTGGCAGTCACTGTTGGGATCCAATGCAATAACGCCAAGTTTTAATGCAGATTCATATAGCGTAATCTGCTCCTTCAAGTCGGCAAGATCTTCCTTCGGGGTTTAAAAAAAAAACACATAAACGATGAGGCAACAAACATATTTAAATGCTTCTTTTTAACCCAAAACGGCATGACAAACCTGTAAGACTCTGTTCATATCTTCACTTAAAACCTTGGCTGTTTGGGCCTGCTGGAGTTTGAGCTGGATTTGACTCATTTCCTGCACAGAATCTGAGGGATAAATAGAAATCAGGGTAAAGCGGGGTACATTATAGGTGTCCACGTGTAGGGCAACTTTGGCTCACTAGTCTGCAACAGCTTGGCACATTGCTGCTGACTCTCCTCCAGACTTTGAGTGAGAGCACTGACCACTCTGGCTCGCTCGAGTTGCTCTTCTTCTCTTTGCCGCTCCAACTGTTTGACCTGCTCACGGAACCTCTGACTAGTATCCATCTGAAAGCATGTCATGATGAGAAAAGCAGGCACATTACTGGATAAACCACATGAAAGCAGTCAGCCAAAAGAAATGTATTAAGACATAAGGAATGTCTCCTCTTTGACTAGATAGCACCAAACCGAGAGACTGAATGGATTACAGCAGTGTTTCTTAACCTTGTCAGAGGTACGGAACCCAAGCAGTTCATATGCACATTCATCGAACTCTTCATTCGTGAAAAAGAAAAATATATATGATTTTTTTTTTTAAATAAATTGAACACCTAAAAAAAAAAGTTTAAAAAATTTTTACGACGTACTATCACGACAGCCACACGGTGACTACTGAGCGAACTCAATTTCCCGCTGCACTGATTGGACAAGAAATGTAATGTGATCATCTGCGGCCAGTGATGGCCAAGCGGGCGTGTCATAACTAATTGACATGTTGAGTCAGGTGTGTCTTAACCTTCATTGCAGAGGCTCTGTCGAACCCCTGAGACTGATTCACCGAACCCCTAGGGTTCGATCGAACCCAGGTTAAGCACCACTGGATTACAGTATCCAAAAACAGATTGATCACGGCAAAGCTCAAGAAGTAAAATATGAGAAAATAAAATATTAACACACACTTACAACCCGCTTAGCTCCCTCTATGCTTTTCTACATGAATCGGCAACTGAAAAAGTCTTCCCAGAAGACCAACTCCAGATGTTCATCCCTTGACTCCAGCTTTATCCTGTATTCTCCTCCATTTTCACCATCTGTAACGCTGATTTTTCGCAATCCAAATATTCCAAGGAGTGTGTGTATATGTTTAATTGTTATCCAATCTTGGTCTAATTGCGGCACACTGTATGTGGGCTGGACACTGCAAACTCATCTAATCGTGAGTTTAAATTTTTATGCAAACTGAACTCAATCCGATTCAAATTTTCCCACTAGTGAACCAGAACAAGATGGATTGCAAGAAGGGTCTGATACCTTTCAGTGTTCACTAAGCGCAGTTTATATGGATGGCTGGAAAAGAGGCCTGAGTTAAACCAAAAGTTAAGCAAATGGATAAAAAGCAAAATCCCAAACCTGTTCGTCCAGAGCTTGAGACATAGCGTCAAGCTGCTGCTGTAAAACCAACAGTGCGGCCTCATGTTGCTCCTTGATGACAGTAACATCCCTGTCGTGCTGCTTGCGTGCTTTGGACAGAGTGTCAGACCGACTCAGCTCCAAAATTTGCTGCTTCATGGCGTCAGCAGCGGCCTCGGCCACCCTCTGCTTGTTTATGTGCTGAAATCATTATTCCAACTTCATATCAAAGCTCTCTGATAATCTGAGCAGTAAACTACACCACTCCATTGAATGAACTATACAAATTAAAACCAAGGTAGAGTTATTGGTTGCAGTTTTTTTTTTTTTTTTTAAAGCAATACCTTTCTTCAATTTAACAACGCAGCAGACAGAAATGCACTATTGACAGCTCATATGGCTTACCTCCTGGTCTCTATCATTTAGGGTACGTATTTGATCCTCCATCACCTTCTCTTTGCTTTGCTTTTTAACCTCCCGCTCTTTGGCCTCGTCCAGGAGTCGACTCGACTCCTTGAAACGCGCAGCAAAGCCGTCTCTCTCGTCTATGGATAAATAAATCAAGATTTAATGGTCGATAAGTGCCCTGATAGAATCTGTAGACAGTATGATGCATATTGGGTATCAAACTGGGAACATGCGATTTAAAACAAATAGATAAATTATTTGGGTGCATGCAACATCAATTTTAAGTTCTTTCTTCTCAGGAGCAAAACATAAAACGTTCAAGTGATGAAGAAAAACCTTAACATTTCTAATAATAACATAATAACAAATTCAACGCCTCCTTTTCAAATTAAAGACTGCAAAGGAAAAAATACCTATAGCAATTGCCAACCGGTGCTCAAGGTATCTTATCTTGCGTTTTGAATCCACGAGCTTTTGCTCCAAGTCCTCGATTTGCCTGTGATGAGCCTTGTTTAATATCTGCAGTTGGACAAGCTGTTCTTTCTCCGCAGTTTCTACAAGATGGCAGAAAGGAACGTCAGTCACTGAATCTTAAAACGATGTGGAAAGCTTGTAAACTACACAAGCTAAAAGGGTTGAACTACCTCCCTTTGCATCCTTGATTAAAAGTATAACGCATAAAGTATACACGTAGGATGCCTGGCATTTCCGAAGAGTGACACTCAAAACAGCTGCAGAGAGTGAAGTGTATTGCCAACCTCCAGACATGGTTAGTCAACATTCATGAAACGTACGCTGTGTTGAGTCAAGGAATTCTCTTTGTAGTTGATCAAATGGTTGATCTTGACGCGTGGCCTGGGAGCTCAACATCTGACGTGGAGGAAGGTGAGGATTGTAGCTGGCCGGGTAATCATCCCCACGTCGCTCCGCAGCTCCAGACTTTATAGATTCAAAAATAGCAAACAAAGGAAACCTTATGTTTAATTTTAAAATACATCTATGTCAATATTAATATTCAAGTATGTTCACTTGTCTGGTGAGCAACACGTCCCGCACGATAGAAGACAGAATCAGCCATACCTTAAAATGCACTCTGGGATTATTGCAGTCACCGTCGTCGCAATCATCACTAGCTCCTCCTTCATTATAGTCTACAAGGTTGCTAGCACCGGGGTGTTGCTCATATGGATCATTTGTGGAAAAATCGTTGGCCTCTGTAGATTGTTCTGTTCCTTTGCTGTTGAACGTGTAGTCTTCCTGGGTGAAGTGCGAATCTTGTGAATGCTGGTTCCACATGCGAGCCGAAGGTTGAGTTTGAGCATGATGCTGGTGACCATTGATCTGAACGCCTCCATTCATATACGTAAAACCGTGGGGTGGTTGATCGTAGTCTGCCTCATAGCTCTTTAATAAAGAGACATCAAGAATATGGTAGTTATATTTCAATTGAAATGAAGAGACAAAACAATGTCAGATAGTTTAAAAACAAAAAAACAAAACATACCTGCTCATCAGATGTTGCTCTGGGATGATTTGACCGCTGATGAGTCCATTTGGAAGTTGGGCTGTATAGAGACTTGCCCTGGGATGATTTGATCGTTGATGAGTCCATTTGGAAGTTGGGCTGTATAGAGACACCAAAGAAACATAACTATGCCAATCTACATATTAAATACTACAGATGGGCATTTCACTCAATTTCATTTTTTTACATTTTGTCCATCCAGCGATCTATGCCAGCAAAGTATTGAGACAGGAACAACAATTAATTGCTCTTCAATTAGACGGCAGAAGGTACAATAAAGCTGTTGCCATTCATACAACACCAAAAATTATGTGTTCCTGTCACTATTTCCTCTTTTGTTTTCAATTTAAGATTTCACACTGTGAGACAATTTGTGAGTAAAGTGAGACAAGATCATCATTTTTTTCAGTATTTCTGTTTGGTGGTATGCTGTTTAATTTTTCATGTATAAAAAAAGTGTACCTTGTCTTAAAGTTTGAAAACAATGCCATAGACCACAAACCTGCTTGAGGCTTGATCAATACCACCTCTGATGGTTGCAGATGAGTAATACACTCCATTTTGCCTCAATTGCTTCAAGAATAATCAACAATCAACTCCACCATGGACAGTTTGATTACAATGCTCATCCCAAGTAGGAACAACACCAAGATTTGGCAGAGAGCATCTAATTCCTGCATGTTACCTGGTTTCAGGATTTTTCTTGCTGCAGGTGGAGGATTCGAGGTCTATGGAGGAGGAGTCTCGGCTATCCTCCAGCATGTCATCTGGAAGGTCTGCGAGGAGCTTGTGGAGCTACAAAAAAAAAAAGTCAAGGCAATGAGTCCCCCACAAACAAGGGTGATAAAGTAATACAGAGGGGAAAAATGCAATGTCAAATTTACTGCGGAAAGTCTTCATTTAACAAATTTAAAAACCTGCAAATGACAAATTCGAGAAGTATCACTTCGTAGAAGCTGTCCACCATTTACACAATACAGTAATTTAAATCATCCATTTTGAAATGACTCTCTTTTTAATAAATGGGCTTCAAATATTTATAGAAAAGTATATGCGTATTCACATCAGAATATAACAACATTTGCAGAAGTATGCTTTTGGTCACAAAAAAAGCTATGTAATTGTATTGTCTCTATATCAATCAGATCTTTGCTCTCTGCAATACAGTAACAAGTATACAAGTATATTCTTCCTATGTCACAAACAGCCTTAACATTAACATGCTTACTTGATTGAAGTGATTGGACAAATAAAAACAGCTGAACTTACTTCCCATAAAGACCGTTGAATGGTCTTTAAATCCTCCACTGTGTCCTCAACCAAAGGACCCATATTATTTTCACATTTACACATTTAGCAAAAGAACGTGTCCACTTCAAGAGTGAATCCAATTCATAACGTCCTAACCAATTTCACCAGAGGAAAGAGATTTTTAAAAACATCCAAAGAGTCCATGGCATGTCGTCGACTCCCAGCACAACTGTTTTTATTCAAACGAACTCAGTTGTTTGAACAAAACATATAGCACAGCTAAATGGAGCAGAAACATTCCACTTAGTAGCAGGAAACATTTTCCACTTGATCGGATAGTCTATAAAACGTAGACTCCATTGGTAATAGCGAATAGTAGATGATTAATAGATTCCCAAAGTCCAGTAAATCTTGTTGTTGCAGCCCACAGGAATATAATTATTCGTGCTTACTCTTAAGTACAAGAGGCATTGTGACCGAACAAGTAATAGTAAGAAAGTAGGTTAACGTCGACTACATTCAGTGACACACCAGGAAGAAGCCAATCGGGCCAATAGCAAAACAAAGCAACATATTGTGGGGATGAGTCATAACAACAACCCTGCATTCCAGTCAAACTGTGAAAGTGTTTTGCTATTGCTCAAATAGTTCCCAAACAAGGACACGCATTTGAAGCCAACACCGAATCGTAATATTGTGGAATGGAATGATTATGTTTGTGCTATGAAAAAAAGAAGAAAATTCCTCTCATCAGCTCATGCTGGTCGTTCTTTAAAAGACTCGATTGAAAGTGAATGTTCCATTTAATCGCACAAATAATGGAACCATTGTGTTGTACCTCTTGTTCTCTTGCATAGTCGTCTTTGTCGTATTCTTCTTCATCGTCCTGGGTTTGGAGGGCAGCGCTGTCAAAATCTATAGACATGACGGTGTCTGCTGCACAGGAGAGTTGAGTCTAAAATGACTACCTCGGTATTTATTGTACTTTTATCAAATATACGAGCATAGAAATCGCCGAACACTCAAAGTAAATTGTTGGGCAAAAGTTGGAATAATTTAGCATGTGCCAGTGAATACAAAAAGACAAATTGCTTACCTTTAGGCACACGCCGTAGACAGATTTTCACGCGGTTATTCCTATCTAAAAATTGACGTTAATGTTGTGAAATGCTCGCCACATTGTTGTTTACAGTGCAGCGAGGCTAGCTAACCAGCCTCAATTGAGCCACTTCAGCTTCCTTTAGTATTACAGAACAAGACTTAAAATACGAACGGGTCGTGTTTTAAAAAAAAATCCACGCATATCTTACTTGATGGAGCGTGATTATTAACCGAGCCGCTGTTAGTTTAACGCCACCTTTGTTGTCATTTGTCCCAACACTTCGTCGTAAGCTATAAAAGCTAGCAGTGGCTAACCGGTTGCTCGCTCGTCCTCGCCCACTTTGAAAAGTCGCGCGCACCGCTCCCGCCAATGAAACCAATTTTGGAACATGTTTGATGTGCGTCAACACGCGCATATTGAACCAACTTACAGTCACAGCGCATTTTTACATTGCTTGGAAATCAAATTCCCTTAAAAATTACATTAATAAGAATCAAATGTAAATTCCCCCCCCCCAAATAGACGAAACTGGGGAGCTGACCATGTCTCCATGGTAACACGTATCTTGCATTATGGGTAGTGTAGTCCTATTGTCGATCATGCTTGCTCAGTACCATTGGGCAGTCCCGCTGCGTCACCATTAGCGTTTCCGTATTTGTATCGCTCAGTCTTACTGTTTCAGGGTCAGTTTTGATGTCAGTTCAAATGCGTCGGCCTTAAACTCACGGCTAACTACTGACTCTGATTCAGCTGAATCAGCATCCTGTCAGCTGATCGCTACCAGGATGCCAGGCAGGAATCCGAGCTGTTACGCGTGACAGAAGGGTACATTCCTGGTGATTTCATCTAAAAATGGCCACTAATCCTCCAAAGTTGAACGTTTCGGATATTGATGACGAAAGGTGAGTTTCTACAGGTACACCGAGGAGTTAAGATATGAAGGAAGTGACTTAGTTGTTGGCTTCTGAGCGTAATCTTTCTTTCTGTAGGCTGCAAAACTTGAAGAACACTTTTGAAAGACAGTATGGAAGATCAGCTCTCTTCTATGCATGTGCACCTGGAAGAGTCAATCTCATAGGTAACTAACTGAATGTGTATTTGGTAGCGGATACAGACTGTGTAACTTCAACGGCGAATGGACTCTATTGGATAATGTACTGTATATAATAAAAACAACAGTTGGGATTGTTACTAGTCGTATTTCTTACATGTGTATTTGTGTATTATTGGGTAAAAATATTAATTATGTTCTTTTCTACTAATTTTTTACTTTTCCACTCATTTTCTCGGTTTTGCTCATTTTCTTCCACGCAACAGGAGAGCACATTGATTATTGCGGCTTCTCTGTGCTTCCGATGGCTATCGAACAGAATATCTTCGCCGCTGTCTCACTAAGTAATTCAGGGTCAATCCAACTGGCCAATATAAATCCTCTCTACAAGTAAGACTTTAATTTTTTTCCATATGTAATATGTACATGACTGTATAAGCATCTTGTATGTAAATACAGTATGTGTACAGTATATATTTATATACAGTATACACGGTGTGTGTGTGTGTGTGTGTGTGTGTGTGTGTGTGTGTGTGTGTGTGTGTGTTGTGTTTATTCTGCAGGAATATCACTGTGTCCTGTTCAGAGGAAATAGTGATTGACAGAGATAACCCCAAGTGGTATTATTATTTCTTATGTGGCGTTAAAGGCATTCAGGTAGGACATGAATCTTTATGGTAAGAGTGTCCTGTTTGCAAAAGGCAAGGTCCATATTACAGATGTATATTATTAAACCTTTTCTGTTCACAACAGGAGAAGTTTGGGATCGCGCATTTACCGGGAATGGTGTGTGTCATCGATGGAAACGTTCCACCAAGTTCGGGCCTGTCCAGTTCCAGTGCCCTGGTTTGTTGTGCTGGACTCGTAACAATGGAGGCAAATCAGAAGTCCCTCTCCAAGGTAATCCTAAATCTAATAATTCCAAAATTACGATGATAACCATCAGAACTGCTTAATTAACATATTCCTGATCTCACTCTGCATTTCAGGTAGCTCTCGCCGAGATATGTGCCAAATGTGAGCGCTACATCGGCACCGAGGGAGGAGGCATGGACCAATCCATCTCCTTCCTGGCAGAGAAAGGAACCGTATGTAACATGTTTTTTTGAAGTAACATTTTAACATTCTTAGTCATGCAAGAATAAAAATGGGTTAAATATTCACTATTATGCATAAAACACAGCAGGCCCACTATACAGTATACTGAATTTATTGTGTGTGATGTGCCCTCCAACAGGCCAAATTGATTGATTTTGAGCCTTTGAGGGCCACTGATGTCCGACTCCCTGACGGAGTTGTGTTTGTGATTTCCAACTGCTGTGTGGAAATGAATAAAGCGGCATCTTCACATTTCAACATCCGTGTGGTGGAGTGTCGGATCGCGACAAAGGTATCAAGTCAAAGGACAGTCCAATATGTAATTTATTTGTTAAGAATCTGAAAAACTTCCAAGATAAATGCGATTTTTCACATGTACAAATCAAACAAAACGGATGAATGAATGTTAAATTGCCTATGATGTTGTGAACACAGATGCTGGCCCAAGCCAAAGGGTTGAACCAGAAAGGGTTTCTGAAGTTGGCCCAGGTGCAGAAGGAGATGAATGCATCTCTGGAGGACATGTTGGCTCTGGTGGAGGAAGTGCTACATCCTGAACCGTACAGCCGAGAGGAGATCTGCAAGGTTCTGGGCATCACCTCCCAGCAGCTCTCCACAGAGTTGCTCAGCGCAAATACTCAACACGGTGAGCAAATAAACAGCAGGAACACTGCAACAAAGACAAGGAGAAGTGAGGATGTGATTTTTATTTCTTATTTGGGGGGTGTGGGGTGGGGGTGTCACTCCCAGTAACTCATTTCAAGCTGTACCAGCGAGCCAAGCATGTATACAGCGAAGCTGCACGTGTGCTACGCTTCAAAAACGTGTGTGATTGTGCACCTACCAAGTCCATCCAGTTACTGGGTGACCTGATGAACCAGAGCCACATGAGCTGCAGAGATCTTTATGAGTGCAGCTGCCCTGAACTGGACCAACTGGTGGACATTTGCCTGTGAGTACAAAGTCTCACTTCATCCCCAAAATTCTGGCTCAACTTTAAGATACAACTGAGCTCTGAGTGAGAATTTTTCTACAGGAAATATACATACTGTATACCGATGACTCTGTTCATCAAAAAATGGAGGATTTTTTTTTTTTTTTTTTTAAGACAGATTGTTGCATGCATTTTTTTTGTATAGGATCTTCTTTGATATTGCTGATGTGCAACGAATGAAGCATCAGTCAATCAGCAATGTATCGCCCCTGTCATTATAAAAGCGGCATGGATTCAACATCTTTCTTTGTTTCCCATACTGACAGGAAATCGGGGGCTGCTGGCTCCCGTCTGACAGGAGCAGGTTGGGGCGGCTGCGCTGTGTCTATGGTTCCGAGTGACAAAGTTGAGTCATTCTTACAAGCAGTGAGAGAAGCCTACTATCTTCCTGATCCACGAAGAGCAGCAATGGAAAAACAAAGTTTGTTTGTATCAAAGCCTGGAGGAGGCGCTGCAATTTATGTAGCGGAATGACATGTATTGTTTCTGTCATAAACCTAATCTAAAATATACAGTTTTCGCTGGGACCAAAAAAAAGCATGAAAACGCTAAGGTTGCAAAATTTAAGAGAAAAATCTGAATTTAGGGAAATAAAGGGCAACTTTTTGTGCTCGTATATTTTTGCAATGGATAATGTGTATGTCGCTTCCTTTGTCATACTCATTACAATTTTTTTTTCTACAGTTCACTCTCTTCTCGTTTGTTTTGAAGATGAAATGATGGCTCGAACTTCAAGATGTATTTGTGTTGTTGTTGTTATGTGACCTCTGGCCTCCAAAATATTAGGCTGCAGAACCAAGAACCAGGTGGATCAATCTCCCAACATATAGCAGTCCCAAAGCGATAGCTTGTTAAGAATCAAGCTACGTTTTGCAAACTGGAGACAAGAGCAACAACAAGAACATCCAGTCATAAGGAATAAACACTTTTAATTCTATCCCGTGTGATCTATGCTACATTCTTAATTAAAGTACACTGTAGTGTATTCTTTGGTGGGCAAAAATTTGTTCTCGCAGGCAAAGTCCTTTGCACTATAGATAAGTTACCTCCCACCCAAGTTAATAAAAAATATGTAAAGTTGTCTATTTTAAAAAGAAAATGCCAAATTAAATCTTTGAATTTTATTATAAAGTTATTTAATTAGAGTTGGGTTTACACGAATGTCTCTTTAAATTTGAATACAGCCATATCCCCAGTTATAAAAGTATGTGCATTCTTATGTAAACACATTATTTCAGATGTTTACCTAACATTCTGAAAATATTTCTCTCTTTTCAATCGAGTTGTACATGTTATTTAAAGGTGTGTTTTTCATGGTCTATCTTGCGCTCAATTTTCAACATCACGTCAAAAAATTTGCATTTGAAAAGGGGAGTGTAGGCTTTTTCTATCCAGTGTAAAACAACATTGTACAACAGAGAAAACGTTAAATAAAACATTGAGAATTCCTCAGAGGAACTTTCGTGAGGCAGAGGCGCAAGAAACTCACATTCCCAGAATGCTTAGCGTCTACAGGCTTTAAACCGGATATCCGCCTTTTTATCCCATTTTCTCACAAACGTGGTGTGGTTTGCACCTTACGGACGAACTAGTTGCATTTTGTTGTTGCGTTTTTCTGTGTCTTTTCCTGACTGTCGACATGTTCCTGCATTATTACCAAGACGAGAATGGAGACAGAGTCTACACTTTGGAGGTAGTGCTATGTTGTTTTTCCGTCATATTATTAGCGTGGTAGCATTTTCCAGTCAAACCCGCTTTGAGCCTGCCTACGATAGCACTACAGTAGTTGTGGTACATCAAACAGAGCTTTGTCAAATATTTTGGCTACCTCAGTCACATTGAAGTCAACCGTTCGGAACTTCTCAATATGATGCGTCACAGCACGACAGTTCTGTGAACTACACCCACAATGATGACCATTGAGCAAAAGTCTTACAGGGGTCATAATTGGATGATCTGTGTAATCATATTAAAGCAGAAAAACAAAATACTGTGATAAGCAAAGATGTGTTTTAACCTCTTCAAGTTTAAATCCGAATATTTGCTCCATTAAATTGTTTTAAATTACCCTCAACATTTTCTTTTTATTTGGTAGAATTTTTCCTGGCTGGAAAGTGGTCGTTAGATTTGTGGTCTAATTAAATCCAATAAGAATATGGAAATGTGTGTGTGTGTGTGTGTGTGTGTATTAAACTAGTAAATTTTCCCCATCCCCTATTGATAGAAAGTGGCACCTAACGGGCGGCCCACCAGCTCGGCCCACCCAGCCCGCTTCTCTCCAGATGACAAGTACTCACGACACCGGGTGACCCTGAAGAAACGATTTGGACTTCTGCTCACCCAACAGCCTCGACCTGTTCTCTGAATGAAATCCCACCAAAATTTGGAGGGATGCCTGGAATGCATGAAAGAGAAGGAAACATATGAGATCGCAACATGCCAGGACTTGTCCAGAATTCCTCTCCTAAAAGTGTGTTGTGTGATGTTCACATTGCAATGCTTTTTTGCAATGATTGTTTTTTTTTTTTTTTTTTAAATACATTTGGTTTTGGGTTAAACCTATCCAGTAAACATGTAGAGATAAGAGCACCTGTAATAAACATGATACAACAAAAATCTACCGGGTGGTTATTAACAGGCTTAGTTATTTGCCTCAGCTGTGTAAACAGCCTCTGTTCAAACAATGTTAAACAATGTTCTAGATGGATAAAAACAGTACTTTAAATATTTTTTTCCATCCCTTGGGGGGAAATTGTCACAGACAACAGCAATATTTAAACAAACACTCCTGTTAGAATAGTACAGACAAAAAGAGCAGTATTGAGGACAGATTAAAAGATGTTGAATTCAAATCTGAAGAAAAAAAAAAGAAAAATCTCTTGCCTGTTTTTAAACAATTTTTACTATTCGACATTCTGGTATCACATGGAAGACGAGTAATTTTTGTCTGATTTATATTTTTGCACTGGAACATAAGGACCCAGTCGCAAGTCAGGTTGTCAGCATTTCCCACCGTTGATGTGCTGGCATCGCATCTCATTGGTCAACAGCTTCAAGGGGCGTGACCCTGCTGCGCGTCAATCAGTGGAGTGTGTTGAAAGTTCATTTCGAAACTCGCTCTTCTTTAGCTCGACCAGATAAGCTCTATATACACATTTTCCACCAACTGAGCGTAGCAGAAGGCACCTGTCGTAAGTGTCAATGTAAGTATGATACAAGCTTTTTTTTAGTTGACCTCCAATGTGTGAAAACGTACACTGCGTGTTTGCCGTTATAAGTGCTACTGCGCTTTTACCCGATGTTGACGTAAACAACAGGAGGCGGCAAACACTATGTTAAAATGTGATCGTTATTTTTTTAAATGTTATGTCTTGAATGATGCTGCCATCCGCGCCTGTCACATTCGTTGACGCGTGGCTAATTTCTAGCAAGAACAATGAGGAGTTGCATTTTGTGGACCAAAATGCAGTTGCGTGTAAGGCTCATCCTTAGTGACATTGCCCTTGTCTTCCTTGGCATAGGATGGCCGAGGAGTTGCATTTTGTGGACCAAAATGCAGTTGTATAAGGCTCAATCTTTGTGACATTGCCCTTGTCTTCCTTGGCATAGGATGGCTGCTTTGTGTCGTTCTGTGGGTTTTTGCGCCGCTCATCTACACACAACCAGTCGTTCCTCTGCCAAACAGCATTACAAAATGTTGGTGCTAGGTGGAGGAAGTGGAGGAATTGCAATGAGTGCACGCATGAAGAGGATGTTGGGAGCTGAAAACGTGGCTGTAGTGGAGCCCAGTGAGGCAAGCATACCTCATGACGCAAAAGATTCATTCTTGTGACTTGTGCACCGTGATCCAAATGCTATTTGACTCTTCAGATGCACTACTATCAGCCTCTGTGGACTCTGGTTGGTGCGGGTGCTAAAACTGTTGCTTCATCAGGAAGGCCCACATCAAGCATTATACCATCTGGTGTCAGACTGGTGAAATCTAAAGTTGAGGAAATAAACCCGGATACAAACACCGTCCGCACTGATGACGGAACTGAGGTATGTTTGCCTTATTCGACTTGACCGTATGTGTTTAAGGCTATAAAGACGTTACCGTACAACTGTTATATTTAATGATGTGACCTTCGCTCCCAATTTCAGATGTCGTATGATTATCTGATTGTGGCTCTTGGTTTGCAGCTTCACTTTGAGAAGGTGAGGATGTGCGTTATTTCTTTAGCTTTTAGCAGCATCTCACCCACCTTGTTTTCATCCTCTAGATTAAAGGGCTTCCTGAGGGATTTGAGCATCCAAAAATCGGATCCAACTATTCTGTTGAAACTGTGGACAAAACTTGGGCAGCTTTACAGGCCTTCAAAGAAGGCAACGCTGTGTTCTCCTTCCCAAACACGCCAGTTAAATGTGCTGGAGCGCCACAGAAGATAATGTACCTCTCAGATGCTTTCCTCAGAAAAGTATGGGAATTTTGCACATTACTAAAATGCTATCACTGTTTCCCAAGATTAATATTTCATGTGTTTTTTTGTGAAGACAGGAAAGAGGGCAAAGGCCAATATCATTTACAACACATCGCTTCCTGTAATTTTTGGGGTGAAGAAATATGCTGACTCACTTTGGGACATCGTGAAGCAACGTGATATCAAAGTCAACCTGAGGCAGAACCTGATTGAAGTGCGTGCGGATAAACAAGAAGCTGTTTTTGAGAATCTTGACAAACCGGGCGAGATTACAGTCTTTCAGGTAACTCTTTTCAATGCAGCAGTGCCACAATTCACTTTATTTTACACATTTGTAAGCAGAGTGGATTAATTTTTAAACTTAAATGCCATTGAGGCAGCATGGCATTTATAACGTCTCCCTCACAGTTCTGAGATTCAGTTTTCGTGCAATTTGTGACAAGGCCCAACCCTAACATTCAAATGTAGTTAACCATTGTGAAAACAATAAAACACTCAGTCTTAACTTCAAAGGAGTTTGGCAACAAACGTTGCCTTCTCTTTGTGACGACAGGTAGGTTTTGGCAACTTCTGGTGTAAATTCTTCTCTTAACCAGCGCGCTTGAGGACACTTTGTCTTTGCTAGTCCACCCTTTTGGTTTGACAGTTGGAATTTACAGTTCTTAAGTGGAATGCTACTTCATAAAAACAACAAGAAGGGACGTTTCAACCAAAACCCCAGTACCTTATTAACAATTTTTTTTTCTATTTTAGTACGATATGCTTCATGTCACCCCACCCATGGGACCCAACTCTGTGATAAAAGGCAGCCTGCTGGCTGATGAGGCTGGCTGGTTGGATGTCGACAAGGAAAACCTTCAACACAAGAGGTACCCAAACGTGTTCGGGATTGGAGACTGTACAAACTTGCCGACTTCAAAGACGGCTGCTGCTGTCGGTAAGTCAAGATTTGGTGTGATATGTGCCAGCACCGTGCTGCTGGCTCACAGTCATGTTTGTTGATTTTTGGAAAAGTGATTACAGTGTAATTTGTTCACATAGTGTTAAAACAGAGTTCACACTGAACAACTGAGCTTGACAACACAAAAATTACTCGAGACAGGTTTTATCATAGCTTCCTGCTTACATGCATTTAAGAAATGGCTTGACTGTGATATTTCCATCGACGCGCCACGAATGGAAGTCAACATCTGTTTTCTCATTTCAGCCGCACAGTCTGCAGTTCTGAACAGAACCATCAAAAAGATATTGAAAAACGAAAAACCAGATAAAAAGGTAATGAATTACACCGTGTGATTACATCATTTTAGGATGTGGATGGGCTCTACGCAACCAGAGTTAGCGTTACAATAAATGTTGTTTTCAACATATATGGTATATATTCACCTTGCTCTCTCGGTATAGTACGATGGCTACACATCATGTCCACTGGTGACAAGCTACAACACGGTCGTTCTGGCCGAGTTTGACTACAACGGTCAACCACTGGAAACATTCCCCATCAACCAAGCCAAGGAAAGGAGGCTCATGTACCACATGAAAGCTGATGTGATGCCGCATCTCTACTGGCATGGGCTCCTCAGGTATGTTCTTACATCACCAGATAACACGAGCTGCTTCCAATTATATATCTGTAATGTTGTGTCCGATTCAGGGGCCTATGGGGCGGACCAGAACCATTCAGGAAACTCCTGCATCTTGGAATGAAATGATTGCGGACGATGAATCATCAGTGGGCATATTTGAAAAGCCGCTTTTCCTGAACAGGATATATGTAAGCTTGACCTTTTATATGAGCAAAGAATAAAATGGCGTTTCTTGTTTGTATTCAGCTTCTCTTAAAGAGAGCGTGGTATGCTAAATGAATAAAAGAATTCCCTCACCAAAGGAGTTCACTTGCTAAGCATCCGCTGCTTTGTTTAAAGCCAAAACAAATATATTGGCGAGAGGACTCGCGTACCACAGCATTAGGTACACTTGTATAATCTAATCGGCCGCTTCCTGCTTCCTTTACAGTAAGATAATAAATGTGATTGACACAAGCATCGATTCAGTAATTAAGGAATACTGTACAATAGTAAACAATAACGTTGAATTTTGTTAAATTATTACTCATCTGACATGGTTGTAGCAAGAATCAAATGACATACAATGCATTTCAAGTTTCTTTAATTTTATTGCTATTAATGTGACAATTAGTTCTGTTCACTGGATCCCCCCCACCCCTCTCCCCCAATGATCCTTTTGCCACCTATGTAAACTTCATTATAATTCTTTCTCATTGTCATCAGTTGAAATGGCTTTTGTTGCACTATACAACCAGCTCTCAGTAAGGCTTTTGGTCTGAAATTGGCTGTGGGACAATAAATTTTTTTCACAGTTTAACTCGCAATGTGAGGATTTTTCCAAGTTGTGTAATTGTACGCTGACGCCAAAAATTGGTCATTTTTGCTTAATCACAGTCGGTCTTCCTTGTATGTCGCAATGTGTATTCAGTCATTTCTACAGTATGTTAACGAAAGCTAAAAGTCTGCCATTGTTTTTAGTCTGCTCTGAAATAATGCAGTTTCAGAAACCGATTTAAAGGTGACATTTTTGTTGGAGTCTAAACAAATGAGAAATATTTTCAAATTGCCTTCTGGAAAAAATAACGGTGATCACCTGTCATTCACAGTACTAACACCTAAAAGAGGCAGACGAGCATTCACTTCTTTCATGCCCGTGGGCTGTGTAGGTGGCTGCAAAAGATACTTGTACCTTTAAGTTAAGAGTAGAGGAACATCTGGTGTATAAAATGAAATGCTATTCTGGAAGGACTTTGGTCTTTGAAACCGGAGGATTACAGTTGAAGTCTCACTGTGGACAAATGCAGAATGGCAACTTGTTGAAGCGATACAAGTCTTCCTGTCCTCTTTGGATGTGTCGTTGAGCAAGGTGACTCAGCTCAGCTATCACAGTAATCTTCGTGCACACTTTTCACTCTGACATCTCTTTATGCACGCCGACACATGTGTGATTTGGATCTTTGTTAGTTTTGCAACACATGTAGAGAGCAGTCTGGGAATTGTATTTCCCCTTGAGGGATTATAGTAGCTAAAATAACACATTAAAATGGTTTCTGATTTTATATATCATGTTGATTATTGTTTTTAAAACCCTAGTGCGAAAGCAAAAAGTCAAGTATCTCCATATTCAGGACCAAAACAAGAGCAATGTGTGCCAAGGTGACCTTCATAAGTTGATTGTGACATGGAGCAGAAAGTGGAGTTGACAATCACAAATCACACAAAAAATGGAAAACAAGGACGTTCAAGATGACGAGTGTTGTTCTTAATATTTTCATGTTCTCCTTTGCCACCAATTTTAACTAGGAAGTACCGTACATAGTACAATGCAGGCAGACAACATGGGCTGTCAATTGTAAATGTGCTAAAAGTGCTGCTAAAAAATTGACAACGGGCTGGATTTTGCCCCACGGCCAATAGTTTGGACACCACTGACAAATTAGAGTATTACTTGGTTCAAACCACTGTTCCACAAGCGATATAAGAGGTGTCATATTGGGATAATTTTGTAAAAAAAATAGACAATGTGGATGTGCTTTTTTTTTCTCTTTAATATATTGCGTAGTAATCCAATCGGGACTCGGCAACAGCAGATCCAAATATGATCCGGTCATACCAATTTACACTAAACAATTAAAGAAAATTGAAACAAGAACAGTGAAAATGTGTGTTGGGCTTAAATAAGATTGCTGTTTTCCTGTGAGTGGACCCCCCCCCCCCCCGCGCCCCCAGTAGTCGCGGTAGAGGGACGGGAATAGCGAAAATCTGCGTCAATTGAAATGCATTGGAGGTGAAAAGTAGCGCCCCCCCCCCAAAAAATATTCTGAAAATTTAATACGCTTTCAGTATGTCTTTTCCACGAAAATTTGGGTTTGCTCTGCTCCCCTCAACAAAAGAAATATGAAAAAAATATTGGGGGGAGGAATCAGTGGATAGGTGAAGCTGGGTGTGCCACTGTGCCTCGTTTCGTTCAGATTAGTCTTTTATTTTGGTGGTACGTATTTCTTCCTTTCGATTTTTCCTCGTGTTTTTGTAACTGCTGTCTAAAGCTGACACTGGTGGAAGCCGTGTTCCTGAGTGTGCTCGAGGACATCTTCCCTGTGGACTCACGCCACGTTGGTTCGTTCGCGCGCGCGACTGTCGCATTCTCGCGCGTACTCGCGCATGTTTGTGATGAGGAGGAGGCGGGAAATGGCGTCTGCAGACATGGCCGATCTGTGACTACAAACTACCGACAGCGACAGACGCCACTGGGCAAGAGCAAGCACTCCGACCTCAGGCGGGGGCTGTCAGGCAGATTCCCGGCCGCAGAGCTGAAAACGCCGCGGGACATTTTTGGAAGGGCTTCGTCCATTTTCTGTGAGTACAAGGACGGCGTCAACATGTGTAAGCGGAGTAGTGTTTGTCCCCGCCAGCTTAGCTTGCGTGCTAGCAAGATGCTAGCCAGCAAAGGGGGCGTAGTCTAATGGCTGAAAATAGTCGTGGAAGGAAACAAAACAACGCCAGAGCGTTGCGTTGAGAAATCTCGCTGATTTGACTGCCAATTCAAGGAGCTTGTAAAAAGCATGGTTGAAAGTGCTCCGTTATTCAAAATGTCATAGTTTGTCTCGCGGTTTGTTAGCCTTGAAGCTAACCGTGGCTAAACGTTAGCGACGGAACTGACCGAAGGGACCTGGCAACGTTGACATATTGACGGACGAACATTGAAAACAAGTCGGGTATTGTCGCGGTCCCGTCCACGCTCCACTGGCGTTAATTGTACGCGTCAAGTTAAGACAGCGGCGGGGCTAACGTAAACCATCGCTGACGTCTCTGGTGTCCAAATGTTTTATGGTGTAGGTATTTGGCGGTGCTGTTAAAAGCACATTTAAGAAGACGTTAGGCCAGGTGGTCGCAACTTAAAGTGACCACACTTAACACTAGGCACAATTCGCATATCGATTAACAGAATTGATCCTCCAAGTTTAGTGGTGGAGACACGAGGGAGGAACATGAGGCAGTGTTGACATCGGCTGCGTCGCAATGGGATCAGACGAGTTGTCCTAAGTGATGCGAAGAGAACACTAAAGTCATTCTGTCCCAAGCGTTTTTTTTCATAATTAAACTTATACTTCATTAAATATGAGAAATAAGACGAACATGTGTTTCCATAAAAACACCTGGGTTATAATACGGATTTTCATAATATTTTTAAATTCAGTTTTTACTTAAATAAAACAGTTGTTAGAGCCTTTTTGTAATCTTTTTTTTGGGGGGGCGGGGGTGCTCCATGTCCATAGGTATGCAAAGTGTTTCAAAAAAAAAAGATTCACTTGAAATAACCGAGTAGTGTCATACACATGCAAAATTAAATGGGTTTTTGTTTTGTGCACCTCAAAAACCTTCGCAATTTTAAACACAATAGCAAACTTTGTTTAATTAATATACAGTATACATGAAAATGTTAGTCAAAACAGCACACTCTTCTAAGGCAATGTTTTCCCCCCCAAACTGTAAGTAAAACTTTCAACACCTCTTGTCAGATCCTTCTATGTGATGCTGGAGCATGATGCGGCTGAGAGCGCGTAAAGCTCCTCAGCAGCCCACCTTAGGCCGTCGAGCCCCAACGTCCCAGGTGAAAAGGAAACGCTGTGCAGTGGAGGCGCACCCACTGAGAGCCCGAGGCAGAATGCCGAAGAATGAAACGGGCCTCTTGTCTACCATCAAGAAGTTTATCCGGGGTGACCCTGTCAAGGTAAGCTTCACGATACACACAACTGATTTGTAATGATGCTTTCAGATATTATACTGATTAGTAATGTCTTCTGAACCCTGTAGAGAATGAGTAATAACTAGTCATGCTTATTTAATGTTTTATTTCTTCATAATCGTGTTCTATACATTCTTTCATTTTAGTCACGTACAAATAAATAAAAGGTAAACGTAAATTAGTTTTTGGGCTGGAACGAATTGATGACATTTCCATTCATTCCAATGGGAAATGTTATCTCGGTTTACAAGTCTTTCTGGTGACACACAGGGTCACGGAACAAATTCAAATCATAACCCAAGGTTCCACATTTTTTTCAATATGCCACAGCTCTAAAGTGTTGCAGAAGCTTGAACATTGAACTTGAATGAATCGAAAAAGGGTTTGTCTCATTGTGCTCCTGTTTTTAATCCTTGGTAGGTGGAGCCAGATATTCCTGCCAAGAGGAGTCGCATTGATTGCAGCGATAAAAGCGATCTCATCACTTCAGTACCACAAACACGAGGCCTTGCCAACAAAACCGTCTCTCGAGTTTGCCGAAAAAGTCCAAGTAAAGGTACATCATCATCACATTTAACCTCTCCATTAATTCTGCCATCAAGCAATACTTGGTAACTCTGTTCCCCCCTGTTGAATATTTTTTTTTCTTGATTTAGATCCAATAACATGCAGCAGCAAACCGCTAAAACCAAATGGCAAACTAGAAGCTTCAGTTGAGGCGGCGAGCAGTCCTCCACACACCACCCTCCTCGGAACTATCCTCTCTCCCGTTTTCAACTTTTTCTCACCCGCGACCAAAATTGGTAAAACCACACACAAGTCCTTGAATTACGTGCTTGCATAATTTTTCACTTGAGTGGGCACTGTTTGTAAGGAAACATTAAAAAGTGCATTTTCCGCAAGGTCTGAAAAATTTTTGGTGTCCTTTATTTAGCTACGCCTGGTTCAGACTCTCCAGGCCAAGCCATGGAGGCAGAGGAGATAATGAAGCAACTTGACATCGAGCAGGCCAAGGAAATGCCCAGCAGCACGCTCACGTCCTCCGAGGGCATCGCCGCTTGTCACGGCAGCCCGCCGTTGCCGCAGAGGCTCCAAATGAGCGCCGACTCCACCGTGGAGGATGGCGAGATTGTGACTGAAAGCGACATGCCCTCGTTAACAGGTACCACCAACTTGGACTCACTGAGGCACTCTCACGTCAAGGCATGTAATTCACTACTCGGGAACCGTGCATGATTTGTCAGTTCTCCAGGTGAACTGGAAATGCTTAATTTATGTGCTTCAACAACCAATTACCTGGCTGGATATTTTAATCGGCTAATATTCTTAAAAAGCTGTGTGTGTTGGGGGGGGGGGGAGTTGAATAAATTAACACACTACAACATAAAACATTTAAACATTCCACCTCCCCGAAATGTTTTCATCATCTCTTGTACATTTAAACCTCTTCACCTTTACATGTCGTCTTCATACAGGTAACACTACATCACGTCTATCTTTTCTGCCTCCAACAGCTCCTCCTGGTTGTTTGCCAGATGGCAGCTATCCACACTCGATACCCTCCGCCCCCGCAGAGCCGTCGTACGAGGAAGACTGGGAAGTGTTTGACCCGTAAGTGTGCACGCACACACTGGCACGCGCATAATTAATGAGCTGTTAAGCAAAATAGCAGATCAATATCAAAGTGGAGCTCCCCGGGCGAAGTGGAGAGATGTTATACTTGTAAATCACATGAGGAGAGAATGATTGCTGCATTAAAAAAATTCTATACTGTATACAAAATAAAATAAAATAACATACCAACCACAAGATGGCAGCAAATCCAATTTACAGAGTACATGTTAAGATTCAACTGAATTTGTCACCTAATTATCTTACTCAAGTACACATGTCAACAGCAAAGTAGACTCCATTGGCTATTGCTGGTAGTAGCTGCATCAGTTGCGAAGCAGAAATATACTTTATGTTTTGCAGGTACTTCTTCATCAAGCACGTGCCACCATTGACAGAAGAGCAGCTGACACGCAAACCAGCACTACCTTTGAAGACACGCAGCACGCCCGAGTTTTCTCTCGTCCTCGATTTGGTAAATAGACCTCAAGAGCAAAAGAGCCTCTTTTGCTCTTGGGGTCCTCTTAGAAGGAGAGTGGATGAGTTTTTGATCAGGTTTTCATTGTGTACTTTTTTTTTTTTTTTCCCAGGATGAAACTTTGGTTCACTGCAGTTTGAACGAACTGGAAGATGCCGCGCTGACGTTCCCTGTGCTCTTTCAGGATGTAATATACCAGGTAAGAACTCTAGACTGGTCATGTGTGGACATAATATTCCTTGTTGTTGTTAGTAAGTGTTCTCCTTGTTTTTTTTTTTTTTTTTTTTTTTTAACATAGGTACTTTTGCGATTAAGGCCATTTTTCCGGGAGTTTCTCGAGCGCATGTCTCAAATGTATGAGGTAAGTTTTTTTCGTTTTTTTTTTTTTTTTCTTTTTTCACACCACACAGCAGGACACTTGCTTCACTCAAGTTGCTCTTGTTTGAATTCTCGCATTATTTCAGATTATTCTCTTCACGGCGTCCAAGAAAGTGTACGCCGACAAGTTGCTCAACATCCTTGATCCCAAAAAGCAGCTGGTCAGGTCAGTGAAGAATCCCCGCCCCGAAATATTTGTGGACAAAAGTATTGAGAAGTAAAATTTTAAATTTAGAGATGGTGGGGGCAAAAGAGTCAAAAGGTGTGTGCCTTCCTAATTTTTCTCAATTGTTTTTAGACACCGTCTGTTTCGTGAGCACTGTGTGTGTGTCCAAGGAAATTATATAAAAGACCTCAACATTTTGGGACGAGATCTTTCCAAGACGATAATAATTGACAACTCACCTCAAGCCTTCGCCTATCAGGTAACAACTGGGACTCCTCAATTGTATGTCAGTGAATGTGCTGTTCGTCCTGAAGCAAGGTGCGAAATCAGTGTCAGTAAAAGTCAAAATGAAATAAAAACTACGAATGAAAAATCCACTCACCAAGCAAATAACCCTATCAGATGTCGGTTATAATAGGAAATGATTTGATTCACCGCCATTTGTAATTTTTATATAAACATTCTATTATAGATGGAAGATGTTTAAAGTCCCTGTAAAGTGAAATTAAATGCTTCTCAAAGCGTATTGTTACCAACCTTTTTTTTTTTTTTGTCATCAGCTCTCCAATGGGATCCCAATCGAGAGCTGGTTCGTGGATAGAAATGACAGCGAGCTTCTCAAGTTGGTTCCTTTCCTCGAGAAGCTGGTGGAGCTGGTAAGAGTTGCCGCTCAGCATCGTGTACAGTGAACCCCACTTTTTTCGCGGTATTGCTTTGGCGCCATGTGGTGGCCGATAATTTGAAGGGAAATGAGCCAGACAAAAGTAGTTCTTTGCCGCCATCATGTGGCATATAAAGGTAATTACAAATTCTTGTGGGCGGGTGTCATTCTGGAGTTTGGCACCAGGGCTCAGACCCAATCCTCAGATAATCGTGGGGGTTCACTGGACATGATTCCACCCCACCCCTCCCCCTCCCCTTCCATTGACGTCATGTTGATTTTGTGTCAGAACGACGACGTCCGACCGCACATCAGAGAGCGGTTTCGCTTGCACGACCTCTTGCCTTCAGACTGAGCAGCTGGCGTCCGCAACAACGGGAAACCCCGTCCCCTCCCCTCCACAAGGAAGGATGTATTCAATGGATTTCTCGATAAACTCCATATTGACATTATTGAGTTTTCTTTTAAAAAAAAAAAGAAAGAAAGAAAAGGATGCAAAAAAATAAGAGTGAAATGGATGTTTTTATCCAGAGACACTAATATTGTGACTGATATGCTTGCTGCAGCAGGCTAGCTTCTATGGAGGTGTTTTGTCTGCCATTTTGGATCGACAAAACTGAATGTGTTTGTGTTCGGCCAGTCAGACTTGTATTATAGTTACTATTTTCTTGTATATACATGTACAGATTGTTTTTGGGTTTTTTTTCCCTTCAAGGTTTTTAAGTCTTATGTTGAGATTTTAGTTTGGATACTTTTTTTTTTTTTTTAAAGAAAATGATTATATTAGTGTATTATGTTTGCAGTATGCCTGCTTTACTTCTGTGATGCTTTACTCCATTACATGCAGTTGTCTGTTTAAAAGGTGCAGTTAAAAAAAAGTTCTTAATGTTTTAAGGTTCCGTAATGTAAGATAGACTAGACTCTTAAATGAATACAAAGCCATAATGGCCACTCCCTCATTTTGGAGATTTGTATTTGCCACCTTGTTCGACAAAGGGCTTTGACATCCAGCCCATTTGTAAGCTGATTCCACACCCGTCAGATTTCTAAACAGGTGAACTAACGCCTCAGTTTGAGGAGGGGGAAAAAAAAAAGACTTAACACCAGCCATTGCTTTGGATTCCTGTTTTCTGGGACATCTGTTGGCGTTACAAACAAGTTTTATTGACTCTTGAATGATCAATCATGTTGTATTCAGTGTTATTCAATGGTTTTCCATGAAAATAAATATGTTTTTATAGGACTCTGTATCTGCATACATGTACAGGTAGATGACACACTGCGTTTGTGATTTGCACATCTGCCTCACGGTTCTGAGGTTCCAGATTCAAATGTCAGCTTCAGCGACGCTTGCTTTTTTTTGTTGTTTTTCTAACACATTCACTCCGCACTCGGATGTTTTTAGCGTGTCTGCTGAATGTGCTGAACCCACATCACCCCCAAATGTAACTAAAAAATAGTTTCTTATCCCTACATATTTGAGCCGTGAAAATATATCCACTTAAAGCCTATGTGGGCTGGAATATATCCCAAATGGGTTGTCGTCTCGTAGGGCTTTGCACACCGCCACAATGAGGCACTCTAAAACAGCCACACCAGCCCGAAGCCCTATTCACACCCGTGCTGTCCAGTTGGTTTATTTCTGACCTTTTTACTCACTCTCTCTGACATAAGTGCACTCCCAGCCGACAATGAGGCACTCTAAAGCGGCCATGAAAATGCATTTCTAGTGCCTGCATTGCTAGCTAGCTAACTGCATGTTGCAATTGGATTCTGATGTTCACAAAAGTTTCCCTATTCATTATTTACTTTTCAATGAGTGAATAATGCATGTCTGAGGAATGTGAGAGTCAGTGGCAATTTTGAAGGTAATTTTGTGCCCCCTTGTGGACTCACCCTCTTCCAAAAGGTGTGTTTGTGTGTGTGTGTGTGATTATAAACATGAAGAGAAAAGATCAAAACTATCAGGTGCGCAATTTTAAGAAAAAAAGACAAGGAGGAGAACGCCTCCATGCTAGCAAAATACCATTTACAACATATCTTCCATTTCCAAAGATCACAAACATCAGCTGAATACATTTTATTTTCATTACATATCATTCGTAGTGTATTAAAGGATTGGATTACAATAGCCTCTGGCTGTAAGTTTTCAGTACAAGTTGGAAATTACAACATAATACAGGCATCCTTGCAAGCCGATTTAGGAGAAAGCTCTTATGCATTCGCCAACCAATCGTTACAATCAATCCAAGTCTTTGATCAACAGTAGAATACAAAATCCGCACCGTAATAAAAAAATCTAAAACAAACTCTGAAAATTATTCAAGGTTGTAGGCAGCGAGCAACTTTTTGAGTCTGTAACTCCCCTTTTGATACCCTTGACATTTCACTCTATAACAGGGGTCTCCAACTGCGGGCCTGGAGGGCTACTGTCCTGCCTGTTTTCCGGCTCTCCCGCCTGCAACACATCTGATTTAGACGATCAGCTCATCAGCCAGCTCTGAAGCAGTATTAGAACGATCCTGATTATTTAAATCAGGTGTGTTGCTCTTGGGAGAGCTGGAAAACAGTCAGGACAGTAGCCCTCCAGGCCCAGCGTTGGAGACCCCTGCACAAAGGTGTCCAATCTTTTTCCTCCGAGGATGACATAAAAGAAATAGAAAAGTGACACTTTTTCTACTTTTTAAATACAGTAAAGCCAATCCAGCAATTATACATTGTTCATATATACCAGGGGTGTCAAACTCATTTTTGTCACGGGCCACATTGTAGTTACGGTTTGCCTTGGGGGGGCCGTTATGAATTTTGGAAAACCATATCAATGTTTAATTCCCTCTACATATTATACATACAGTGCACAACAAACTGATGAATAACTATTTTTAAAATCAGAAGTCAAGTATAATGACTGTTATTGTGGATTGCATATGACAATTTGAAATTTTGTTTCAGACTTTAGCAAGCATCATGGAACTTGACATGCTTGATTTGCTTTCGCGGGCCACATAAAATGATGTGGCGGGACAGATCTGGCCCCCGGGCCTTGACTTTGACACCTGTGATACATACTGTAATGATTACCGTACGTATATAATGTAGCTATTTACGCAAACAGTTCATTGACGTACTGTACTCTTTTTCGGCTATTTTATTTTTCTGACAACTCAACTTTTACTTGCGCCAATTGAAAATATCTATCAGTACTTTCTTAGTCAGAATAGCCTTTGCAGGTGTAACAGCGTTAACGTCAACAGAAAAAAGGAGCAGCAGCAACATGGATGGGGTTCGGGGAGCATTAACGACAACGCAAAAGAGGAGCATGATAGCCCCATCCATGCCCTAAAGAAAATCCAACTACTGTATGATTCTTTGTAAGCCTAAAAAAAAACCCCAAGTGAATAAAGACATACAGGTAAGATGTATTAGCGCAATTGCTGAAATTAATTTATCGTTCAGCCAAGCTAGCTAGCAATCAAATTAGCTATAGGACTGATAGTAAGACTATTATTTCATGTCAATTTTTGACTATGTACTTCTTCGACCTTTTTTTTCCACAAGTATCTACTTTTATTTAAGGAGAGTGAGAGTACCTTTGCTTTTGCTTTTTGGTAATTATAGTTGAACCTCAAAGGTCGGCACACCGGAATAGCAACAATCTTGTGGTTTGTTCAGATTTCGAAACACTTTTTTCCCCATAGGAACTAACAGAAAGCGGTCATGCGTTCCAAGATCAAACTTTCATAAAAGGACAAGTTGCACTTTAACATTCTCAACTCTCATACAAGTGTAAAGGTAACCACTTTATTAAAAAAAAAAAAAAAAAAAAAACCATAATAAATTGTGTCCTCCAACACTTAACTTGCCCTCGTGACTTACACTGCAGGGATATTTTTCAAAAAAATGTTGCCCACAACCCCAGGGGAATTCGACTTCAAAAGTTCCACTGTATTTCTATTAGAATGTGAAGAAGTACTGAAAAAGAAATAAAATCAGGATGCTACATGTTCTCATCTGAAGTTCCTTTTTAACTTGTGTAGTGACACACCTTACTGCCTTTTTTTGCTGATGATGACAATGGGGAAACAAACAGAATCAAAACGTGCAGTCAAGGTGCCGAGGCCTCCGGTCACAGTGAGGAAGGCACAGTGGATGAAGAGCGAGTCAGTATTCGTGCGGTCGGTCAACTGAACCGTCTGTTCCAAAAGGACGTGAACGTGTTGGAGTTGAACGTGCCGATAAATATGAGCAGCAGAAGGTAGAGACTCATCATGACAGCAAAGTGGTGTCTGAGGAACCATGAGGTGTTGCGAGAACGTCTGTGATTCAGAAACAAAGCAACAGACAATAGTGATCATGCCACATGAAGCAGATTGAAATAAACATGATCGTAAATATTGGAACTTTGTTTTTCTGTGGCGGCAATGTACCTCTGTGGTTTACAGTCGTGTGCAATTCCAGTTATGTTTCTAATATGTAGCGCATGTCATATTGCAAAGTCAGATCATGAACATATTATAAACATCTCAGTGTACACTTTTTATATTATTTGTAACCTTTGGCATGGAGCTTCCTACCTGGCCGTGTGTCTCCTCTGAGAGTAAACCAGCAGGTACTTGACACGTAAAAGCTGATTGTTTGTGACCACAAAGTACTTTTCCGGCACGTCCCCTCCTTCGCTGTTTTTGGCCCTCGAGCGCTGACGGTCGACAATTTCAGAGTCTGACACAGGTGAGACGAGCGTGCGAGGTTATGAAGCTTCACGCTGGACTTTGCAACTCGGCATTTGCGGCACGATGCGACGCCGACACACCTTTTCGCTTCACCTGGCACTTGACGTCCGGGTGATCGATGACTTCGCACAAGGCGATGCAGCTGAGCATCGGACCCAGGAGGCTTTCCTGCCAACCGCTGCTGTGGGGACTGTAGAGCACAGCCAAGCTGAGGTCACTGGTGAGGTAGGTCCCTTCCCCAAACACGGAGTTCTGCGTGCGACATACAAAACGCAAACAAACTTCAGCTGGAGTTGACGGTTAAAGATGATCAATTTCTAAACAAAACAAAAAAAGACTACTGATTCAACCCCTTCACTTGAATAAAAGTTGAGCACAGGTGCTCTGAGACGGGAGCCCAAGCAGTAAATCAGGCCATCGATTAATCGGGCTGACTACAGGGCATCGCACAAAAATCAACATGGATCAGTGTGTACTCAAATTAGTCACGTTTTTTTTCCTACATGGAGATTTTGTCGTTCTGTTACTGTGTGTCTGTACTGCACTCTGGTAGAGTGGAAGTAAGCAGATTTTGTCAAAAAAATAAAAAACCCAAACACATTGTAGTGCTCCAAGGCGTTAACATCCTCACGGAAATAAGCTGTGAGCACTTCAAGAAGCGCATTCAAGTTGTTTTACCTACGTTGAAAAGACCTTATTACAGCGTTTCAAAGTTGTGTTGGTAGCACCGTTCTCAAATTAAAATGAATGTAACTGTTGATTCCCACATCCCATATTTTGAAATATAATACTTATATAAAGCTCAAAAGCTATTGTCCTTATGTTTACAGTGTTATAAATTAAAGCTTATTTTAATTTAGAGGGGCTCTGCTTCTTTTTCTTGAATCATATTTTTTGATATTATGAGACAATGTTATTTCATATATTGGCCAATAAATTCCTTATTGTCCAACATATTTAGATCAGCATTTTTTAAAGATGCCTCCAATATTAACATCCATCTTAATTGGTAAGGATTACTTCAGTGTTTTGAATTTTTATATATATATATTTTTTTTTAGGGGGAAATTTTTTCTTTACAATATGTTCTACCCGACCCACTTGTCTAATTACAGCAGTCAAATTACTATTTGTGTTTGTGGAATATGAATTAATCAGCAAAATCCACCTGTTTTCATCCATCTCAAGGGGTGGTCATTATGTTATAAAATGCTATGAATGAGAAAATAAAAGTTTTCTAATAGCAGAGGGAAATGAAAAGCAATATTTACTGTTATGTTTCACTGTAAATTTTTTTTCTAACCAATGAATCAAATCTTTTTCAAGCGTTGCAAGTGTGACAAGTCTGAGTCAAAACCGACAGCTGACTCACCTCGAGTCAAGTGGAAGTGGAAGCCGAATGCCGCACTGACCTTGTTGAGGTGACAGTGGAGCCCGTTGTGGATGATCGAGTGAAAGTTCTCCAGGCGACTCCCGTGGAAGGCATAGAAGACATCCCGGTCCTCTCTCATCCGTTCAAAGCGCGCGTTCAATTGGTCGCAGTATTCCAGCTCGAACAGGAAGTCCGGCGCAGGAGCAGAAACGCCGTCGCTTTGCGTCAGGGTACAAAGTTTGGCGTACTGGTAGAGTGTGGGAGAACGGATACAACCGAGTAAGTGGGAGAAAAAGCCGTCATGTGTGCATTTGTGGTGAACGGTTTGTACCTCATCCTTCTGTAGTGTCTTGACAGCAAAGCTCTTGGAAGAGAGGATCCAATGCGCAAGGGCCATATGGTGCTCTCCCTCTCCTGGTCGCAACCGTACTAACTCCCTCACACCGGGGAAGGAGTTCACGTCTGCCAACTAGACACACGTAATTTGTTTTCCCTTTCATGGAGAAGATCACGAAAATGAAAATACACTGGCAAAGAACATGGATGGATGGATATCCTCTAGGGCTGATCAATCCTGATCTATCGCAAAATTCAACCGACGGGAGCGGCTCAATTGGAAGTGAAGAGGCTGCCGGTCTAAGGATGGCATCGTGCGGATGTCCAACACTCAGACTCAGACTGTGCTCAACCACAAACTGTTGCGGTTTTGGAGCGTCTCTGCAAGATGGACAAGAACCTGGAGAAACTGGAATCCGTGCTCAAATTTTGACAGAAATCACGGATTTGGCTGATCGACGCCACTAAAGAGACATTAGCCACGGACTCAAGGCTGTCTTGAATTCTTGGGCAGCCTGCTTCCAAAACAACATCTGCTATCTCGACCTTCCCCTGATGAAAGTATGCACGGAAGATAGTCCCCCACCATCACCCCCTCCTTCATACACTCCCTTGTATCACCGCCTTCATTGTTTATGTCTTGTGACCTGTTGTAACTGTCATATGCTTGTGCAGGAGTTTTTTGCCTAACTCAAATTATCCTCAAAATGAGGATAGTTCGAGCGTGTTTTTTTTCCTCCCCCTCTCCCTCCCTTGTGGTTTCTTTCTGACTTCCGGGTTGAGTGTAAAGTGATATATATTTTTTTTTTTTTAACAAACACAAGCAATATATTAACAACTTCACAAAATTCTAACAAGTTCAGCGTAAATATAAGATCACAACAAATGCACGAATCCGTGGCTTTGTCTGCTCAACTTTTCATGTTCCATAACATGCGGACTGTAATACTTAAATGACCGTTTTTAATTGAAAGTCTCTCAGCTGTACATTAAGCTTGTTTTGGGGATGCGGGAGGAAGCCAAAACTAATCGTGTACACCTTACCAGTGCATCAAAATCTTTACTGTCCTTGTGTATATATCGAGGAGGGAAAGGGCGAAGCAAAGAATCCTTCTTGTAGTTTTGGGCAGCAGCAATAAACAGGCTGCAGCGAAGATCGGCCGCCACAGGATCTCTGTGAAGACAGGAGCACACCAGCTCTCGGACCACCTGCGGCGGGAGTGGCGGCTGCATTCCCGGCACTGCGAAGAGAGGCAAACCAATTAGATGTTAACAGAATGGCAAAATGGGATTGAGCCAACATGTAGGTGCTGTTGGACAGAATCTGCTGGTATGGCTGGATGAATGGCAGGAGGAGCTGAATATGAGCAGAGAGGAGTGTTGTCAACGTGCAGCTGGAGGTGAGCGTAAAATGAGGAACTCGGAAGTGGGACTAGAAAATTGAACCATTCTTTCTTTCTGCAGGATATTGGGCTTTCAAGTGAAATTTCAGGATTTATCCAAAACGCACAACTATCTTTCCTGTTCAACTTATTTGACCGTCTCTAAACTTTTGAATGCACATGTTCAATGTTTCAATACCTTAAAACAATTTATTGTGATCTAAACAAGGGCAAAATTCACGTTTCATCCATGAATGCAACACAATTGAAAAGGTCGGTCTATTTGTCAGAAAAACATTGTCCATTTGTTCTTTTCAACACATTTAGTTTGAAAGCTATTTAGTTGACTGTTTGTTAATGCAACACAACAGAGAACAGCTTCCAGCTCTTGATCACATCGCAGTTTTACATCAAACAACACATTCACTTCGTATCCGTGATCACCAGTGCGACGCACTATCTATGGATATGCTCACAGATTTGCAAGAAATCGCTGTCATGAGGTTAAAAGGCGTTAATGGTTGGCTATAGCTTTTAATGCTAACGGCTAATGCTAGCTGTCACAAAAGTGTCAATATGCAAATACACTGACGATGTAAACAACACTATCGACTCACTGTTCAAGATGTATGTCGTTTAATATACTCGGGTGGTACCTAGACCGATTTCCCCTAAAATAGGAAAGTTGATTGTCTTCAAGTGGCCTTACCTCAAGTTCGCTCAACTCATAACAGGCAGCCCAAGACCAGGAAAAGCTGACATTAGCCAATGGCACTGTTGCGTTCATTGACTCCCGGGAAAAATAATACAGAATAGCCTCGAATGAAGCCTGAAATTCAAACTCAAAACTATCCCATCGGTCATTCTGAAAATATAAAAATAAATTATCCCCATTAAGATTTTTGTATTTGACAATCTCATACTTGTGATGTGCGACAACAGCTTTCACCGCGGTCAAAAATAATGAAACATATTGCCGCAGCCCTTTTCGACAACCTTGTAAGACCAGAACTCGGTTAATTTGTCCGGCCAGTTGTAGCTACATTTGATACAGTATACATAAAAGTGAAGCTTGTAGGAAGGAAGCCATGCTTTATTGTATTAAATAACGAATACAAGCATTACATATTTTTTTCCCCGATCATAGATACTTTGAAACAATGCAATTAAAACTAACTGCTTGGAGTTTTGTCCATAAGGTGAAAATATATTTTTTTAACCCTTATTTATTATTATTTATTATTTCATCCCCAAATATGTTTTTCATTTTCATACGTACATTTAAATAGGTCTTTTCGTGTAAATTGGAAGTGATAAATAAAGTTGAGAATAGACAGAAAAAAACCCCACGCCAAAAAACAAACATTTTCTCCGAACCATTATCGCTCCTAAATATCGGTACGTAGGCTTCTTTATTAACTTAAAATATCTTAAACTAAATTAATCTTTTTGGTTTGAATAGTGTGTCAACTTTCAGTTTACAAAGAAATCCGCTTGCTAGATTGTTTTTTGTTTATTTATTTGTTTGTTTGTTAACTATTTAGCTCACTCGTTCGCAGATAGCGCTTGGACATTATGTGACGTCACTGACAAGCAGCCAGTTGGATTTGATTGTGTAATCATCTCCAAAGCAAACTGCTGTTGATTCAACAGCCCTGCTTTCGTGATTGGTTGATTCGGTTCAGTAGCAAGTCCGGTGTTTGCCCATTCGGGCTAAAACCGTGAGCTAGATGAGTGAGTGAGTTAAAAAAAAAAAAAAAGACCCCCACGTCACGTGATCACCTCCTCCTCCCAAACCATCATTCGAAGCCCAACGGTACATTTCTTTGGCGGATTTATCCGTTTCAAAGCGTGCATTTGGACGAAGATTCATCTCTAAGATGCTTTTCAAACAAAAACGTGGAATTCTAGCAACTCACTAAACGCAAGGTAAGTCGATTTATGCACATATTTCCATTCATACACTCCGTTGAAAAGGGTTGAAATCCAACCGGATTCCGTAGCCTCGCTGTCCGGGGGAAGAAGCGCGGATGCACCCGTGGCGTGACGCACAGGGTGAAGGACAGCGCTTCTCAATCGCCCGGCATCGAGATGCACGGTGTCCCACTGCAGTGCCATTGCCCTCGTCATCTTAGCTAAAAAAAAAAAAAATGGAATGCATTCCGTACCACAATGTATCCAACAACCTTCCCCAAAAAAGATTACGTTTGCGCAGAGAGAGCTTTAATATTCGGCGACAGAAAGATGCCCTTCGTGGCATCCACCATGCTATGCACCACCATGTCCTCTATAACCCGTCAACATGTAGCGTTTTTTGTTGTCTACGAGTATTGTGCAATACGTGAGTCCGGTTGGCCTGTATCTTTTGGCCTGTATGTATCACCATTCTTCCCGTTTCAGTCCACAAGGCCACGTTGCTCCAAGCTGTCATCTATATGACACAGCCTTCCTATCGGCTCACTTTTCATTCATTCTGCTGCACAAATAACACGGAAAGAGACTTTATTATGGGTGGATGCACTGGTATGACTGGGTAGCGCCTCTCACCTATTTGTATGGGGGTGGAAAATCTGTCACAAGAAGGCCTGTGCATGTCATGTTCTCTCCCTCTCTATCTCTTTCTTTTAGTACTTTTGTTTTTAAGACAGCTGATCTAAAAGCTATTCTTTGCAAGCGGAAGAAAATATACAGCTCTCATCATGGCAGGTATGCTAATACACCTTTACCACAGTCAGGATTAAAACATCGGGAATATAATGTTCCCATACAACAGCCTTTATGCATTGTAGACTGCTTTACTCAAGTATAGTTTTGCAATCGTAGAGAACAACTTCCCTCCCCTGCCTCGATTCATCCCCCTCAAGCCGTGCTTTTACCAAGATTTCAATGAGATCCCTGACCAGCGTCGCACCATGTGCAAGCGGCTCTACTACTTGTGGATCCGTAAGTGTTCCACGACCTCAACCCTCATGAGGATCAGCGGTTCAGATAATGGCTGGATGGAATTGTGGTGAAAGGGAGATTTAATGAAGTCAAAAAAAAATCGGGACTTGACTATCATTCTTTTTGTGGCAGTGAATAGTGCTACACTGGCTGTTAATCTGATTGGCTGCCTGGCGTGGATGTGTGGCGGAGGCGGGGCCACTAATTTCGGAATGGCTTTCCTGTGGCTCATCCTATTCACTCCTTGCTCATACGTGTGCTGGTTCAGGCCTATCTACAAGGCCTTCAAGTAAGCCGCTTCCACTTAAACGCATGACGTCATTCAAAAAATATACAGTATATAAAAAAAGACATAAAAAAGCGCTTGTTTCTAATGTGCAAATGTTTCCTCCCCTCAGGACGGACAGCTCATTCAACTTCATGGCGTTTTTTTTCGTCTTCATGGCCCAGGTTGTGATCAGTATTATCCAGACTGTTGGCATTCCGGGTTGGGGAGTCTGGTAAGCTTTTCAGATCGATTTAGCTGCCTCATTGGTTGTATTGTATTATACAACTTGCCAGACACATTTTTTTGAATGTACCGATACACCTGTACACTTCAAATGCCTGTAAAATCCTCTAACAAATACATCCAGGAAAAACAAACAAACAATTGATTACTCGAATACATGACCTATTTTGCTGCCCACGCTGCTCTTCAAATGATTTGTCCTATTTAAGTGCAGTTCTTAGAGTAACTGACGCAGTTTGAAACTGAACGTCTGTTTTGATGTGCCCACTTGAGAATGCCTCAGAATTTCGGCGCGTACGAGCTTATTGGTGGGTAATTTTGACTGAAACTTGTCAGCTAATCGAAGAAGGCGTTCCCCAAGTTATTTTTTTGGACCAGGTTTTATCACAGAAATATATATTTTTTACAACACAAAAGCTCAATTTCGATGGTCCGATTTTGAAAATTCTTGTTGCGTTGTACTCAAGTTGAAGTGGCCATTCCAACCAGACTGTTCATTTTGACAGACTGTCATTTTTCTGCGGTGCTCTATATTATTTTGAGGTTCATCGCAATTCACAGTCGCTGATGGTATAGTGGCACCTGAATTTGGAGCTGGCAATGTAGGTTAATTTCCCACCGGGTGATTGTGTGAATGGTTTTATGTCTATGCTGTATGTACCCTGTCTTGTCCAGGGAAACCAAGACAACGAAAGTATTCATAAAAAATGATGAGATTTATTTAAGAAAGAAAAAGAAAAGAAAAAAAACATGGAGGGACACCGTTCACAGATCTGTCAAGGGAGCCTTCTCCCCCTCTGCGTCTTGCGCTCTCATTTTATCTTGTTGGGAGGTGGTGAAGGTCAGCGCAGTTAGCATTTTGAGCAGCTACACGGAGTACAGACGAGTGCAATTTTGCTTATCCGCAAAATAACTGGTCAGCATTCAAAGGTATGCTCAGCATTTAATAGTACGAACAGTTACTTCCATTTAGCGCTGTTATATGTTAAATTCCCATTATAACCCTCGGCCACGGGGTCGATTGGTTAGGGCGTCGACCTCACAGTGCAGAGGTCATGGGTTCGATCCCGACTCCGGCCTTCCTGTGTGGAGTTTGCATGTTCTCCCCGTGCCTGTGTGGGTTTTCTCCGGGTACTCCGGTTTCCACCCACATTCCAAAAACATGCATGACAGGCTGATCGAACACCCTAAATTGTCCCTCGGTGTGAGTGTGAGCGCGGACGGTTGTTCGTCTGTGCGTGCCCTGGGATTGGCTGGCAACCGTTTCAGGGTGTCCCCCGCCTACTGTTGCTACAGTGCAGCAGTTTGGCACACTGGCAAATCATCATCATGTGCATCAGAAAGAAAAGACTTTGTTCACAATTTTGTTATGTTAACTGAACTTTCATACAGGTATATCAAAACTATTACATATCGGTACTCAGTATTGGTGAGTACCCAAAGAGTGAATTTGGCAAATCATCATGATCTGCATCAGAAAGAAAATATTTTGTTCACAATTTTGTCATTATGTTAACTGAACTTTCATACAGGTATATCAAAACTATTACGTATCGGTACTCAGTATTGGTGAGTACCCAAAGAGTGAATACTCGTACTGGTACCGGTCTGATCAAAAGTGGTATCCCTAATCAATACTGTATGTCAAACACATGACCTCTTTTGTTGTGTCTGTCAGTGGCTGGCTGGCTACCATCACGTTCTTCAGCACCAACATCGGCTCAGCCGTGGTCATGTTGATCCCTACTATCATGTTTACCGCAGTGGCAGTGCTCTCCTTCATTGCGCTCTCAAAGGTTACACACACATACACACACACACACACACACACACACACACACACACACACACACACACTCAGTTGAAGTCGCAGTACAAAATCCCTCCTCCATTTTTGGTTATTTACATGCCATCTCGTTCAGGTGCATAACTTCTACCGCGGCAGCGGTGGCAGTCTGGGGAAAGCCCAGGAGGAGTGGGCCACCGGGGCCTGGAAGAACCCCCACGTCCAGCAGGCAGCTCAGCAGGCTGCAATGGGGGCAGCCCAGGGAGCCATGCAGCAGAACCAGTACTCCGCAGCACCCACCTATAACTATGATGACCCCATGTAGGACAAGTCAAGGGGGGTTGTTCTTCTGTAGAAGAGATACAAAAAGGGATGAATTAAGAACACAACTCATAATTAGGTGCCCTTTGTTCACAAAGCTGAGAAGCAGAATAATGTAGGGGCGAGTGTTTGGTGCAAATGTACTGTACATTTATTGAACATCAGTGTGAATAAGTTACTTTTTTTCTATCAGTGAAGAGGGATTCGATCTCTCCCTGTTTTACGTCTTCACTGGCATCAACACTGGCATTTAATATGTATCTAAAATGTCTGTAACATCTAGCGTCTTTCTTTCTTTTTTTTTCTTCTTTTTTTTACTTTATTTAATTTCCAAACAGCCGAACAAGTGCCACTACATTGATATCATGCGGATTATTTCACTTAGCTAATCTTAGTATAGCAAGTTTGAGACCAGGAACACCAGCGAGTTAATGCGCACATATTCTTACACAAGAGTATTTAAAACCACAATATGACAGTCTTATGCTAAGTCGTATTAATAATAACTACTGGTCTGAATTTTAACACCAATTTTGTCAACTTTGGATCTTGTTTTCTTATGCTAAGCTAAAGATGTTAAGCTATCTCGTATCCTTTACGGCTGGGGCGCTATTGAAATATTAACAACAACCAACTTTACAATATTAACGCTTAAGACTCCCTTATCCTTAAGTCAAATATACATTTTAGTATCTTAATCTTGGTATGGGAGATGGAATCATTTGCACCAGTCTTTTTCATTTGTCAGAGGCCAGTTAGATCCTTTTGATTTCTAATCACATGTCATCACACAGTATCAGGTTGTACTTTCCTTACTATAATCATGAAATCTTTGTGGTACAGACTGGTTGTGTAAAAGCACAAACCATTTGTTGGAAGGGCCCGTGAACCTCCTTTACAGCAGACTGTTGGATTTAAGATGATATTCTTAATTATCTCAGTTTTCCTGCTTTACCTCTCAAGACGCTTGCTGTAAAAATTGGGCTGCAGATCTGCAGTTGATTGGATAAACATTCCAAATCGGTGTCTTGAATCTGAAAGTTGAGCATACAATGTGAATAGTCGATGTTGTCGGTGGTAATAGCAGTGTGTGATCAGTTTACCCTCTCTGACAATTCTCCTTCTTCCTGTTAATGCTAAAAAAACAAAAAAGCCTCCATTTTTCTCCAAGTTCTGGGTGTCAGAATCGTCATTCTGTGGCTGTCTGTGTTTTTCCACGAGTAGGTGTACTGTGATGTTTCTCATGAAGAAAATACAATATGAATCTCAATGAGGTGAAAGTTGGAGCTGTCAGTGGAGGTCACAAATCCAAATGTCTTCTAGATTCCCTCGTTGGTTATTATCAGTAACACCGTATTAGATTTGAAAGAAATGTACAAAACATATGTAACTGACTGCTTGTTAATTCCAAAATGTGACTTGTCTTGTCTGATTGTGATGACGTGGTATTCAATATGCAGTTTGTTTAACCTTTCCGTTATTTTATGTGTATTTGTTGCTGTTTGGATGAGTTTCAAGTACATGTTCATGTTTTTTTCCCCTCCACTTTTTTTTTTTAAATATGAATTTTGGTGCTCAGTGAAAACCATGACTGTCCAGCAATTTGAGGAGAGCAATAGCCAAATGCTTTAACCCGTACAATTAGTTGAGCTCCTCTATTTTGACTTTTGATGGAGAATGGGACTGCTCTCAAAATGAAAACCACTAATGTAATTTCAGTGTTTACGTTACATGTCCACTGGCTAACTTATGACTGATAGAGTGTAACAGTACAGGCTCAGATGTTCGTCATTGCACAATGGAGTGCAAAAAAAAGTGAAGTGTGAGTTTGTAGCGCACACTGTGGCTGACACGCTCCATCTCATCGTGCTGTATTCAAGCTTCCAAAAAGCCATTTCCTCCATTGTTTCCCGTGTGTACCATTTGCTGTTTGATATGTATAATCATGTACTATAGCTGAAATAAGTATGAATATAAAATAAGTTGTGGAAGTGCATAAAACATCGTGGATAATTTAAGAAACATTCATTTGAGGTGGATTTGAGGAGGTTGTGTCTCCATGAGGGAGTGCACAAATAATTTTTGTGGATTACTTTTATATTATTTGGTCCTACCATCATATTAAACAGTTATTGCTGCAATTTTCAGTTGGAATACCTGTTTTCTATGCACACAAATTCAATTATCTTCCAATGTGTGTGCTCTGTTGATTAAATTGCATGTTTGAAAATATTCGAGGCTTTGTGGATTCATCGACTAAAAAGCATCATTGTCACCAAGATAGCTAATATATTTCATAACTACCAAACTTGATTTGACATTTTTTGCCATTTCTTGGCAAACAAAATGTCCTTACAAATGACTTACAGTATATTCTCACGTGTTACAGTATATTCTCACGTGCATGTTTGTCTCCTTCGGCTTTCCGTAGCAGAAAAATAAGGATGTTTGGTTATCTTAATCTTCATAGTGTTCATCTGTAATGGTGTATATTGAGTTCTTGAATTTTAAAAAGGCATACGTGAAATCAGTAAGACAGTCATAATCGTAAAATTCTTTATTCATAAACTTGATGCAAGTTTACAAATTACTGTACATGGTCAAAATGTCTTCAAATGAAAAAAGAGAAAGAAAACCAAAGCAAGCAATTCATGCCAGACGCCATCATCTTCTGTTTGTTGGTTTAGAAAGATTCAACTTTTTGACTCAGTCCAGTTAAGAGTAGTGTGCAAGTCCATTCACCACTGCATTACTTTCAATCTTAAATTATCTCTCATTTCACCCCTTGGAGCAGAATTTTGGCATCCGCCGGTAGGCCACCACACCAGCAGATCACGATCCTCTTGAGGTGACACACCTGGACACTTGTGTGGATGTGACACCATGAAAGACAAAGATACAATGCCACCAGACCAGAGCTGCATTGCGATGATTCAGAGGAAGAGCTCTATTCGACATTTATGAATCACTTGCTGTGAAATTACACCGGGACTGATGGTGACTAACCATCCTTTGTGTTACTTTAGACCCATGAAAATTGTTCCTGAAATGTGAGCAGATTAGTCAGTGTCCCCTTTAAAACGTGTGCAGGTTACTTCAAGTTTGATTTTGTTGCCGTGATAACAGCCAAGTTAAGCCAAATATTGCATTTTTACACTACCGGCAATCCTTTCATTTCTCATGCCAAAAGCAACACACGAGCACATCTGCATATCGTAGCAATAAAGGACAGCCAGCGTACCCCCCTCTCCCACTGCGGGTAAACCCAACTGTCATGTAACAGGGTTGTGGTTGGGAAATCAACTGGGAAGGTGCAAACCACTACAATCAAGGTATGTCAGGACAAACAAATTGCACTATTACTAACCCAACAACCTTTGTTTACTCTGTGAGGCCGATTCCAGTGTGACTCTAGTGAAATGGCGTGGGGGAAAAAAATACATTTACAGCCAATACAACTGAGTGTCACACTGCAAACCGTAAAGCACATCAAGCCCGCGGCTTTAACTATGAGAACTCTTGCAGGGATGATGTGCGGACAGGCATAAGGCAAAAAGAGCTCCTCAACGTTTGTATTTCTGCTGGAACACATCATGATGTTTCTTAAAAAGCATCATGTTTATCAGCAATGAGCAGATTCTAAAGTCCCCCCGGCCCCTGACTATAACCCATCTCCTTTTGTGTCTTCTGGATCCAAAACTTTCTTTAAAAAGATTGAGTGGCAGGTCATTTCAATTTAAAGTTAACCATCCAAACTATTGACAACTGGCTCATTTATTGTCTGGGATGCTCATATAAAATAAACATTTGCTAGATAGTTTGAAAACAATAACTGTGTACCTGTTCATGAAAATCAACAAAATCAATAAAAACATGTGAGTTGACATGCCACTCCAAGGGCTTCAGAAAGACTTTTAAAACTCTTATTTAAAGTCCACTTTGTCAAAAGCAGCTAAGGAAACACCCCCCTCCCCCCCAACACACACACATTCGAACTGGAGAAAAGACAATCGAAGAGATACGATCAGGGCAGGCGACGCCCTCACATCATACGAAGGAATACTTGTCAGATGAACCAACAGATGGGTCTGCAAGAAACGTGATGCACTCCCAGCAAGTCAGAGGGGGGAAAAATACTCCAAAGAAAATGAGACACGTTGACCCATGTTCCGAGTGCATTGTGATTGCCGCTGCTTATCCATCCTCTTTTGGGGGTGTGTACCAGCCTGGGAAGAAGAACAAACCAGCTAACACCTCAATAGTGTATCCGAATATGTGCGTGAGCACTAATCCCCAAAAAGGGATCAACATCTACATACCGTTCTTTTCATGTATCTGCACAAGGGATTTGTATGACTGCTGTGCTCTGGCAAGATTGTACTGGTTCTATGAGACAAAACACAGCATTTAACAGGTTTTTATTGAAATTTGATGTGATGGCTAACTTCCCAAAAATGACCAGACTGATTTCTGTAACTCAAGGATTTTTGATTGTCTTCCACTTCCACTTCCAATTCCATCACTTCAAACTTAATTGTGTGTTTGCAGTGCTCTCCTCACGAGTACATACTACTCGGCCTGTCACGATCGACTTAATCTTCGAAAAATGAAATGGACACGATAGTTTTGTTTTTTTAGACTCGATAAATTGCGATCTACCTGCGTGTTTGTTGATATGCGTCATTTATATTACGTCATTTATTTACATTTCCTCCCGTCAGTGATCTTGACAAACACAGTTAATTGCCCCGAAACGTTACACCAGCAGCTTAAAAAAAATACAGGAACGATACTATCGTTTAACGTGATAGTTATTGTGGGGTTATTGTGACAGGCCTAAGTGCTTTCATTAAGTGCAAAAGGCTCTCTTAAATGCGGCAGTATGTCTCCCTTTAACACCTGTTTCCCCCCAAAAAGCACACAGACTGTAGAGGGAGCAAACGCACAACTCAGCACCCGTTATTCAGGATCAGGCTTCATGTGTGTGGTCTCTCACATTTGAAAAACGGTTATGATGTTAACATTGGCGTACCCCACTGAAATTCACATCATCATAATCCTTAAGCTGTTGATGGGAACCTGCAAGCATGACCAAAGACTCTTAAACATTCATAGCAGTAATTGAGTATGCAAGACTGGGTCACCTTATTCGCCCCAAACTGAACTCTGGCCTTTCCTTTCACTAGAGTTGCATTTATCTGCATGATTACAGATTCTATGGAATAGGCACTGCTCCAGCCCTGCGACGCGAAGGAGAGAGAGAGAGAGAGAGAGAGAGAGAGAGAGAGAGAGAGAGAGAGAGAGAGAGAGAGAGAGAGAGAGAGACAACAAAAAGAAAGTTTGTGCCTACCCC
>NW_017806236.1:1013304-1028207 GCF_001891065.2 Hippocampus comes
AGAGAGAGAGAGAGAGAGAGAGAGAGAGAGAGAGAGAGAGAGAGAGAACAAAAAGCAAAGTTGTTCATCTCCGGGAAATCATAGTCGTGTCGTGAGACAAACTCATTTACACACCTGCTTTGTGAGAAGTTCCATACACAAGGCTCCGCCTCCCAGAACATAACTGGAATCATAACAAGAACACAAAACAGTTCAGGGAATAGTTTCTCAAAATCAATTTGAATGCGGACCGGACAGGAGTGGATCAGCGCACACTCACCCTCCGGAGAGCACAGGGGCGACAACCCGCACAAAAGGTGGGTCGAAAGGAAAATTATCCTGTCATACCAAAGGGGAAAAAAATGTGTTTTGAGACAAATTTTTAATCCGAAAAGAGAATTTTGACGCATCTGATGACACAACTTACTTTATAAGAGAAATTGAGCAAAATGTAGTCCACTCCTTCCTTTTCTTTTAAGACCTGTAAATCACTGTGCAGCTGACTATCTGGATCTACCCTGCAATTAAGACCAAAAAAAAAAAAAAAAAGGCAAATCATCCAAGCACACGACACATAAGCGGAACATAATGTGAGGAAGTGAGGAGTCTTCTCCACTTACGTCCTTAACTTGACGTGCCAGTCATAAAGGCTGTCATTGACTAGTTCCACTGAATAAATACCTGAGGAATGACAAACACGCAGTTTTGAGAAGTGGATACATGACATGATTACTAAAGGTAGGCAAATTGTTGGTGAAGTACTCCTTGAATGTTGTGTAAACACGCAGACTTGCAAACACTTCAAAATGTCCAAACAGGAAAGAGCTCCTGCCAGAATGAAAGTAACAGGAGTACTTATAACACTGTTGATGTCACAAATGCTGGTCAGAATCTAATCGGCATAAAACAATCGTGGATTATGTTAATTAGTCCTAAAAATTGTAAATACTGTATATAAGTGAAACACATGTGAATAGGACACCACGCAGTTGACAGTTCAGGTGTTCCAATTGCGATTTAGACCCGCGCGTAACGATTTGTTTTCGCATTGACTCAATTTGTGGTTGCCGATTCGATTCAAGGGACGATATTGGTTCATTTCAAATGAAACAATTCAGCGTCTTGAAATCAAGTCACTAACATCTTAGCCAGGAATCCAATCGGTTTGACTGTGAAATAAATAGCGGGATACTGGAGAGTATCGGTGAGATTTCCTAGATGCCTGTAAAAATGAATTATGGTCAATTATAAAGATTTTCTTGATGCTCTTGTATTGCTTTGCAAAAAAAACAAAAGAAAAAAGGGGTGGAAAACAGTAAATTATTATTTGCATTCTTTCGGCTATGATTTTACTGGTTTGGCTAGAACAAAAAAGAAAAGAGATGCTTAAATTAATTACAATTATGAGGTGAAAGGGAGCGGGCGGGGGGTCACTTGCTGCCGCTGCTCAACCCGTATTGTTTTGTGTTTTTTGTTATTGTAAAGTGTCCTTGGGTGTCTTGAAAGACGCTTAGAAATAAAATGTATTATTATTATTATTATTATTATTATTATTATTATTATTATTACTTGGGGGGAAAAAAATCTTCTTGGACCCAAAAGGTTGAGAATCTCTTGCCCCAATGTCAGCAGGGGCACACAACCCCAATGATGGATGGGTCTGGGTTTCAAACCCATTCATGTTTAGAAGAATCAAGTAAATCTTCGAGGCTTTCTTTAGTAGTATGAGATGCCTCAAATACGCTCAGTCGCTTTCTCGGTTACACGTCCCCTTAATGTGATTCAACAAGGGCTGAACATTGGATCTTTAGTGGATCTACTGTGAGCCGTTTCTGGTGAAGATTTGTGGTCTAGCGAAAGCCAGAGTAAAATGAGTTGAAAGTCACCTGTCTTGTAACTCTGTGATCTGTAGATCTCCCTGAGTTCCTTCATGAGGCGGTCCGACGCCTGCACAGAGCCAGAGACTGCGCCCTGAAAAATACACAAGTGGGTTCCATCAATGCTGAGAACACCTTAACAGCAAACGAACGACAGTCATGGCCTTATACATCCATATAAATACACTCAGTACTATCTTCTTTTGGTAAAAATATTCATCAATCCTTAGGCGCCCAAAATAAATAAATAAATATTTTTTAAAAAATGAAGGCCATAAAAAAAAAAAAAAAATTTAAATGAAGGCCAGATTACAGAATACTTGTACCATCAATAAATCATCATATTGTAATGAGTTTTTGCCACCCAGTGACAATTCTGAAAAATTTCCATCATGAGAGTCTCTGTCCTGTCAAAACTGCAAAGTTGGACAACTCATGAAAATGTTTTAGCCACCATATTGTTAACGAGAATCTCCCTTTGCAGTCAGTACCATCTTCGATTCACAAATTTCCACTTCTGACCACATTCACTTTATCCTCTCATACGTTGCCTGCAAATGTCAATTTTTAAATTCATTGGCTATACTTTAAAAACGGCATCCACAGTGGGGACAAAATCACCCTGACTGTTATCGCTGTTCTGCCCTTTGACTGTCTCTGCAACTTTGAAGTGATTGATGTGTCATGTGTTGCCGTTCCGCTGTTTAGTGTCCGTTAAAGATAGGCCCTTTATTTCATTGCCACTTTGAAAGCGATACGACCTTTATTTTGTTGGCTGGCGTAAAGCGGAGGCACAACACAAACAGCAAGTAGCCAACAGAATGTTAAAGAGTGACAGCAAGTTTGCTACTTCGGCGGTGCGTTCTCATGCCTTCGGCGGTTCATGCGGTCACGGCGGAATGCAATGACTTTGAGTATTGCATAATCTTTGTATGTTCATATGATTTATGCGTTAAGATTCAATGACGATGTTTGCGTTTGGAATACAAATGCAGTAGGAACGCGAACTACCCCCGTTTCTGTTGTAGTTAAAAGGAGCAAGGATGCTCGTCCTTCCTGGCTCGTGGAAAAGAGTTTTAACTGTTTTGCCTCATCATGGAAGCAACACATTGCCAACAAATGCGTATGCACAAATAATGAGGGATCAGCTTTTGGGGACTACAAATTTAACCCCACCCCCAAAAAATGAATAAAATTACCTGAGATGCACAACATAATGAAACTAATCATTTAGAAAATCAGTAATAATCATTTTCACACATTGGCTAAGATGCGTCATAGAGGGAAACAGGGGTGGGGTTTATGCAAATTAGAAAACACTAACAGAAAAATGAACACCTACATTCAAGTGGTCTTGTCTCTGATTTTTACGGATCTTCTCCAAAATAGCCAGGTGTTCTTTTTCAATCCCGTCATCTTCGGACTTTTTGCCATCCACCGGCTCTTCTTCTTTCATGTCGTAATGGTCCAAGTCTTGGTCCAGGTCAATGTCCTGCTGCCACAGTGGATCAGTGGTGTTTAGGTACAAGGGTTAATAAAACTGGAAACGTTGACAATTTCCCTTAATGCACCTCTCCCATTTCTTCCTCCTCGTCCTCCTCTGACGTCACCTCATCAGAAGGTCCATGCTGTAATGTTGTGCAACATTGTTACAAGAGCGGGGATAGTTTCAGCACAGTAAAATATCTCACATTTAGTACTTACCTTTCTCTCCTGGAGAATGGGCCCAGCAGGCAGAGGCTGGTCGAGCATTTCGACATCGGGATGCTGAGGCAGGTTGTAAAGTCGACACAGGTCACAAATGAGACGCTTCAACTGCTGAAGAAGCTACACAGAAAAGAACTTTTAGGTTCACAATTTCCCCGCTCAGGAGCAATATTTTGAGCAGGTAGAGTCATGAGCAGATTTACCAACGTGTTTCCTTTTCTCACATCCTCCAAGCGCTCCAACACTTCCGCCAGACTCGGATCATCGGAGTCGACAAACCATATTGGGGACGTTGAGGGGTAAGACTCCTGCAACAAAGGAAGCTAGTGTGTTAAAACAGCTGACAAGATAACAGATAAAGACCGTTTTTTTCTCCATGACGGCATTCTTTAATTTTTAAAAATCCTGTATTAAGGAATGCAGCGCCTCGTCATCATGATCTATGATGTGGTTAGCGCGAGCATCTCTAACTCAAGCATATTAAAGGAATGTACACCACAAAGTCAGCCGCATGATTCCGAGGTGGCGTACCATGTCCAAATTTTCGTATACATATTAGAAGAATTGACATAGTAACTAACGGTGTTCGTATGAGTTTGACTTGGGAGCAGGTTATCATGATTATTGATAAGGGAAAATGACGATTATTGGTTTCTGCTGTTTCAACATTCAACCATTTTGAAAGTTGAGGTCATTTTGATACTGAACCTGGAGACAGCGGTTAATAAAAAAAGAAATCGGAGATCAGAACATGTATTCGTTCATCTTTCCCCGTATGAATATCTTTGGTAACCATGGCATTCCTTTATGAGCAAACATCTTTTAATGGCTACTTGCAACGGGATTAGAGGTGCAACTATTGGTCAATTAATCAACAACTAATCGACTATCAAATTAATTAATCATTTTAATATTGATGAATCGTGAGAAACCGTGTTCAACTTAAAATTGTCAAAACAAGTGATATGATAAAACTAGTCCTTTTGGTCATGCTTAGTCTATTGTCAAGATCATCTTGAACATTTTGGATGTGTCCTTGAAATTTCTGTCTACACTTTTTTTTCCAATCAAGGCTGAGAGAGTGGTTCACTGCATATTAAATATTCAAACATACATTTTGTAATCATATTATATGTGCAGTTGGGTGTTGTCAAGCTTAACATATCCACACTGTTAAAGTAAAATATCACTTGATTTAAAAGGCTCTGAGAAACCCAAAATAAACTTCAAAGCACACAGACAGCTTGCAAAATTATGTTGCTAAACTATGGTTAACCTGGTGCTCATTAAATGCTAACATTAGCCAAAAATGTCCACTTTGTCAGCAAACTCACCTATTTTGCTGTCTGCAAGCACGCTGGATGGTTGTAGTTAGTTTATAAAACATTTATGACAGACAAACATCTATATAATACAAAGAAGACCAAGTTCAATGGAGAACTTTTTGAGTGAAGTGGGGAAGTCTCAAAGGCAATTAATTCATGGCGATCTTGACTCGAGAGGTCTTTCCAATTTCCATCCCTCCTTTTTCTTGTTGTATGACATCATGTATGGCTTCTTTCCTGCCTCAGTGACAACTTATTCCTGGTGGCAACCAATCAAGTAACCTAACTGAAACTATCACTAGGTATTTTAAGATTAGATCTACAGATTCACCGAGACTAATAGGCAGAGATTCAACAGATGTCATCAACTCATCGAATCCCTTCACTGACATTGTTCAGTGATACAAACACGTGATATCCAAAAAACCTTATTCTCAATATATTATGAATGTCCAAATGACAGAGAGGGGCAGCCAACAGCCTGCGTTACTTACAAAAATATGCATTGGCCTGGACAGTCCGTACAATAGCTGAAAGACCCTAAATAGGGTTAATTCGTGTAAATATGATATACAACGCCGATGCTTGTACATTGGGGACAGTGTTTTGACTGCTACGACAGGTAAACGTCTGTGATGTCGCGCAAATGAATCAGCTCGCGCCGTGGATTAAAGGACGATGCTGTGATAAAGTTAACTGCGAGGCTTTGCGGTCAAAAGTGGTGGCAAGAGTAAAGCGAATATTTGGGCTAACAAGGAAAGCTAGCCTTCGCGTTACTTTCAGTCTGAGCGAATTAGCAAAAAGCTACTGCAGCGTCGTTTCACTGGACGCTTCCTGAAAGTTAATTTCACGACTATAGAGCCTTGTTGCGGTTGAAAGGAACACAGTCGCCGAGGTCAGAACAGCGGAGAACAGTCCACTAGGTCGGGTTGAGCCCGCGGAACCCAGAGCACGAAACAAAGTGTGTGCTGAGTGACAAGTCTTGTGTTGGGCTAGCTTCATACGCAGGCAGAGCTGGCCCCGAGGACCCACCGTGATGTTGCAGTGAATGATCAGCAGCTTCTCTCCTGTTACGTTAAACTGGCAACTGAGTTCGTCGGGTTTCCAGTCTATGATTCGAAATCTTTCGTGGTTTGGGTCAAAGATTGACTCGAGAAACTTCAATTCGGCCTTCAGCCCCGACACCGACATCTTGTACTCATCTCAAAGCAAGCAGGCCGCTGGCGGAGGGGAAGTCTGGGCGGAATGCAGTCGAGTCGGCTCTGCGGATCTCGCATGTTAGCGTGAGAACAACAACAAAAGGGCTGCGGGTTTAACGTCGAGTCCCAAGATAAAAGATGACAACGTTCTCAACAATATACATGCACGATGCATCAAGGAGTTAAAGAAAAAAAAAATTCTATCATGTACTGTAATCCGTACAAAAATACCCCCATCCATTAGATTTTTTTTCATGAATTTCGAAGTTAATTTTTCAGTTTCATTCTTCTTTATCAAGTAGTGGTAAAAGTAGACACATTGTACTTAAGTAGTAAGTAAATATACTGGTGTAAAAGCAAAAGTACTGCTTCAACAACTTTAAGGTAAAAAAAAAGTACGAACTGAAATGCGGGCAGGTGCACAGATATTTTAGGGGACAGGTGCTCAATGAAGCTCCCCCACAAAAGGCACCCATCGCCCAATTTCTTCATACTATCAAGATAAATCCGTTTATTTTGGGGGGTTTTCTCTCTCAATCAATACAGTCAATACAACAACGAAGTAAATTTAGGAAAACTGTAGTTAAATTGGCAGGTTTTTGTTGTGTACAAAAAACCACTCACCCATTTTAATATGCGTATATTTATATTTTATATTTATATTTATTTATATACTTGTATTCTACTTTCTCCCTTTCATAATTTTGCTGCTGTAAATTGGGAATTTCTCCATTGTGAGACAAATCAAGGTTTTCTTATCTTATCTTGAAAAAAAAATGAGACCGAAGGTAAATCAAACCCCCCAAAATCCACTATTTATCTGTAACCTGTGCAACTCAATTGAAAAAAAATGAGAGGAGAAGCGAAGACGAACAAGTGAGATAACACGTTTCCACAAGTGCACACACCTTATAAACAGAGATGTGGCTGTATTCACAAATAACACATGCAAACACAAGTCGTGGTCAGCACACAGCTACCTGCCACGAGTGATGGGCAGATAAAACCTGAATCTTTGAAGCTTTCCATCCAAACTGGTTCACAAAAAAAAATCGTGTGCGCGTCTTGCCTCTAGATGGCGGAAGAGATCAATGACTGTCTCAAGGGAGGGGGGGGGGGCTATCAATCAGTTCTGAGTGTATCCCGCCTATTGCCCGAAGTCAAACGGGATGGGTTCTAGCACGGCCGCGCCCCCCGCAAGGAAAAGCTTATTGGAAAATGGCTGGATGGATGAAGAGATTTTGAGGCGTCCAGTGAGCGGAGTCACTCAGTGCTGTGTGCCTCGTGTGTTGCCTCTAGATGGCGGAATAGAGTCATGAATGTCTACAGAAGAGCGACTAATTGCCAAGTCATCCACCATTCTTTGAGCAAAAACAAAGTCGCCCCGCCCCCAGGTTGCTTGTGTGCGAGTGCGCGAGTTTTCCCTTGGCCTGGGCATAGTTCAGTCACCAAACGTCATGCATGCTGACTGGTGCTGAGCCCGTTCCAGTTACTTTGCTTTTGCAAACAAAACACCTGGCTTTACAAATCAAAATTATCGAAGGCTGCTTCCAAGGATTACCCTCTGACATACATGACCTTGGGTAAGTCTTTTTCTTTTTAATTGAAAATACAATGTAAACTATGCTGTACATATATAAATATATCTCAATTAATATAAAAATAATAGAAAGCTTCCCACATTTCATTACTTAAATTTATAAACTAAAAACTGATGCATTATACACATGCTTTAGAGTCTAAATGCAAGGCTCGGGTGCCAGATTCAACACACCACTTGCATGATTCTTGCTAAAATCTGGACCAAAACTTCTAATTGTAATATGTAATCATTTAAACAGTCTTGAGATATTGCAAGCATAGATTTTGTTTCCAACCCTCTTTTTACAGTCACTTGAGCAATTATCCTTGACCTCTGATTTCAAAATAAGTTACCGGTAACCATAATTTTTTTTATGTCCATGTACCAGTAATTCTATGATGAAGGAATTGACAGATACATAGAAGGGCAAAGAAAATAATTTATAAATATGTTTGAATATTGTTTCCCTTGGCCTGGGCATAGTTCAGTCACCAAACGTCATGCATGCTGACTGGTGCTGAGCCCGTCCCAGCTACTTTGGTTTTGCAAACAAAACACCTGGCTTTAAAAAATCAAAATTATCGAAGGCTGCTTCCAAGGATTACCCTCTGACATACATGACCTTGGGTAAGTCTTTTTCTTTTTAATTGAAAATACAATGTAAACTATGCTATACATATATAAATATATCTCAATTAATATAAAAATAATAGAAAGCTTCCCACATTTCATTACTTAAATTTCTAAACTAAAAACTGATGCATTAAACACATGCTTTAGAGTCTAAATGCAAGGCTCGGGTGCCAGATTCGACACACCACTTGCATGATTCTTGCTAAAATCTGGACCAAAACTTCCAATTGTCATATGTAATCATTTAAACAGTCTTGGGATATTGCAACCATAGATTTTGTTTCCAACCCTGTTTTTACAGTCACTTGAACAATTATCCTTGACCTCTGATTTCAAAATAAGTTACCGGTAACCATAATTTTTTTTATGTCCATGTACCAGTAATTCTATGATGAAGGAATTGACAGATACATAGAAGGGCAAAGAAAATAATTTATAAATATGTTTGAATATTGTTGCAGGGTTTTTGAACATGAATGTGCCAACCAAACTAACAGTAGTTCGTTTCCTTGTTTTCATATTTTTTCAAGGTCTCTCATGGGCATCACAATGACAAAGTCGGACATGATCACCTTTACTCTGCTGTTGATTCAACTTCCGTGTGTATTTGGAGGCAAAATATTGGTGTACCCTTTAGACGGCAGCCACTGGTTAAACATGAATGGAGTGATCGAGGAACTTCACGCCAAAGGCCACAAGGTCACAGTGGCGCGGCCATCCGATAGCTGGTACATTCCAGAAAAGTCTCCTCATTACAACTCTGTCACCCTCGATGGTCAGGATGGCTTTAAGGACCATTATGAATCATTTGTGTTTCAACAAGTGGAAATGAGACTTCAGGGGAGGGGTCTATCTCTTCTGCCTCGCATTTGGAATAACATTCAGATTCGGTTCTCGCTTATAACTCAATTTTCTTTATTCTACGAGCAGCATTGTAAGACAGTAGTTCAGATGTTCGAAAATGAAACTCAGATGCAGTCATTTCATAACGCCAAGTACGACGTCGTGTTGACTGATCCCACCATAGGTGGAGGGGCACTGCTTGCACGCCATCTCAACGTTCCCCTCATTTACAATGCCAGATGGACTTTCCTAGGTGAAGCTCATGACCTCATTGCCCCATCCCCTCTGTCGTATACACCCCATCTCACAGCCCAGTTGACAGATAAGATGACTTTCCCTCAAAGAATCTTGAATGTTGTATCCTACATCGTGAGTGGCTTGACAAGGTTGTACATTTCAGAACGTCACTACAAACCGATAGTGAGGCGCTACTTTGGTCCTGATGTGGATTATACGACATTTTTTGTGGATGCTGATATGTGGCTTTTGAGAAACGATTTTGTCTTTGAATTTCCCCGACCCACGATGCCGAATATCGTCTACATGGGTGGATTTCAGTGTAAGCCTCCAAAGCAGCTCCCTGTGGATCTCGAGGAGTTTGTCCAGAGTTCTGGAGATCACGGCGTTGTGATGATGACCTTGGGCACTCTTATCGCAAAGCTTCCGCAAGATGTCACCGAAGAAATTGCTGCAGCTTTTGCACAGCTACCTCAGAAAGTCATCTGGCGGTATGTGGGACAAAAGCCAGCCAACCTGGGCAACAACACTTTACTGGTTGACTGGCTACCACAGAATGACCTCTTGGCGCATCCTAAAACAAGAGTATTTGTCTGTCACGGCGGCAACAACGGCATTCAAGAAGCAATTTACTATGGCATTCCAATCGTAGGACTTCCATTATTTTTGGATCAGCACGATAATCTCAACAGGATACGAGGAAGGGGAGCAGCAGTAAATGTCGATATCGCCACGGTGGACAGGCACATCTTTGAGGAGGCACTCGTGACAGTTCTTCACAACTCATCCTACAGGGAAAACATGCAAAGGCTCTCACGGCTGCAACGGGATCAGCCAATCACACCGATGGAGCAGGCAGTGTTTTGGATCGAATATGTTATAAGGCATAAAGGAGCTGAGCATTTGAAGGCACAGTCCAACAAAATGTCCTCGGTTGTTTACCACTCGATTGATGTCATTGTAGCTTTGCTAACAGTAATTTTGCTTCTCGTGTTCACCTGCCTTTTCGTTTTAAGATTGATGTGCAGAATATGTTTTCATGAGAAAAAAAAGAAACGCGAATAATCTTTTTTTCTTCAGCTATCGCTTTAAGATAATGTCGCATTACTTTTAAAGACACTGACTTTCAAGAGCCAACTGGATGAATTCAGTTACTTTAATTGTTGTTGAAGATTGCTTGAATGAAAAAGTAAAATGTTTCCAAAATGAGACAAGAGCAAATTTGAAAAATTCTCACCATGACATTCATTTTTATTAACTTTTAGCGATTAACTATTTATCCCGTTATTCTCGATGCTCCTCACATTTTTTTTAATTCACTATATTTGAGTTATATCTCAGCCAGGGATTGACATGTATGTGTTGTGTATTGGAAAATACTTTTCTCAAGAAAGCCCATGTCATTTTTAACTTTCCATGACCAAATCGATAACAATACTAATGTGTTTGCTAAGATTTTTTTTTCTTGAAATTTGGAAAATGCTCAAATTCATTTTCAGTAGCCATGCTATTAGACTAATTATATTGTCTTAAAAGGTAATAAAGAGTTGATGATAGCAACAGTTTTGAGTCTGAAACGGATCATTTCTATTTCCACCATTTCCTTCACGATGAATTGATTCTAACTACCATACAAACAAATTGGAGGTTACTGACCATCCCAGAATGGATTGTGCCCTGCACTTTCAAAACTGCATACTGGACAAGACAATTTGATTAATTATATACCCTTGTCACTGCATCTTCAAAGATTAATTTTTGACAAAGCACGGGGCTACAACTTTGGACTCAGTGATGGCATTGTCCACTGATATCCATAAAAAAAGCAATGATTCATATGCAATAACTTTATTTTTCCGTAAGAGCTATGGCCACACTTTTACGCAGTCTACTGGGCGCTTGATATCTGTTCCGAGGGAAATAGGATTAAACCTCTATTTAAGATACTGGCGCTGTTGAGGCTTAGTTGACCTGAGAAGTTGACCTAAAGCACAGTAATTAAACCAGACATCTTTACAAATGGCACTGGCAGTGCTTCAATTATAGCAGGGGTAGGGAACTCTGGTTCCTTGAGAGCCATATCCGGCCTGTTTTCGATTCCCTCCCTACTCCAACACACCTGATTCATTCATTGTTCATGATCGTTTTAGGCCTCTACAGAGCTTGCTGATGAACTGATCATTCGAATCAGCTGTGTTGAAGTCAAGAGGGATCTAAAACAGGCAAGATATGGCTCTCGAGGAACCGGAGTTCCCTCCCCCTGAATTATAGGGACAACTCCACCATACTTGCGCAAATTCTACCCGTACATATGCTAGACTGTTGTTCCAATTAATTCAATGTTATCTTTGTTGAAAAAGAAATGTAATATGTAGAGGTTGTTAATACATATAGTTTATGAACACCTGTCCTGATGAAGCAGGACAAATTTCTTCCACCACATTCTTTTGCTTACGGCTCACAATTTTTCAATTTCAGACTAAAAACTTAAAGTCGGAAGGAAGTTTTAGAGTTTTAATGGAGTTACAGCGTGCAACCGTCATCTCGATCGTTCACTCGTGTAAGGTGGAAATCTCAAATGTTTTAGATCAGTCTTTTCTTAGGTTCTGTGAAGCGCTTTGTTACAACTGCAGCAACTGTTTCACTGGATGAAGTGACACAACTGGAAACAGGAAATTTTGCCCATGGTGTATGGCTTCTGCTCATTGATGTTTTTAGTTTTCTTTCTGCATAATCTGCAGCATACACTACGGTAGCGGTAGCCAAAAGCTTCTGCGTCTCTGCAGGTATTTTGTAGGTTTCTACCAAGAGCATGAAGTGGTTGGGGGGAAAAAGATGCGCTGTGGGGAAAAAAAATGCCTAAAAACTAGTTGTAATGTTGCAAATAGTGATGCTGCAAAATTCACAGTTTTTGTAAAATCTAACATTGTGCTGTGACTACAAAAACTATAACTTCTCTTTAACATGTGTTCAGTTGTAATATTGTTATTTCATGTTTAATATTGTCTGTCGGAGGCTCTTTGTTACAGCTGCAGCTGTTGTCAAAGCGTGATATAAATAAAGATGTATTGTTTTATATTAAACGTGAGCAGTTAGTTTTCCATTTTTTTCCCTCTTGATCTTCTCAGTCTTCTGATATAAAGGTAGAAGGGGTCGATGGACTATTACCTTTAAAAAGGTAAATTGTTTATACTGTCTCAAAACTGCTAAAACAGCAAACAGTTTAATTAGCACAACGAATGGCACCTCGTATTCAATCTTTGTGAAATTAGATGGTAGGTTAATTAGCTAAAACATTGCCGAGCTAAATTGAATCCCGCACCTTTGAGATCTCGCGAGATTTGAGATAAAACGGCGTAGCTGCAAGGTGTTTCTTTGCTGCAGAAGGAGGGAGACGCCACGGAGCAGGTCGTCAGCGGTAATACTGAAGGCTCCCACTAGTCGAACCACCCGGCGTCACTTCCCTCTTCCCACTGGAGCGTGTGGAGGTGCGAGCCTCCTTGGTGATTCCTCCTCCTCGCGCCATCATATATCGCGCGGGTCACCTTAACGCTCACGCACCGGCATTTTCCTTCGCCGAAGATGATACTTGGAAAACGCCGAGCCGAAACCATGTCCCTCCCGGCGCTGATATTCGGAGTCCTGATGGTGCACACCGTCTCCTCGCAAAACGGTAAGAAATGAGCTACCCTGGTGTATGATTAACTTAGTGCTAATGTGGCAGCTTTTCAGCGGGCGACGTCGCCTTCTTGTCAGGCATTTAAATTTGATGTGATTTACAGTGTGCCCGTGGCAAATCCCCACTAAGGTTTTTGGCTGCCACGGAGATCAACGGATGCATACGGTATTTCTCAAATGGTGGGGGCTGTTTTGCATGCAAAGCGCCTGAACCGAGAGGTCGATAAAAGATTAATAAAGTACAATCTGTGGAGGCTGAAGTGGGCCACACAAAGGCCTATTTGATGTCCCCCCAAATGTCCTTTAATAGTGTGGAGCTGAATACTGAAACGTCAAGGACAAGTGCTGCTCAGGAGCTTTCAGGAGAAGTGGTGAGGGGGGGATTCTGTCACATTGAAGTTTTTATACACACACACACACACACACACACGCACACGCACACACATAGATGTATGGACCTCAGAAGTGAAGCTCTGTAAATAGCATCAGTCCATTTTGCTGCATGCTTCTATTTTTAGTGCATTGATGCTGCACTGGGATCCATGTCTTTAATGTCCTCTCACTACAATGAATCTGTTAACTCTTTGCTGAGATGTACTGCAGAAGCTCATTGATTTTCCTCGTTCAGACCTACTTGTCCGGATGACCCCATGCTCATGAATCTGGTCTCATCCCACCACCATCAAACGGATTAGGGCAGCTCGAGGTTAGGGATCCATACTTAAAGTGCGTGTCTTTGCATGGAGTCGAGGGAGAATTCAGCACCTGACCCATACTATTGCACAAGACGGTGATTTAGTGTTTTTTTTTAATGGTTTGTGAAGGTATAGTCTGCTTTCTTGGCACACTTCAAAGTATATAAATTTATATTCTGTGACCATCCTTGTGAGGAGGCTGACCTGACTGCAGTCAGGTATGATACCAACAAGAACAGCCATTTTGAGTTCGCCAACTTGCGTTTCTGTCATTAGCTATCTAGATATCTGTAAGTGGATCTGACCCATATGTAGTGTGTTGTTGCTGAGTATTTACCAGGTCTGGTTCAAGCAGGGAAGGGCTGAGACATGTCATATTATCCCAAATTCACACTCTGACAAAACAAAAGAGACCTTAAAATGGCTGCCCGCATAAGTGAATAGATGCAATATTGTAAAAAAATTTTAATAATAAATACTCAGTAAACTTAGGATATTTAAATAAGCTCTGTCAGATAAAGACGGTATTCATATTTAAATTGGAAAAAAAAAGTTTTGACAGCTTGGGTTTAGTTCTGCTTGATGTTAACTGCCACCATACAGTGCACCTATCTTGAATTTTTGCTCGCAAATCAAAGCAAAATAACCCACCAAAAGATGGCTCGTATCTCAAAACGTGAGTTTGCAAACTGTATTTTATGCCACACACATAAAACATCATTATTCAGATACTGTATAAACTTCACAAATGGTGTGCAGTGACCGCATGACTCACGTGGCGCGTTTGACACATCTGAGGTGGCAGGGTCCCGTCTCAGCAGTTCTGTGAAGGGCTGAGGAGCTAGTTTTATAGTTCAGAGCAAGGGACCAAGTCCTTGTCCTCGTATATACAGTAAATGAGTGATGTCATAGCAGCTTACCATTGTGTAACCCTACAATGACTTGACAATGTACCATTGAACAATGTACAGTGCTGTGTGAGCCTAAAACATTATTTTGGCAAAAATTGTTGTTCCAAGGAGAGGCACTGACGCAATTTGCGTAGATTGGCTGACTGTCCATCTTCTTATATTGTTGCTGTGGAGCGCTCCTATGGAAACGAGGGGTGGGGATGGGGGGGGGGGGGTCTATCGCCTTGCGCCCCCACA
>NW_017806236.1:1028292-1074631 GCF_001891065.2 Hippocampus comes
GGGGGGGGGGGGGGGGGGGGGGGGGGGGTCTATCGCCTTGCGCCCCCACAGTCCCCGGAGACTTGGAGAAGCGGCTTCTATAAATCTCCTCTCAATCTCATGTAGGCCTATAGAGCACTCCTATGAGTGCCGCACCGCTCCTCCTCCACTTAGTGTGTGGACTCAATCACTTGTTTCACAATTATTGAATTTAGCTCACAGACATTTCAGTGATGGCACACTTTGCTCAGTGGTGGCAGTCTATTAGCGAATGATCATTTTTCACCAGCGTTTTCAAACCGTTAAGATATTTTCATCACATGGGATATAGAAAAAATGATAAGGTCACTCTGAGGGCGTTTGCAAATGAGTTCTGCCCTAAATGTGGATACGTGATGTCAGTAATTGATCACGACCAAGCGAGCCCAGCCTTGTGGGGACCTCACAGCACAATTGAATAAGAACGTCCCGGGAATAGGTCTTGTTAACGGCTTCGCCAGTTCTGAGGTTGACTTTATTGTTGCCATAAATGTTGATATTTTGTTGTTCATTTCAATTTACTTGTTTTATTTCTTTTATTTTCCCCCATTCACACCCCACAACTGTATTCTTTTTCTCGTCCATGCTTGCCCCTTCTAAACTGCCACTGCCAGCGGGCTTTGTGAAATCACCTCTGTCTGAAACCAAGCTCACGGGCGACACCTTTGAGCTTTTCTGTGATGTAGTGGGAAACCCCACTCCTGAAATCCAGTGGTGGTACTCTGAGATCAATCGAGCCGATTCCTTCAGGCAGCTATGGGACGGGGCCCGCAAGCGGCGGGTGTCCATCAGCACCGTCTATGGTGTCGATGCAGTTAGTGTGCTGGGAGTATCCTATCTCACGCTGGACGACATCGGGACGTACGAGTGCAGAGCCAGCAACGACCCAAGACGCAACGACCTGCACATAAATCCCGCCACCACCTGGGTCCGCGCACAGGCTACGATAACCGTGCTGCAGAGTGAGTGGTCAGTGTGGTGGAAACATCCTCCCCTCTCCTGAGAGAAACCGAATTGAACAGTTCCTGTGTGATTCAGCCTCCCTCCCGACATCTTTAGAGGACCACTAACTCCCTTTGTAGGTGCCGCCTTCGTAGCGTCCTCATAGCACTGAAAAATAATGCGCCGCCGTTTGTGTTGATGTTCTCTTTTCAAGCAGATCTATCCGCTGTCCATGGATCCACAGCTACCATAGAACCCTTTATCTTTCCCGTGCTTTGTTCACTTTCATTGGCTCCCAATTTACAGATTCCTCTTTAAAATGGTTGGATGTTGCACAAAATGTCATTTGAGTTGTCTAACTTCTGTGGGATAGTTAACCCAAACTAAATCTCATGAGGGCAGGAAAAATGCAAGCCTCAAACGTTTATCTCATGGAAACAATTTAATTCAGTACAAACAAACCTCAAATGTCTGGATATGATTTCAAGACTGATTTTTGAATGCACATTAAGAGGTTCACCAGTGTGTCCATGTACAAACAAGATAATCAGGATTAGTCTGACTACAAACACCCAAATCAGGATTTTGCATGCTTTTGAGCACAAAGCTTCCCCAAGCAGAATTGTGGCGTTTACCTTTGAGTCACTCTTTGAAGTTATTCCATTGCAGATCTCACTTATAGGATACAGAATCTGAATGGTATTTTAAGTACATATAAAAGCAGTTTCATAATCACAGTGTGCTCAAATTTACGCTCAGTCACCACAATTTTACCAGATATTCATTCTACAGCCTTGAATGTACAAGATGTTGGCAATTTTTTTTTTGTACATTTTTGAGTGCCCATCTGAGGCCTCAATCACATTTTTCAAGTCGCCATCATAACTCACATTCAGAGTCAGCTCCACGTCTGTCTGGGCTAATCGGTGTCTTTCTTCCAGAGCCGTCAATCGCTGCCTCCGAGCACACGTCCCTTCCCGTAGAAGGCCACAGTCCACCTCTCACTCTGCAGTGCAACTTGAGCAGCAGCGACTATGCCGTCCTGGAGAGCTACTGGATGAAAAATGGGGAGGAGATCCCAGAAACACGCACTGCCAATCGGAACATCGAGTACAGGTAAGCGTCTCCTCAACTTAAGTGTGCGCATATGTTGCACGAGAGGTTTCGTGACATACTGTGAGTTCACTTGCAGGCTGAATAAACCGAGAGGAGATGACGCTGGTGTGTACATGTGCGTCTTCACTTTTGGGATGTCTCCTGCTGCCAACACCACGATTGAAGTTAAAGGTCTGTGCTGGTTTGTGAGCCGCAAGCCTTGTTCGATTCTTTTTTTTTTTTTTTCCTCCCCAAGGCCACATTGCTTATACCAATAAAACTGGCGCAAGGCACCCTCAAGAACGAGCAGGCTTGTCGGGGCAAGGGGAAGGACCTGCGATTTGCTCACGGGAAGCCGCAGCCCTTGACACCTCCGTCCAAACAGTGGCCAGCTCAGTGGCAGCAGATGGTGTCTTGTTTGTGTGATACACAGGGATTATGTCTCAACAACAGAATCGAATTGCACACACTCCCGTGGAGGGAAATTAGCATCACATGAGAAAATGATTGTGGTGTTGGACGGGAATGGCATACATACCCTTACTGGGTTTTGTGTTGACATTAAAATATAGGTTGCTCATACCGTTGCCATTTTTGGGTTCTCCTGAAATGTGATGATTTTGGAGGTGCAAGGATGTACGGTAAAGTATTCTATATATGTCTCAAATTGAATGTCAGCATTGTAACAAGACAGGCACAATGTTGGTTTTGATGTGTATATATTTTGTGAAAGCAGATCTTATTGTGTTCTCTGATCTTGTATTATCTATTTTTCTTTTAGCCGCTCCTGAGATTACAGGCCACAAGCGCAGTGAAAATAAGAATGAGGGCCAGCGTGCTTTGCTGTACTGTAAATCCGTGGGCTACCCTAATCCTAGCTGGACCTGGCGTAAACTTGAAAACGGCATATATAGGGTATGATATGTCTCTTTGTGTGACTTTCTGGACATAGTATACAGTCATACCTCAGTTTTCGACCTTAATCCGTTCCAGAAGGCGTCACTCCCTCGTGTAAGGAAGCCGAGAGGAGTCAGTGGCGCATTCGGGTTTGGTCGAAAACCGATTCTCGGTCGTAATCCGAGGCGAAAAATTATCTGGTCAAAAAACGATTTGGTTGAGAACAGAGACATTTGAAAACTGAGGTATGACTGTACTTTGTTTTTATTTCAGTAGGATGAAATAAGTTCTGTTCATTAGAAGCCTGATTCGGTTGTTGTTTTTAGTGCTTGATCAGCAACAAATTTGCCCAGACTTTATGAGAAGAATGAACTTTATGTAAGCATTAGATAAGATAACCTTATACTTAAATAAAAATTTGAACTACAAACCTGTAAAAGGAGGCCTTCACAGTTCAATAATCTATTAACAATTTGGACAGCTTGATTAAAACTCTGTAAGCTTTAAAAAAAAAAAAAAACACAGACAACAGCAATATTGCGCTACTACATGAATGTGACCGTCTCGATTTTGATTTGATAGGAAATCGACAACTCATCCGGACGCTTCTCCATCAGCAGCAAAGACAATTACACCGAGCTCAGCATCACCAATCTGGACATTAATTTGGACCCAGGCGAGTACCAGTGCAACGCCACCAATTTGATTGGCAGCAGTGACGAGAGGTCCGTGCTGAGAGTCCGCAGCCATTTGGCCCCCTTATGGCCTCTTTTGGGGGTGTTGGCTGAGATCATCATCCTGATCGTCATCATCGTTGTTTATGAGAAGCGTAAGAAGCCTGAGGATTTACAAGACGGTGAGTCACCAACCCTTTTGAGCTCTGTTTGCTATTTTAATCCTATTTATCGTGCCGGCGTTTTAAATACTTGTGTACAAGCGAGGAGAAACGATTGTCATGGAATTATAAAAAAAAAAAACATGATCAAGCACCAATTATTTTGAGGAATAGAACAACATAAAATGCACCAAGAGGGTCCGAGCGTGTGTGAGCATTCCTAGCTTTCCTTTCCCTGCTGATGCGATCGTTGCTGATGGTAATAATGTATGTCGCTGCAGTGTCTCTGCCGCAGAGCAGTTTGCGTGCCGCACAGCGATGCAGGAAAGTGGGATGCTTCCCATCACACACGCACACACTTGTCGAGGCAAGCGAGGCCAGTGTGCGCTCTGCACTCATCACAAGCCCTCAAAGCGTTCTCGCGATATTCCTTCACCGGAGAGACCAACTTGGCCACTTGACATGGCTGCGGCAGCATTCAAAAATTCAGTCGCACGGGGTTATATTCAAAGGCAGACACTGTCGCCGGAGGTTGCACCTTGTCAGGACAATTTCACGCATTTAATATTCATGAGAAATGGGAGACTGCGTTGTCGCGGAGATGGACGTTCTCAATGATTAATCGTGTCTCGGGGACTTTTCACGCGGCTAGTTGCTGTACGTGCAAGCAATAGATACAGTCACTGTTAAATTCTGCAAATGCCAACATGGGATTTTCCCACCCTACCGACGCCCTTCAGTCTTCTGCTGGATCCTAAATTATGCATCCATGGTATTTTGTCAACCTTTTACTTCCAAACTGGAATTTTGATATTGCCATATGGAGGAGTGATTCCTCTCCGACTTGCAATGACCGAACGTCATCACCTTTTCATGAAGATTCATTAGTTGAAATGCATTTGAAAAAAGTTTAAATATTGTCTTTTTATATTTCGTTTAGACATATCCGATGAACACTGCTCGCGTGAAGCAGGAATCCGAATTGGCGCGTCAATTGTTCATCATGAATGTTGTAACTGCATTGCCTTAAATTAGGCCACCTTCTTCTGCTGAATATTTTATTATTATCGTTATCTTCCTTTTTCCAATTGCCCAACCTAACGCTGTATTTGGTAAGTGTGAGACTGCATGCTTCAGCCTCATCCTCTCTCACTTCACAGGATAGAATTTGGGGAACTTTTGTGTTCAAATGATGCAATGCCTTGATTTTGACGCATTCGACGCATCCCTTCTTGCACATTGAAACCTTTTTACTTGTTTTGAGTCCATATTACTGTCATTGTTTCACATTCCCTCAGTAATTACCGAGGGCAAGTATTGTTGACACCTTTTTAGCAACGTTATTTGTCTATGCATGAAAATCGTATTGTTGCAATTTTACCCCGCATTTCATTTGTCTGTGAAATTTGATATTGTTCCGCACTGGACCGCATTCTGATAGTAACGTTACAAGGCTGCATTTTAATTGTTTCATTGCTCATAAATGAAATGTGAAATGAAAACTTTATAACATAATCTACCATCTGAAATACGCTTAGGCTGTGGACATGAAAAAAAAAACCCTTCAGTCCTTCATTTCCTTTTATTTGCACATCTCATTTTTGATCTTCATATTTCCCCTCGCTGCTTCAGATGATGACCCGGCAGGACCAGTGTAAGTATGAACATTTTCTCTGTCGAGCTTTGAGTAAACTTAAAAACGGAATTGTTGCTAGGCTAAGATGAAGTTCAGTGTAAAATCTTGACCTTTATTTGGGGGTGTGAAACGTTGCCGTGTGGTGATATTGACCTAGAAACTTGCATGTATTGTACCCGTTTTCCGACAAAGGGCTGTGTGATATGACAGTGGGTTAATGTGATGATCATAGCGTTTTTCCACCTGGAGGAAGCAATCCATCCTGCCACGTGACCAAATTGCATGCATTCTCTTTGAAGATGAGCAGAATATATCAACATGGAGGAAAACGAACAGGGCAGCCGTGACATGAGTGAGTGTTTTTGCAAGGCGCATCAGATTCTGTGAAACCATTCATTTCAGAAAATCTGTTACGGCGCAATACTCTGTTGCAATGGCTTCACCTACATGGGGACATAACAACCTTGTCATATCAAACAGCCTGAGGGAGGCACGCAGAAGACAAATTGTGCCGCGGTATAGCTTTCTATCAATTCCTTCGCGTATTATCAGCGAGATGGCATGAAGTTTAACAGAACATGTTGCTTTTGCAACACAGAAGTGTTGGTGTTTGAATGCACGGCATTGTATCAACTGTGATCCGCCGGTGTCATTTACTCCTTTCTAAAGGAAAACCAATTCGACCAACAACCACAAAGACAAGAACCTGCGCCAGAGGAATACAAATTGAGCCGCCTGTCTACAGAGTGAGTAGTCAATTATTAAAAGGACCAAACCGTCCGCCTGATGATAAATATGTATTACGAGCCCATAGGGACACATTACACAATGACCCAATGTGTGAAGTTAGCGCAGAATCATGACGTGTGGCAGGCTTACCCTGAGATGTGTTTTCATTTTATTTGCAGGTTACATTTTACATGTATTGACCACTTGAAGGTAAACAACAAATGGAATCGACGCCAGCTGTTGCTAGAATATTTCTGCCATTCAAAGTGTGGTTGAATGAGGCATGCCTTATGATTTTTTTTTTTTCTGGTGTTTTCTGGCGCGAGATGCTCTTATTCATTCATATCCTGACGGGATTGTTACCATCAACCATTGTTACTGCATGCAAACAGTGGCGTGTATGATTTAGTTGCTCTCCCCCTCTTATTCGCTACTTTTACACTTTTACTACTTAGAAAATAATTGCATGCGAGATGTTGGCCCGCGACTCGAGACAGCTTTTTCTCCTGTATATTTATTTATTTTTCCTCTCAACGCGACTTAAATGAGATAATCTATACATTTCAAGAGAGAAAATGATCACCTTTCAGCAATGTAGAAAATGACGCCATCAGATATGGCAGTTTTGTACGGTTTTATCATGCGGCTGCATATCAATTACCTAAGATTCATCATAATATTAACACTACATTTCAAGGGCTTTGCAACGTCCCTCTAAGATTCCATTTATGTATGTATGTACGAATCACTAGAGCTATGTACTGATGATAAATAGTATGATGCACTTAAATGTTGACAATAATGGGAACCTGTACAAACCTATTTTATGAAATCTGTAACTATCATTCTAACATTGTTTTGTCATGACAGTGTGTATTGTACAGCATGGCTTTTCTCCTATGCAACTAATATCCATACAAAACATTGCAGCTTTTATTTATTTTTTTTCTTTCTGTGACAAAGCTTTAAACTATAGTAGGATCATCTATAGGGCATAGACGTTGTAGTACACTGCTGCATGGTTTCTGTACAGCGGACGGGATTGGACAGCCTGCTACACAAATTCTCGAGTCATTTTTAAGAATAAACATTTGAAAGAAAAAAAACCACTGGCTTTGATCTGGTTTCTTTGCCTAACCAGTTAAAAAAGGGTCACTAGCAACGCCGAACAGGAGGATTTTTGTATTACAGCGCACTCTAGTGGCTGCAACGGGTCAGTGGACGTCAACGATGACTGATATCAAGAAGAGCAAAATGGTGCTTGAGTCAAATAAATAATCTTAGGCCTGCCTACTGTAATAGAATGAATGTACTTTGTTATATTTTCATATGAAAATACTCTGTTCTTATTTGAATTGCCGAATCTAAACAACAACCGTCACTTTCCCTTCTGGTTATCCTGATGGAGTCTCTCAAATCACAACTTTTTACCAGAAGTCATAACCCCTCTTTTTTTTTTTTTTAGTTTCCCCAACTGTCTACAGAAGTTCCCGCGATTGTTTTTTTTTTTTTTTAGTTTCCCCAACTGTCTACAGAAGTTCCCGCGATTGTTTTTTTTTTTTTTTAGTTTCCCCAACTGTCTACAGAAGTTCCCGCGATTGTTTTTTTTTTTTTTTAGTTTCCCCAACTGTCTACAGAAGTTCCCGCGATTGTTTTTTTTTTTTTTTAGTTTCCCCAACTGTCTACAGAAGTTCCCGCGATTGTTTTTTTTTTTAATTGTATTTTAAAGCCCTAAATTAGATGCGGACAGATTGAAGAGGTGACGATGAAAGCCCCCTGGATGAAAGTCCGGGGATCAAGATGTATTATCCCTTTGGGATTATGGATAAATGGAGGTGAAAAGTCAAACATCCATGATAAGAGTGGTGAGCATGCATACAGGTCGTCGGCGCACTTAACGCACACGTGTGCAGTTGTGGAGTAGACCTCATTCAAACTTAGAGCTCTTTCTGTTCGCAAGGAGGTACCTGCTGTCTGAATAACATCGCCACAATAAATTCGATTTTATACACCCTACGTCTACACAGGCAAAATATTGAAACTTTAAAGGGGAAGGACGGTTGGGTACTGTAAGTACATACTAGATTTTTTTGGTGCGCGGGGGGGGGGGTTCTACTTTATTCTGGAACCTTCATTCAGCTTGCAGTCAATGGAGGCAAGATGCATCAACTTCAACTAAAAAGGCGGGGGGGAAGCAAAAAAAGGACAACACAACCGTGACACAAAGACAATCAAAACACAATTTCACTTTTGTCTAAATAAAGGGATGGCGTTCTTGTTTAAAGCTTGTAATTGACGGTGTGTTGTTTTTTTTCCCAGAATAATCAGTGCAGCATCGCTCTGTTGCTCACGTTCTCAGCTGCACTCTGACAAACAGCTGTCCACGCAGCACACATGGCACAGAATTAGATGATTAAAGATCGAGTGATCTGCTTAAATATGGAGGATTTGTTGGCAGTTTGTAAGAGACTCTATCCATTAAGTGGCACATGCCTAAAGCTGCACTATGGCCAAATTAATCTTGCCCGGTACAGTATTTTGAAATCCAAAATAAAGGAAAGAAATGGGATTCCAATTCTCAAAATCTAACTACACACACAGACTTTGAGGACTGATGATTATTAGTTACTTTTTGCGCACTACTGACTGATTTAAGTTTCGTATCGCCTTCAACTCGTGCAATTTGACATTATTGTTGAATTAAAGGGGAGGAGCAATCTTTTAAAGAATGGAGTGGAACCGTGAAAGACCACTGCAAACCATTACGGGATGCTGGCTCGCCTAAGATTTGTTCAGATTTTGAAACTATTATTTCTCATAAAAAAATAAATAAAAATAATGGGAACAAAGTCAAACTTTACAAGCAATTTTATAGTGGCAGCTCCTCCTTCAATAATGTGTCTGCAGAGACAAATCTCGTGAACGTTTTCCTCACGTTTGCTACTATAAAGTTGCTCCAGTGTTTGTTTCTTTACCAACAATTTGCTGCCTGCCATCCGTTAATTTGGTGATTCTCAACCATGGTGCTCTGAGAGAGTAGCGATACAATTTCACCCAATTTGTCCAACTTTTTAAAATTCAATTTTTCTTTGATCTATCTATGCCACCCACGTATTTTGAGAGGCAGAATATATAAATGGTTTTCCACGAGATGTACAATTAATAGTTACAGCTGCATGTGTGTGTTAATCAAATAGGCCCAGATTTTATTAAGGGCTGTTACTATTGAATATTTTTTAAATCAATTTTTAATTCGCAAAAGTTATTTTGCATCTGTGTATTACAAAATCACTTATCCCCCGATTATTTTTTGTCAACTAATTATTGTTGTTTATTTGGTATTGTTTAGTGATTATCGAGCAATATCACATGAGAGGGTTTGATGTTGTATACTTGCCAAACGTTTTGAAAACTGATCCAATTACTGGTTGGGTCTTTGCTTTCCAAAATAAAAGCAGATGTTTTGTAAATGTCCTGCTTTCATGAATGATGACAGAAATCAGAATAATTACTGTTGACTGGCTGAAATCAGACTGGTGGGACAGTTTTAAGTTAAACAATAGCTCTAAACGATGACTCAAATATTTGTTGATTAATTGGATAGTCGATAAGTTCATTAATAGGTAAATTTTGGCACCCCTAGATTAGACCTTTAAGTAATTTTGTTACACTATACTATACTTTTTTATATTTTTTTTTGTTAGGTTGTGTATCGTGAACAATATGCCAATATGCGCCTTTGTTCAATAAAGGTTAAGAAACAGGAGATTGTGCAAATTTACCTCATGTCGAGGCGTTTGATGGATCAGGGCCGTCAGGAAGCATGTGCCATGTGCGTGCATGCGTGCCACCACCTTGTTGCTGACACCGCGCATTTATCCCGTAGGGGGGTGGAGACCATGCTTTGTCATTGAGGAGCTCAGTATCAGCAGCGGCAGTTGTAACATTCTTTCAGTCCTCCTGCACTTCCGATGCTCAGCACGCTGCATCCCGATGCAGTCTCGTCGACACGCTGTGGATCGACACGCTTTCCCCCTTTGCCTCCTACACACACGGCGGACTTTGATTGTTGACGCATCTCCAATGTTTGGACCCGGGCTGGCGTGGAAACGCGAAGGCACGTCCCAAGTGTCAAATACGGACCCGTCCTGCCGATGCGCCTCCTCCGTGTTTTGCTTTCGGTGGCACTCCAAATGCATGACACCTTTATGATTCACCCCCCTGCTCCTTCCCGCTGTGCTCCGCTCCTGTAAACAAATGGAAAGGTTCCAGTGTTCCATGCGCAAGCGGCTCTACAGCCTGCCGCAAAACATCGGGCAAAGACCTTTTGCGGTGGACGAAGGAGACAGCGGCGACAAGGACACGAAGAGGAAAAGTATTCTGCTGAGACACTTGTCCTCTTTGTCTCCCGCAAGCAGTTGCAGGAGCATCGAGGAGGGCGGTACGAATGCCGCCGGGAAGACCAACTTGAACGGGGACTGTCGCCGTTTCAGGGGCAGCGTCTCTTCCATCAGCGGGCGTCATTTTACCGGGTCAGATGCGGCGGAGCAGCGCCGCCTCATCCCGGAAGTGGACGCGGGTGTCGGGGACGGTTCCCCCGGAGAGCGCGGCCCGGCAACGGGGGGTCTGAGCGACGCGGCGGCCGGTCAGTCGTCGGTGTTTGACCAGACGAGTTTCATCAAGTTGGAAGGTACCGAGCAAATTATCCCCGAGGATGAGCGGCTCTACCAAGCCGGATTCATGCATCGGCAGTTTGGGGCGATGCTCCAACCGGGAGTCAACAAGTTCTCTCTGCGGATGTTGGGCAGTGAGAGGGCCGTGGAGCACGAAAGGGAGCGTGTCAAATCTGCTGGATTCTGGATTATACACCCATACAGTGATTTTAGGTAATTCATGCGCAGTCCCTGAAAGTTTTACACATCTTCTGGAATTACAAATACACCTGTGGTTACATTCTATCAAGTACAAGAAGTGTATTAATATTAATGCATTACTAAAAACGAAATGCTTTGCATTGGTTGAAATACTAAGACAGATCATGTTTTTTCATTGTTGTGCTAATGTGGTATCGAGCTGCACTGGTTCAGACTTGAATGAAGGCTAACATTTTAGACAGAGCCCTGTGTAATTCTCCACCTCTGCAAATCACAATAACAGCATATCAACCAATTAATTCCACACGGCTGGCATTCTTATGCCATTATGATCACTTTAAAAGCAGAGTTCCAGTCATTAGGTTGCGTCAGTTTCACTAATGGCTTGGCAAATTATCAGTGTTTGTGTTTCCCCAGTCACAAACTATCACAATCAGATGGGCGAGCTAATACAGCGATTGTGCTACAATAATCTGACTGTCGAGAAAAGTGTCATAATTTCTAAAAATGACCGTCGACTGAAGACTTCACACATACTGTGAAGGCCACTCTCGCAGGAAATCAATTCATGTCCGCTAAATGATCTTAATAGGATCCAAAACATCTGAAAAGCACAATCGCATTTGATCAACTCTGGCTCCGCAGGAACATTTATCCCGAGTGATCCAACCAGCCAGTTTTCCCTAAAATGAAATGTTTGTATCAAACATTCATATTGCAATCCAGTTGTTTTTGAGGCAGTCTTACACACTTGATAGGTTTCGGCATGCCATCATCATCATCCTGTTTTGACATCCATCCTGGAAACTCGGCCATCCTACTTTGTTGTACAGAAATGTGTGTCACTGCTGTTTTTCCTCCACTCATCTGAATTACCCTTTTTTTTAATACATATATATAATTTAGTGAGACCAGTGGATTAGATTAGAGGGAATGCAGCAGGAGCTTGGAAATGGGGTAATCAAAATAGGGTAACATGACCATTCAAGATATTAGAAGCACACATCAGGCGGGATTATTACAGCACAATTAGTTTAATGGAGTGGAGATGTGGATGGGGCCCGGTGCCACCCGCAACACACTGACATTAGACGGACAGAAAGAGAGAGATTGGAATGGAATCAAGACACCCAGCTGTTTGCTCTGTGTTGTGTGCTAGGTGTCATGGCATCACGCTAGAATGGTACATTAGGACATGCAGCCTACCCAACAACCCCCCCCCCACCCCCACCCCCCTCACACTTTTTAGTGCACACTCTGAATATTGCAGTCGCTGCTGTATTGTTGCTTTTCTGCTCATGCAATTTAGTTTTCCCGTCATAGAAATAATGCTGGGCGATATGCAAAAACGCTTCTGTCACCATTTAGGCCATTTTATATCACGATAACATGAGACCACGATTTGGTTTCAGTTATTCTACAAAACCTTATATGACACACTATGACCGCTTGTCTTTTCTGACATTAAACAGACCTGTGCCAAATGAGAAATGGGTCCAGTAGTCCTAATGCTGCTATCTGAAATAATCAAATGTAAACGGAAGTAGCCCACATATTTTTGCACAAATGTAAATATCAATGGAACCCTTTCAGGGACAGCGGTTACGATAGTGGACAGCTTTTCATGTTATCAGGTTACACGGTCCATGAAAGGGTGAAATAATAGGCTTAAAAAAATAATGTTTCTGACATAAATTGATTTAAAAAATACATTAAAAAGATGAGCTTGACTGTAATATAATTTTAAGAACATTTATTGCGCAGATCTCAAAAGTCACAATCCAAACTCGGAACAGTATTGTGAAAACAAATTAGTTATATATGCATCCATTTTGGGAATAATTTTTATCCTAAAAATTAATATCCTTTTAACTTTCTTCTTTTTTTATTGACAGAATATTCAATTTTGCAGTTCGATAACATTTCCTATGTCAATACAAAAATGAATTGATATACTTTCAATGTTTTATAACACTCCTCACGGGTGACTGACGAAACACGGGACCATTTCTTACTATGTGTGTAGTATTATTTTCAATTTAATTTTTTTCTCAAGACACTTATTACATTTCCTGCTCTTTTGCTGCTCATGTTTGCACACGCAGTTCCGGCGGGACCTCTGTGGAATGTACTCTCACTCAAGCACTTAATTCGGTCTTTCACTCTCGATAATATTGCGTTATTTTAGGAAGTTTCATAATTTCCTCTGATAATGACTCCTCGTCATCCCTTTGTAAGGCCGATACTTGAAAGAAGTTTTGTTTATTCTCACAATGGAGGCGAATTGATGGAGGCTGCGATTCATTAGTTAGGGTCGAACCCACAACGGCTTGAGCAGGCAGTAGTCGAAGCTTGTTGCTAAACTTGCTATCGCTAGCTCGCCGTTACGCCGTCTTGCTTCGACATGCCGTCTTACCGGGCTGCAGGTAACATAAGCAGATCAACGAGCCTTTTTGGAATGGTCATCACCATTGAGGAAAGAAATACTTAAAAATATGTTCTCAGTTTTGTCATCCGTTGTGTTTTGCTAAGGCTCAAAATGCAAACTGCTTTCTAGTTTGAAGGTGTACCTAGCATGCCTTGATGGCCTTTTTTTTTTTAAAGTTCTTACTAATTACGGGTTTGTTGTTGTTAGTTTATTCTTTCCTAAGGCAGTAGTAGTTGTTGTTATTATTATTAATTTCATTGTCTCTTAGATTTAATTTTGCATTTAGTATGACCGTTTAAGTGATTCACTTCCTCGTGTTATTTTACAGTCTTTCAGTTGATGGCAGTCGTGTGGTACAAGAAACTTGAGTCAAAACTGTGGTTCATCAAATCAAGCGTCCTCTGATAATTTTGTTAAATGCAGCAGAAGACGATAGACAATTGACACGTCATATTACCCAGTACTTCATCGGAATGTGAAAAACATTCTTTGTTAGCCTCCATTATTTATCTGTTTTCTATACCGCTTGTCCTCATTTAGGTTGGGGTATGCTGAAGCCAATTCCAGCTACATTTGGCTCAAAAGTAGGCAACACCCTGAATTGATCTCCAGTCAGTTGCAGTGAACTTAAAGACAAAGAATAATTCACCCTTGTGGAACCTTTAGCTTGCACTTAACCAAACATGCTTGTTTTTGGAATGTGTGAAGAGGGAGAACACGCAAACGCCACACAGGAAGTTCAGAGTCAACATTTGTACCCTGAACCTGAACCTCAAATATCAGGCAAATGTGTGAACCACCAAATTACTGTGCAGCTCCATTTTTCTGTCAACATAGAAATCAAAGCACCCAAAAAACAAAATAAGTAAAAAGCAAGAAAATAGTACAATGGGTGAATCGATTCGACCAAAGTCGTCATTTTGCTAAAATGACTTCATATCCAAATGTAGTAGGCTCACACACGCATCCATCACGGCTGTGCCCTTTTTCAACCGCTGTGTCATGAATGGCTGCTGTCTTTTATTATGACTGCGGTGGATATAGCAGCAGACGCTCTGGACTCGCTCGCATGGTAATACGACTGAGCCTCAGTCAGTACAGGTGTGTGTTAAGCCACCGAGCTGATGCAGGCTGTTGCGCTTCAGCTGCAGTCTGGCAACAAGAGATAAGCATCTCCAGTACAAATGTGATCCCTTTTTATTTCAGCTGTCCCTGATTGATCTAAGCTCCTTTCACCATTTTTTAAGCCTTTTTGTGTTCACTTTGCTTATAACTCCTCTCTCTTTGTGCTCTCGTGCTTTTTAACCGAGTTGCACTCTGACCCAAATCGTGCAAGATTCCTCTCCGCAGAGGTGCGCCGTCCCCACAACTGCGAGCTTTATTTTGAGGCACGTGGCAGGATTGCACCAGCTCGTTGCCTGATCTCTGTGGCTCGAATGCTGCGTGCACAGTCAGCTGATGAGCCAAGAGGAGGGTCCGTAAAAGGGGGGGACGGTAATGCACTGTCCCCTGCACACTTTATTTTTTATTTTTGTGTGGTCCAGCTGTTCCGATGTTCTGCAGCGCAGTGACGTGTGCAGAGCGGTAATGCTAACTACTCAACATCTGGCTGATGGGAGCTGACTTCTGGAGTTGACATGGATTCCCAGGAGATAACGGTGGATTTAGCCAGAGAGGGGATGAGCAATTAGGACCACTGTGTCACTGCAGCCACAACGGGCAGATGACGGGAGTAATGCAAATGCTTTGTTTAACAGACAACTGAAGGAAGTAATGGAAAGAGGAGCAATCTTATCATCTTGCACATGAATTAGCAGCGCCTTCACGAGACAAAAATGTCAGCGTTTGGAGTTTCTTCAAGGGAAAAAACAAATCATGCTTGTGACCATTTTTCATTCATCCAGGTCGTGTCATTCTCAGGGCATTGAATGGATCCCAAACGAATCGGTTCTGGTCGTCTTGGAAGACATTTCGCCTCTCAACCGAGCAGGTTTCATCCGTCACGCAACAAGGTTTGGTGCAATCCTAACCAAGCCTTGTTGGATGAGCTGTTTAAATCTGCTCAGATGAAAGATGAAACATCTTCGAAGATAACCAGAACCGTCCAGAGCAAGTTAGAGAGATCGGGGCTGAACACGTGATTTCACCTGATCGGGGCAAAAAGATGATTTTTGGTCATTTCCTGTATTTTTAAAGATCATAAATTGACCAAATAATCCAAAGATATCAAGAGTTTGCCAATAGGAACAGTAACAGCTTAATTTCATATTACACAATGTTATTTTTTTGGGGGTGGGGTGGGGTGGGGTGGGTAGCCATCAGAGTTGGTGTAAGAGTGCTACACACACACACACACACACACACACACACGCATATATAGGCATCTCTGCCTGCGCACAGTGCTCCGCTTTACACTGCAGCAGAGTCTAAATTGTATTTGGAGTAGTCAGGAGACGATTTGAAAACATTCATTTGGATTTGCGATATTTTTGTTCTTCATGTATTGCTAACTTCTCAAATGTTTTTCGAACGTGGGAGATTGCCACAGAGCAAGCAGAAACGACCAAACCGAGATTCGCTAACCAAATGCTCCGCCTTGCCCGATTTGTACCAACATCGTGAAAGTTTATACGTACGTTGTCATTCCTGTCTTTAATTTGACATCTTCCCTCAACAACAAGAGACGCAATCATATTTTCGTAAACACCTCAAACATGGCTCATTTGATTTGATTTTGTCATATTTTCATTGCTGGTGGATGGTTACCTGACAGTTTTGTTAAGTTGGTGGTTATTGCCTTGTAAGTGTTCCAAGCCTTCCAAGTCTTAATTCATGTCAAGTGAACTGTATCATACAACCAGCGCTTCGGCCTACAAACTTACCACCTGTACCCAGCACATGATTACAGCCTCACCGAAACACAGTTTCCCCTTAGGTCTTCTTTTTCTCCCGTTATCATCATTACGGATCGATTTGCTGCCATCATGAGCACTCTCCTCATCGCAAGCTGCTCATACGTATTCAGGCATAGATTACAGTGACACTTGTTGACAGGAGGGTGGAAGCCTCATTTAATTAGCTCTGTTTAAAGTGAATCTTGCACCCATCAATGTTCATCCCTCGTCAAACAAGTTGGTCTTGAGGATACGGCGTGTTAGTGCGCCCTCACATGTCACAAGTGCCTTTAGGGGGTGGGGGCCGTCTTTGGAGGCTGTTGATTCGCGCTCGCCGCCGCTGGCGCAAGTGTGCAGGTGTGTCAGGCCGCTGGTTGATCGATTCGAGGTTAATTAGTTCTCCAGGATGGATTGCGCGTGCGCTCGCACGCCCAAGATTGTATTCACGTGGAGGTTTTCCTCGGCTTGGCTGAGATGCATTGGACTGATTATTGCTGCGCTTAGTGCCGCATTTAGATTGAAATCACTCTTTCTAAAAGGTCCTTCATACATCAGCTACTTCAAGGAGAAATTTAATGCAGCGTGCAAAAACAAAAGGCGGTGTAGATATGATGACCAGAATCAATTGGCCACGCAGCTCGAGATGGAACAGAACGCGCCGGTGCTGATTCCTGGAGCGGTGAGTCAGGTGTGGAAAATCTATATTTTCTTATGGGTTGCAAATCAGATGGACTTTTAGTCTCCATCCTCGTGCCCTGAAGCGCAGTGTTGGACAAAAATAGAGGCAGCACATTCTCAGAGATATTCAGCAGGATATGATGCAGAAGTTGAGCAAAGTTCGACATGTAAGCTGAAAGTATTTTTCAACAGCATGCGTATTGCTTCACCTGTCGTGGCTATGTGCGAAACACCACAGCTTGAGTAATAATTTGCCAAAATCGGATACAGTCTTGTAGCAAGTGTATCTGTTAACCCCTTTGTGTTTTCTCAAGCCTAGCTTAATTATCAACAATGATTCCCTAACCACTGTGCCACGGAACATTAGCGAGAGCAGTTATACCGCGCGAGATGATTCAATTTGACTTCATTGGTCCCAAAATATTTACAACAAATATCTTATTTGTTCATATTTCTATGTCAGCCCACAATTGAATGCGCTTCAACAAAAAACAGAAAGTACAAGAAACCTTTGTTTCCGTTTGTTGCCATTTATCTAACAGATTAAGTCGTTGCTTGCTGAGCACATGGAACGTGTCAGATTTCAAACCCAAACTGCAAACTATACATTTTCCCCATCAGTGTGTGCCTGACGATCAGCCAACCAAAACAAATACTGCTCCGCTTGCTTCATCTGGTGTCCGAGAAGAGCCGAGAGTTCTAGGAGGAAAACCTGTGGCCGCCTTACCATGACAATGAGCAATGCCTTGAGCATCTGACAGTTCCTGCCTGAGAAGAGCATCACCGAACTGGAGCAATTTCTCTAATTACCCAACCTGCCTCCTTGTAATTTTTTTTCCTCCCTCCCAAGTTTAAGAACGTTATGAAGTAACTGACTCGCAACAGTTCGACGCATCGTTTTCCCTGCTGCCAATAATGTGTTCACAAACTGTTTCCCACGCGGGCTGCGTGGGTGTTTCTGTCTGTTTTAGATTCTACTGGGATCTGACCATGCTGCTTCTGATGGTGGGAAACCTCATCATCATCCCCGTTGGCATCACCTTCTTTAAGGACGAGCACACGCCGCCCTGGATCGTCTTCAACGTCGTCTCGGACACTTTTTTCCTGATGGACCTGGTCCTCAACTTTCGCACGGGTATCGTCAAGGAGGACAACACGGAGATCATTCTGGACCCGCAAAAGATCAAGATCAAGTACTTGAAGAGCTGGTTTGTGGTGGATTTCATCTCCTCTATACCCGTGGACTACATCTTTCTCATCGTAGAGACTCGCATTGACTCGGATTTTTACAAGACTGCGCGAGCGCTGAGGATCGTGCGCTTCACCAAAATCCTCAGTCTCCTTCGCCTGCTACGCCTCTCCAGACTCATCCGCTACATCCACCAGTGGGAGGAGGTACACTGAACACAAATTGACTGTAATGAATGATAAACTGTATTTCCCCCCCTCACCTACTGATTAGTTAGTTACACCCAGCGGTGCCGTAAAGGAGGGAAAAGTAGAGCCCGGACTGAGATTGTTTTCTTGAGCCCCGAGTCCCTCGCTACGCCACTGTGTGTGCACCCGCACTATAATGAGACCCCCACACCGACTCCCCGAAAAAAATGTTGACATTAGTCTGAGACTGTTGATAATATCACTATGAAGTGCCTTTGCTGTCCTCATCAGAATCACAATGTCATCACCAAGTGTGACAAAATAATGAAGCTCAAGCATTTTATTGGAAGTGGCCAAACATTTTCACACATGCCAGGACAGTGCTAAGTCTCGTAAGATCGGTTTTCTTCATTTTCCCTATTTTATTTTCCATTAGGTAGACAGTATGTGATTTTTGGCATGTCCCACACATTATGGCACAGGTGTCAAAGTCAAGGCCCGGGGGGCCAGATCTGGCCCGCCACATCATTCTATATGGCCCGCGAATGCAAATCAAGCATGTCAAGTTCCATGATGGTTGCTAAAGTCTGAACCAAAATTTCAAATTGTCATATGTAATCCACAATAACAGTCATTATTCTTGACTTCTGATTTAAAAAGTAGTTATTCATCAATTTGTTGTGCGCTGTGTATGTAATATGTGGAGGGGATTAAACATTTATATGGTTTCCCAAAATTCATAGCGGCCCTCCAAGGGAAACCCTAACTACAATGTGGCCCGCGACAAAAATGAGTTTGACACCCCTGCATTATGGGATAGGTGCATCGTCAATATTTACATATCTTGTAATTTTTTAAATGATACGATGTGTATCGCTAGATGTTGTCAAATTTACCAGATCGAATCATCTGTCATTGTGAAATATCAAATGATTAAAAATCTCAAATCTGAAAAAAATATTTGCTAAACATTACACAGTCAGCTTGCGAATTGAATCATCAAGTGAAGGTCCGCAATGTGATCATAAAATGCTAACATTAGCTTAAATTGAACACACACACATACACACACAAAAAAAGTGCAGATAGTCAAGCAATGTGTATTTCTGGCAACATCTCTACTTCATACAAATGAATATGAAGTTCACTGGAAAACCTCAGATTTTTATGGGTGAAATGAGGAAGACACAGTCTTTTTATTTTGGCACAATTGTCCTTGTAAGTGCAGCAGTGCAAAATTGCAATAGAGTTTACATTTGCCTCTTATGTATTGAAAAGAGGGAACATGTTTGTTATTGCCATAGGTTAATTTCGGAAATTCTTTACAATATAAAGTATTTTTTAAACATTAATAAGTCAATATTGTATGTCGAGTACTCTCTTGAGACTTAAAAACAAACCATCACACTTATTTTATAATAATCTTTCCCAACACCTTTTAATTCATACACTTAACGTCATGCTGCATTTCCCATGGGACAATAATATTGGTGGCAGGTTATTACGCAATATTGGACTAGCCTTTTGTTCTCTACAGAAGATTAAGAGCACTATGGTCCGCTATAGGACAACTGTCGCCATCGGCATACAGAGAAAAGAACAGACTCCATTTTGCAAATCCTCTCATTGCATGAGTGAGAATTCCAATTTCATAGATTTATTTACAAAGAGATATTCATCACATTGTTTCACATCCATTAATGATGATAATCTGTGTGTGTGTGTGTGTGTGTGTGTGTGTGCGTGTGTGTGTGTGTGTGTGTGTGTGTGTGTGTGTGTGTGTGTGTGTGTGTGTGTGTGTGTGTGTGTGTGTGTTTGTTGTGTGTCAGGTTTTCCATATGACCTATGACCTGGCCAGTGCTATGGTGCGTATCATGAACCTGATTGGTATGATGCTGCTGCTGTGTCACTGGGACGGCTGTCTGCAATTTCTGGTTCCCATGCTTCAGGACTTCCCTCCCGATTGTTGGGTCACTCGAAATAAGATGGTGGTAGGTTTGTTGTTTTTATTCACGAGCTTCTCGGACCGAACACCTTGACAGAAAAAAAAGATTGTGATGCATACCGGTGACAGGCTGTCATTTTGTACCTGGTCCTTAAGTTGTGACCGACCTGATTTTTATATTATGTAGCACATAACTAAAGTTTTGCTCGTACCAACTAACCCGAGGACATCAAATGCTGACATCATCATTTTCCCCCTCCAGAATGACACGTGGGGTCAGCAATATTCTTACGCCCTCTTCAAAGCCATGAGCCACATGCTGTGCATCGGTTACGGGCTGTACCCGCCCATAGGAATGGCCGACGTGTGGCTCACCATCCTCAGCATGATTGTGGGCGCAACCTGCTTTGCCATGTTTGTGGGGCACGCCACTGCCCTCATTCAGTCACTGGACTCCTCCAGGAGGCAGTACCAAGAAAAGGTAGGAGGCCACTAGTCGTCAATGCACCGCAATGACTTTTCAGGTCAAAGAGATGAAATATTGAGGATGGATGTGACACCGCAGTTTTTGGGGTGGTGGATATGTGCGTGGCTTACACTGACCTCTACACAACGGAGAAATACACTCACTGGACACTCTTTTGGTCATGAAAAGTGAATTTAATCTGCTATAATCGTCATCATTCTTTGCAGAGGATAAAAAAATCTATGCCTTTGATATATTGGGTGTAGTATTTCCCATTATGTGTGAGCATTTACGGATTTAAATGTAAAGTTATGTTTGTTTTCAATACACAACATATTTCTCTCACCCCTTTGCTCTAGTTTGCCAGTAAACTTAACTGGGAGTGGCAATAAACAGTTTGAAGGCTCTTTTTCTGCCAAACCGTGAATGAAAAGTCATACCTGGGGGAAAAAAAAGTGGTCACTCGTATCTCAACGGAGAAAGGGTCGAGTGCCGGCGTATAGTGAAAGGTAGACCTACAGCAGAACAAAAACAAATATAGGTCGGATCCATTTTCCATCCGTGGTGTTTTGCAGCAAGAGTACATGGCTGAAGGACACAGTAGTTAATAACATTAGCCGCAGCCTGCAGAGCACCGCTTGTATTTGTCAGATGGGGCAGAGGCCCGAACCTACACCCTGGACAAGGTTTCACAGATGGCCTGACCGTTCCTGAGCCAACGCATCAAACAGATTAATTATCATATTACATTTGTCACGACTTTACGTTTCGCTTTTGGATTATCATTGCCGCTTGTCTTCATATTTGTCTCATCGTATTTCGATTGTGGTCGCAGTACAAACAGGTGGAGCAGTACATGTCCTTCCACAAGCTCCCCGCGGACATGCGTCAGAGAATCCATGACTACTACGAGCACCGCTACCAGGGCAAGATGTTTGACGAAGAGAGCATTTTGGAGGAGCTGAATGAACCGCTGCGAGAGGTCAGAAGTAATCTGCTTTGGGGATTTTCACCTCCTGTATAACTGCTACTGGGTCCTAAATACAGTATGTTGATTGCATTGGAAATGTCATCACATCAAATGTAAAGCTGGGGCTTGACAGTTGACGTTCACTTTCACCACCAGTGTCGCCACGTGGGCTGTCTCAATATTTGAAATGTCCTTTACCTTTGGTGGCAAATATCCAAAAAAAAGAAAAAAAGAGCATATTTATGATTTTGCGGCCTGGTGGCGCAGTGGTTAGCACGTCGACCCCACAGTGCAGAGATACCGGGTTCAATTCCAGCTCTGGCCTCCCTGTGTGGAGTTTGCATGTTCTCCCCCCGGGCCTGCGTGGGTTTTCTGCGGGTACTCCAGTTTCCTCCCACAGTTCAAAAACATACATGGCAGGCTGATTGAGCACTCTAAACTGTCCCTAGGTGTGAGTGTGAGCGTGGATGGTTGTTCGTCTGTGTGTGCCCTGCGATTGGCCGGCAACCGGTTCAGGGTGTCCCCCGCCTACTGCCCGAAGACGGCTAGGATAGGCTCCAGAACCCCCCGCCACCCTTGAGAAGATAAGCGGATTGGAAAATGGATGGATGGTTCGATTTATGATTTCATTATTTTTACTTCGTGCACCTGAACAGATAAACTAAACAGTGATCCCAATGGCTCTAAATGGCCTGCACATAATCTCGCTCTATCTTTTCACCATAATATTTACAGTCACGTAATCTCATTAGTAGATGCAAGAGACTGCATGAGGGCCTCATTAAGCGAGCGCCACTATTCACGCAGCTTTCATAATGACTGCAAACGTATCAACTGTACGGCACGCAAATGTCTCGACGATTGTTACGATCGTGCCCCAGTCAAGTCACATATATTTATATAGCCCTTTATCACAAAAAAGTCTCAAAGGGATTCATATACCTGCAGTTCACAAATAGTAACGACATCCCCTGATGTCGGGCAAGGAAAAAAAAAACATCTGTGGAAAAATGAGAAACCTTGAGAAGGGGCCACACATGGGGGAATCTCACTTCCAGGATGATCAGGCTGCAATGGATGTCGACTGGTCAAAATTTTAACATGATGTGGTGCGATAGTACGTTCGTTTGAATAGTGCAAGTGTCCATGTAGTACTCTGTACTTAAGTAAAAATATAAAAGTACAGTTTCTGAAATGTTAAACACAAAAGTAAAAGTGATTTATTTTAACCGTCGATCGTATGCAATCGTTTTTTGGGTAGCTTGTCACAATGGGAAAAAAACCAACAACCCTTTATTCTTTGATTAACTTAGAATAAAAACCACCATGTAGAAAGTATAGATATCTGTTTTCAAATGTAGGGAGTAAAAATAAATAGCAATCAGAAAATATATGTTCATATTATAAATATACTGTATTCTTACTCATCAAGTACAGTGTCCAACTATTTGTACCGCTTGACTTCCCACCGCTACTGCAGGAGATCATCAACTTTAACTGCCGTAAACTCGTGGCCTCCATGCCTCTGTTTGCCAACGCCGATCCCAACTTTGTCACCTCCATGCTGACCAAACTGCGCTTTGAGGTCTTCCAGCCAGCCGACTACATCATCAGAGAGGGAACCATCGGCAAGAAAATGTACTTCATTCAGCATGGGGTTGTCAGCGTCCTGACCAAAAACAGCCAAGACACCAAGCTGTCAGATGGCTCTTATTTCGGAGGTAATATCCCCACACACAACGGGCCGTTTAATGCATACTAATACAACCCCTGGCTGGCAGCGGTTCACTGATGTGAAGAAGTGGTAATAGTCTGCCTTGTTCTGATTTATTTTGCTCAGGCACTCAGCAGATTAACTTCCAGCACTATTGCGGCTCGGAAAAAAATTGTCCACATCATCTCCTTAAAAGGGGCTCGGGACTAAGAGCGGCAGAGATTGTTTGATCTCTGCTTCCATCTGTGGGGTTTCCCCCTTTTTTTCTCACAATATTCTATAACTGAATTGTATATATTTACTCATATGTTTTGATGCGTTGGGACATACTGTATCAATGACGGTTTCGCTATTTCATCAGTCAGGTACAATTTGATCAAACCTAATAAGTAAGTTAAGCCTTTTAGAGTGAATCCATGTCACCGGTGTTCAAACTGCAAGTGAAAACATGTTTGGACAAATACACGGACAAAGAATTCTGTCAGCAGTCCCATGTGTTCATGTGACTAGAATATATTAAATCAATAAACAGGACAGCAAAGTGAGAGCGTGAGAGACCGTGTGTGTTTGTGTCTTTATATCCTCAATATGTCTACCTTTAAAAAGATGTCGATTTTTTTTTTTTTTTTTTCCCCCCCCAAATGGCGCTTTATTTAATTTTTCTGATCTGGCACGACAGATTAGGTCAGGACAAACTGTAAGCTGCAGAAATTGCATTAAGTGCTCCATCTGTGGAGTTCAGAGGCAGCGCTCTTCGTTTTCATCAGCGACCTCTGACTGAAACCTTTTTGCCAAATTTATTTGATTTTGTTTCCGGAATGAGCAAAAACTTAGATATTTTCTCTTTTTATATTTTTATCCTTTTTTTTATGAATCATCTCCAAAACTGTATTTACATGATAAAAATGGTCCTAATATTTTTAATAATAGTCAAATATCCCTAATATTTTTAAGAATAATCAAACACCAAATTTTTATCAGTCACTACAGTGTATAAATTGCATCAGTCAAAAAATGCAGTCGAAAAAAAAAACAAAACTATGAGTCACCCTGAAGTATAAGATGCTTTTTTGGGAGGAAATGTATTTTACAGAAAGCAAGACCAAGAACGGTGGAGCTCAAACTTGAACCCAAAATACAACTAGATGGCAAATGCATTTAACACACTGTAGTTTTAATACGTTGGGTGAATAATATATTCTTCCCGCCCTCCCTGCAGAGATTTGCCTGTTGACCCGAGGCAGAAGGACCGCTAGTGTGCGAGCAGAGAACTACTGTCGCCTCTACTCTCTGTCGGTGGACAACTTCAACGAGGTACTGGAAGAATATCCAATGATGAGGAGAGCGTTCGAGACGGTGGCCCTCGACCGGCTGGACCGCATCGGTGAGAACTTTGGGCATAAAAATTGCAGTGCATTTAAGGCGTTTGACCCTTATGCTAATTTAGAGGCTGCCACATAGTCCTTATATTGATCAGGAGTGATATTTTGACTTATTGTATGATTTGTTTTTTTTCCAGCCGTCAATTACATATATGTGGGAAAGAAAGGGAGCAATGACTTCAATGCTCTCTCCTGTCCCAAAAACACCACACTGTGTTTAATAAGTTTTAAAAAAATCACACTATAGTGTAAAATGTAAACATGAAAACCATAATAAAAGCAATTAGAGGCTGCCCGTTTGAAACACACCGAGGTCATCTCCAGCCATGCGTTTCTCGTTCTTCTTCCTCTTTTAACAACAGGGAAGAGAAACTCCGTTCTTCAGCATAAAGTCCAACATCACCAAAGTTCTGGCACGTTAAACCTCCAAGAGAGCGAGATCATCCAAAGGATAGTGCAGCATGACCGCGACATGGCCCAGTGCACGCGACTGAACCAGACCAGCAACACACAGATCTTGAACATCCCCCCGACACCTTCGGATCCCACCCCGGTCATCTGGGCCCCTCTTGTTCAGGGTCCACTCCAGGCCGCTGCTGCCACCACGCCATTGGCACTGGCTTTGGCTCACCATTCCCAGTTGCCCCACATCCTCTTTCATCATCCTCTCATCCCTGGCTCCCTAAAAGACCCAATCAGCCATCCAAAAAGAACCCACACTGGAGCGCTGCCATCTAGCGTCTGTGGCTCAGTGGCCAATTCTCCCGTGGGTGCGACTAAATTCCGCACAGAGGTTGAGACTCCCACTCTGGCCTCCATCACAGCACCACATCTCTCCACAGGGCCCTCGCCTACTCTGTCATCCCAGCCCATCTTCACCAGCAGTCTCCAGCCCCTGGCCCCTCCCACTCAGGCGACCCACCATCCTCCCCACTCGGGCTTGGCCTCGGTCTTCCCCATCAGCCAAGCCGCCGTCTCCTGCACTTGCACTGCTCAGCTCCACCCGCAGCCCTTCCACGGAGCCATGACCACCCCGCCCCATCCGATCAGTTTGCTCCAGCAGGAGGAGATGGTAGGGCTCGCGGGGAAATTCACGGCCCCCTCCTCCTGCTCCATAAGTCCTCTGATCTCCAGCTCTGTCAGCCCGATTCTAAGCCAGCTGCAGCAGAGCTCTCATGCCATCACACAGCAGATGGGGTCATGTCATGGCAGCGCAGGGAGGATCACCAGCAGTCTGAACTTCCCACATTTTCCCATCATCACCAACACACAGTCCTTCGGTAGGACATCTGCAGGCAGAGGCGGGGCCGCAGCATCCCTGGCACAGCACAGCCTGGCGGGGCTCCATTCGGTTTTCTTGCCGCAGGTTCTTCCCGAGCAGTCCGCCCTCGCTTCCCTGACGCAGTACGGCTCAGCGGAAGCTTCGCCTTGCTACACTCCTCCTCTCCACAGTCCCGGCTTACAGAGCCCGGTGAAGGGAAGGACAGTTTACCAAAGCGAGCCACCCGGGCCCAAGAACTCTCACAACCCTCTTACAGTTCAGACCTCGTGCCCAGCCAAGGTGGCATTTACCATCAGGGAGAGCAGCGATTCACCAGCCGAGCTCTTTACGCAGGAAATAAAGACCATCTCAGGCTCTTACAGTTCTTTACACCACACACAAGACAGACTTTTGGCGATCACCTCAGGGGGGGCAACAAGCTCCTTCTCCTCCCCTGACGCATCCACTAAACCCCAGGTCACGATGGCGGGTCACACCACCGCTGTCACCTGGACATATTCAGGACTTGAACCTCAGAACCAGTTTCTAGCTGTAAATTCTAAAATGTTAGAGAGCCAACACAACCAGTCGAAACTTCCCTCAAGCTTGTGAGGCTCAGACGCACCCTCCTTTCATCAACACAACTCAAGACATCCCTTTTTACCTCCCACTTTGCTCCTTTGAACATAGGAGGGTGTGTGATTCTTATCTGATTATGGATTTCCACCACAGAATGTATGGCTTACTGGTAAGAATGAACTGTTTCTAGAGGATATTTCTCCTTAAAATAGAGTAATAAAGCCCATTTTGTGGGTAAATAGCACCTTATGGAAATAAGAATTTATCAATTTATCTATGAAGTGTATACACAAAATGTGATTCTTCCAGCTGTTTAGCCCTGTTTTCTTCGCTACCTTTTGTCTTCACTTATTTACAGCTTTGTCAAGTTTGATGAAACCCCCCAAAAATATTGTCCTCAAAAAAAGTGTCCCCTCTTCTCAGCTATGAATGCAAAGTTAGTCTAAAGACAACTCAAGGGGCACCGTTGGACTCAAACATGCTCATGGTGGATGCTGGACGTTGACAAGGATCCATCGAATGCACATACTGTATGGAATTCCTAGCACATACGTGGGGTATACACTTTCCAGGTTGGTGACCTGATGATCTTATCTCTCCTTGCTGTTTGTGGAGGATGTTTGACTTTCAGGGCTTTTGGGGGAAATTAGCAACCACAATGAGGAAAAAGTACATCCAAATTTGGAAGCCATGGTTCTTGGAAAAGAATGAATTACCCCATGTGGGTTAGGAGGGAAGTCCTACCTCAGATGGAGGATGTCAAAGTCTTGTAATGAAAGATGTCAAACGTGTCCTGAGCTCGACTGATAGATTGAGGATGCGGTCTATGTACCGGTGTGTCCTGGTGAGGAGAGATTTGAGTCTACCGGCGAAGCTCGCTATTTACCTGTCAATCTACATTTCCCCTTTCACCGTTGGTCTCAAGATTTAGGTAGCGACCGAAAGAGAGAGAAAGTGAAGGTACAAATGCCTGAAAGAGGTTTCCTATGCATGGTGTCCCAGCATATTCGGGAGGAGCAGTGTGGTTTTCGCTTGGCCGTGGGACAATGGACAGACCCCCTCAACAGGGTTCTGGCACTTTGCCCAGCCAACCTACTTGTGCTTTGTAGACTTGTAGAAGGTTTCACCCATGTCCTGGAGAGGATCCTGCGTGAGTATGGGGTCCAGAACGCCATAGTACGGGCTGTTCAGTCCCTGCAAGACCAGTATCGGAGTTTGGTCAGCATTCCAGACAGTTAACAGTATTTCCAGTTCGGGTTGGACTCGGCTAAAGCTGCCCTTTATCATTGATTCTATTCATAACATTTATGGATAGAATGCTTTTTGCAGATGAGGTGATTCTGTTGGCTCTGTCAAGTTGGGATTTTCATCTCTCACTGAAGCTGTGGTGATTCTCTCAATCTTTGGGTCGTGACCGAAAGAGCAAGATCACGGACACAAGCGGCCGAATTAGGTTTCCTCCGCATTGGTGTCTGGTCTCTCCCTTGGAGATAGTCATCCTGGATGGGTTCAGGGTAAGCTGGTGCTTCTCTTTATCAAGAGTAGCCAGATGAGGAGACTCTGACATCTGTGCCTCCTGGCCGCCTTCCGGGTGAGGTGTTCTGAGTACTTACTGATAGCAGGCCCCGGACCCGCAAGGCCTCAGAACCCGCTGTAGAGACTGTCTCTCGACTGGCATGGGAACGTCTCTGGATTCTCCTGGAAGAGCTGGCGCAAGTGGCTGGGGTTAGGAAAGTCAGAGCTTCTCTGCTTAGGATCTTTCTGCCGCAACCTGACCTCGGATAAGTGGAAAAACCTGCGTGGATGGTGTCCGAGCTCAACCTTAGTGAGAGAACTCCGACATCTGTGTAAATGATTATTCAAATCCCTCCTGGAGGTCGCCATGATCAACCACGAGCAGATCCTACAAGAGAACTCTGATGTCCTGGCGGTATTGTCTGTCACAGCGACCCGAGAATGCCATTTTGGCCCTTTTGAGGGAGGTAGGGGAGGTGTTGACCAGTGACAAGTCTGGACACCTCTGCTTAGACTACTGCCCTTGCAAAGAAACTGGATAAATGGATGTTCTTATTTGTCTGTATGTCTTCCAAATTGTTTCAGCAATACTGCACAGCAGAACGGGGCACACAAATCTGATCATATTTGTCAAAGTAGTGAATGTAATGTTTGTCTACCTGGGTGGACCATGTAGGTCATCAGGAAGATTATCCTGAGTGAAAGAGGCAGCATGGTTGTCACTTCGCTGTGCTATTGCAACCTTTTTCAGAGGACAGTTGGGACACCTAAGCCATGCTTTTTGTATATCCGCTCTGTCTTTTATGGCCATGAACGAGTACTGTGAATTGTTAGGATGCAATTAGGAGCGACACGGCAAATGTGAATGTTTCTTGCACCAGTCAAAGGGCTAAAAGCAATTACTTGGGAAATGTGATGAACAACAAATACCGATGGGTCACATTGCTATACATTGACCTCTTTTTCATTGTATCTCATCGAATCACATCACGAACCGAATCCTCTTTTGTGTTAATAACTCCATGTTGCTTAATCGCACCTTGCTGTCAAGAACTCGCGATCAGTCATGGCTTGGCATCCTCGGCGTCGATTAGCTGCCTGGTTTGTGGATCTTGAGGATGAGTCCTGTTGCGACTGTGTGACGCTTTGGGTCACTAAGCAGCCTCTGCCGGTGGACTCGATCAATCCCTCATTACTATTCTCCTCCAAGCCCACAACACCAGAGGCATGAGTGCAGCTTGACTAGAAGGTTACCGTGGGTGCAAGGTGTGCATTTTCCTCGGAAGGTCAGTCACCCATTTCTATATTCAATATTCATTGTTGTTTTTGATGCCTTTGACATCGGAGGATTCCATCTCTTATGTGCATAGAGTATGTGAGCTCTATTTTATGATTTTCGGTATGGAATCCAATGCAATAAATGATTAGCTGCTCAATGATGCTTGTTCTTACTGTTGCCTTATTTACAGAAGCAGAATATGACACCGTGACATTTTTAAATACATGATTACAACATCAGGTATGCTAGACTCTATATTCCATATTAACAAACCCTGAATTCCAGAAAAAAAGCCAACTTTTTGTTCATATCACATGGGATGATGTCACTTCGTATCTCAAAGCACCACTGTACATCTATCTCAACACTGAGCGATAAAATTGCACATGATATTGCACCGCATTGATCATTGGAGAAGAAATTACAAATCAAGAGTTCTTTTTATTAGCTGTTATCATAAATCTTGGTCACTATGCCGTAGATGATTTTTTTTTTTTTCACAAATAGAAAGGACAATTTACCGTACTCCTCTGAGATTTATTGCAACAGTTGGATCCTAGAAGGACCATCAATTACAGTCAATCACCAATAGGTATGCTGTGTTTAGGGCGAGCAATTTGTTTCGGAAATCACACATGAGAGAAGAATGTCAGCAGCACAATTTAGACAATTAATTTTATACATGACCGAAAAAAATCATTGGGCATCTTTTCGGCTGAGTGGCCTGCGTTGAGGAAAAGGATGTTTGCATGTGAGGAGTTAGACAGCATGAGGGAGCAGATCAATATTGTCCTTAGATGGAGCTCAAGGCACAAGGACCACCCTCATGGTGTTGGTGTAACCGGAACCTGGACGCCAGCCGGTCACAACGAGGGCTACGTCACCACTCTTGAAGAACTTCTGGTGCTTGCCTGCACAGGTAACGACAACATCCAGATTTCACTAACAAGGCTTATGATCACAACATGCTTGTCTTTTGGTGACTCCGAAAGTCAGCAGGGTCTAAAACGCTTTTTGGCCACCAGTACTCAGCAGTGGCCTATGCGTGGAAGTTAAAGAAATGTTTAAATCTTGACCCGAGACACATTTCTATTTAATGTTAATGATTAAACGTCACCTAAAATGCAACGAATCTCATTCCCTGACATCTGGATTTTGGCCTGTTTTACAGCCGCTTCTCCTGCCCCACCCCCCACACACACATTTCTTTTTTTTTTACCCTTAAATGAGTTTTTTCAAAGTGTTTCCTTGCCCAGATGAAGGCTCTAGACCAGGGGATGTCATTGATTTTTGTGGACTTGATTTATACAGCAGTCTTACTCATTAAATACTGCATTCCATTCTAATATATTCACATGTCCACACATCCATTTCCGACACCGCTTACCCTCTCCAAGGAGAGCCACGGCAGTGTGACCCACATTCCTAATTACTATACAGGCAAGAGAAGGAGTCATCAATAAGGTTCTACTAATTTTTTTTTAATCCTAGTCGAGTAGTAATAAATTATAATTGAGCTGTACCGGGTTGTGCTCCGCTTGTCAAAAGTACAGTACAGACGTGCATACCTCATGGTCATTTTTGCAGGAGTGACAGTCCCATCAAGGGTTATGAAAAGCATGGACATTAGGTTAGCAATGCCAGAGGCACGTAGCTCGAAAGGATTGTCATGTCTATCCATTCAAATACATGTACATGTACCACTCACGTGGTACATGTACACATCTCTCGAACATGCAATTTTTGGTCCAGTATATAGTTTTGTTTTTAGTTTTTTTGTCAAGCCCTTCTGTAATGGCATCCAATCATAACGGAGGTGGGAAAAAAAGGAAGGAATGAGGACTTCCATGCACTTCCTCCTCCACCGACATCTATACACCCATTCCGTTTTGAGACAGTATTTAATACTCTAATACAAAATTGCAACGTTTCACGATAATCTCATTGAAGATTTCTATCGCCCATCCCTAGGTGCCACTGTCCTCTACTCCAGTAGTCCCCAACCCCCAGGCCGCGGACCGGTACTGGGCCGCACAGAAAGAATAAATAACTTAAATTCCAACAACTTACTTTTTATTTATTTCGGAATCTGAAAGATGTTTTATTTTGAAAATTTATCGGATTCTCTATCACATCTGTCTGCAGTATGTCACTCTTGACGCAGGCGCGCTTCTCGGTCACATGATAGGTTACCGCTAAAATGAAACCCAGGAGCTAGCAAAATGAATAAAAAACAAACATCTTTGAAAAGTTTTTTTTCGGGAAGGGGAAAAGGCCCAGCCAGGAGACAGAAGAGGAGCCTACGACTTTCAAAAAAGAGAAGGCTACATTTAATAGTCCTACTTAAAATTCCCACGCACCTAGCCCACTCTGCGTAATATGCGGCGATGGTGAGTCGTATTTTTCATGCACTTTGTATTTACGGTGTATCTTATTTTGAAGGCAACGAGAGAGTGTTCCGGCCACATAGGACGTTCCTCGTATGATTGGTGTTTATTATCATGTTTAGAAAATACCACAGTTTTCATGTCATATCATATTATTTTGTTGTATTTATCTGCCACACCTAAAGGGCCAGTCCCTGAAAATATTGGCTGAGATTAAACCGGTCTATGGGGAAAAAAAGGTTGGAGATCCCCGCGGCTCTACTCTATTTCATTAAAATGCTTCGGTTACAAGCATGCTTCTTTGTTACTCACCAACTTCCAGGGCAAAGTTGACTCGCAGGTCGACGTCCTCGGCCCAGACGTCGTTGGCGGGTTTGGTGTACAGCACGGGGTAGATACCGCGGTAGAGGTGAGCCTGGCGGGCCGCCTGACCGCAACGGGTCACGGCGATGATGGGTGCACGGGGCCTGTACCTGGATAGCATGTGAGCAGACCTGCACGAGCACAAACCAAGTTCCCAAAACATTTGAACCCTTTGAAAGGTAGTTACAAAAAGAACAGTTGATTGGAAGTATTCTATATGGAAATATACTTCCTCTGTGGCAATTATTATTCATTGACATGGCAATACACGGGTGTTGGGTTAAATTGAGTGACTGGAAGAATATTGTGGCTGTCGGAAGTAAACATCATTGCATTAAAGGAGATGAATAATTTGAACCCTTTCAAAAGAGATTCACCTCAAACTCAATTCAATTACAATTTTCTCAGCAGAAGCAGTGATAAGTCTTTGACAGTACAACAAATAGATATTCATCTCATACCTGTTTATATTCTCCAACGTTTACATTTTGTCAAAATGAGCCCAGCGGGAATGTGACATCAATTTAATGTTCAATATTGGATTTTGATGCCATTTTGATGTTGAATTGACATCAGACGCCCACCGGGAATTAAATGTTCAAATTGTGTCAATAATGTCACTACTTTTTTTCAATCCAATCCAGTAAATCTTTTAACTTCAGTTGTACAGTATTTAACTACTATTATATACAATACATTTGCATTCAATCTTCAATCTTATTTTTATTGAACCCCAATGTGCAAATATCTTTTAACTGTAACGTCATTCAAGTACAGTATGACTTTTTATTTTCCTGTATTTTAGTGCAGTGTTTATGTTCAAAAACAATGCATAATGTTTGGATGGCCTCCAACAATGTTAAATACAATTTTTTTAAGAAAAAAAAACTCTGACTTGTTTTTGAAGACTGAGGCCAACTATGCTAAATGTATTTTAAAGTTGGCCATACGGTAAATATTGTTTGAGCTGGCATTTGGTGGAAAAAAATGGAAAACTAGCGCTCATTGTACTACATTTGTGAGTGACAAATTTGTCACATGAGAATATTTGTACTGAATGTACAGTAGCTACTGTAAATTCAACATCCCTTATTGGGTTTGACTGTTGCTTTCATGTTGACGAGTAATCAAAGTATTTTCTCTGTCGCCGCTACACGCTCCTAAAAAGCGAGGCGCTATTTGTCGGTCAGCATTTCATCACTGGCCAGGAAGTGGACAGGAGGCATTTGGAGCTTTTCGGGGCACGCTGACATCTGGGAACAACTTGCTGACAGCAGTGAGGCTGAATCAAATTGAAAAGTTGCAAAGTGAAACAATGAAGGAAAAAAATGCGATAAAGCTCTGCGGAGATGAGAGGGCCTCATCACAACATGATCTTGCATGTGTAGTGGAGCACGTTGATGAGGGCCATAGAAATGCAACTGGAAATGTTGGCAACGTGGGGGAAAAAAATGGCTAAAAGACTTTCTTCAACGTATGAGCAATTTAACAGTTTTTTTTTTCCTCTCTCTCTTTTTGTCTTCTTTAGTTCACCTCATTATCTTTCTCATCCTGAGATAATGTTTGTATGTATTGCTTTAATTTTTAAGTCAACTACATAGAGTGTATGGGGGGGGGGGGTATATTCAAAACATTTTAGAGGTGACATTGTACCTGCCCAACTAGTTCTCCAGCAACTGTAAATGGTAGTAAGAAATGCTGATGTGTGATGTTCTATCAATCATAAGCACTTCACTACCCATGAAAAAACAGCTGCCTGTATCACATGCTTTTTTGAGGATGAACTCCTTCGTGCGAGGAATGAACAGGGAGTTAAAATTATCGTGTAAAATGTCAGGGTTCAGCTCCCAAAAGGTCAGAAGTGGCTCACTCAGACTCGAGCCAGGGGCGGGGGGAGCTTTTCTGTGGAAGGCACAGACGGACGGACGGGGTGGTCCGATTCTAACCTGCCGGTTTTGGTGAGCACGATAATGGCGCTGGCGCAGCACTTGAAGGACGCCTCCACTGTACCGATGGCGACGGTTTCCGTGGGGTCGCGGGTCAGGTGGGAGGTGCGACGCAGCTCTTCGAACATCTGCCTGTGGAACATGGCGGCCTCGGCTTCACGGGCGATCTGAACATGGGGATGGGGGGGGGTGGTTGCGAGAAGTGGGAGAAGAACATTTTCTCTCGCACCAATTCAATTTGAAGTCTTATCACGATATTTTTGCTCACCGTTACCATACCGTCAGAACCTAATATCGAGCCATGCCTCATGGCGCGCTGGTTGGGAATCATAGTCCCGACCCTGAAAGGCCCTGATGACCCCCTCACCTGATGCTGTGTGCGGACTGCCTCCAGGGGGTAGTCCCCCTTGGCCGTTTCCCCGCTCAGCATGATGCAGTCGTTGCCGTCCAGCACGGCATTGGCGACGTCGCTGGCCTCGGCTCGGGTCGGACGAGGCTTCTTGGTCATGCTCTCCAGCATCTGAAGGTCAACAACAACATGTCATATCACGACCCCAACAAAAAGGAGAGAGACAGCTCTCACCGCCGCGCTGACAGACCTGCGTGGCGCAGACGATGGGCTTGCCCAGCCTGTTGCACCTGCCGGTCATCATCTTTTGGGCGATGAACACCTTTTCCGTTGGGATTTCAATCCCCAGATCTCCGCGGGCGACCATGATACCGTCGCTAGCCTCCAGGATCTCATCGAATCTGCAATTGAAAGAACAGTGAAAAGTCTCGTTGGGAAGCTGCGGATTATTCCAGTTGATTTACAAATTAGGATGAAAGGCAGACGGATAAGAATAAGAAAGAGACATTTTGATTGTCTACCCCAGACAAAAAAAAAAAAAAAAAATTGGGATCCACTAAACCGTTTTGACATCAAAAGTGAGGATGAAACTGCATATATTGTTTTTTTGTTAGTTTTTTTAAATCCATATATGTTGTATTTATGAAAGCAATGAACTACTCCAGATAGACATCACAAAATGTAATTTCTGCATGTAAGGGAACCATTTTGCACAATGGAAAAAGACGCATTCAAAGAAATATTTCTGCGTCTATTTGAGTCATCATATTCATAAAATTCAAGTCACGTTTGAATCATCCACCCGGAAACCGAAAATCTTTGTCACTTTGAATTCAAAAGTACTACTTCACTTAACATTGCAACATAATTGCAGTTATAATATTTATTGTACGGGGTTAATGTGATTTTTGCTCCTGAAAATCACCGTACAGTGTCGGCACACCAGGATCGCAGACGTCACCGTCATTTCACACGCGGTAGTATCAACTTACCTGCGCACTCCCTCGTGGTTCTCCAGCTTGCTGATGATCTTGATGTCCTTGCCTTTCTCGCCCAGAGCTTTCCTGACGGCATGAACGTCGGCGGCCTTGCGGATGAACGAGGCAAAGACCATGTCAACGCCCTGCTCCACACCGAACTTCAGGTCCTCAAGGTCTTTCTCGGACAGGGCAGGGAGGTCGACGGCAGCGCCGGGCAGGTTGACGCCTTTCTTGCTGCCCAACATTCCACCGTTTTCAATCTCGCACATCAGGTAGTCGTGACCTTCGACGCAAAGACTTCACTCAGTAAAGCGATGTTTACCTTACACTATTTACGCCGCGGCATGTTGCCTTCTGTGAAGGCTGAAAACATATTTTGACAAAGTAAGGAGTAGAAACTAAGTAAAGATAGATTGATTGCTTCTCACCTCTGCTGGTACAGTACCTTGATAAGAAAGTCAGTCCCTCAAACTAATCTTTGCTCCTACCAAGGCTATTACAGTTGAGGAAAACTAGCAAAATACCGTGGTCGACTGGTTAGCACGTCGACCGTGTTCAATTCTGGCTCCGGCCTTCCTGTGTGGTGTTTGCATGTTCTCCCCGTGCCTGCATGGGTTTTCTCCGGGTACTTCGGTTTCCTCCCACATTCCAAAAACATGCACGGCAGGCGAATGTAATATTCTCAAAAGCAGTTGGTGTCAAACATGCGGCCTGCGGGCCGGAACCGGCCCCCCGGCGAGGTTCGGTCAGGCCCGCAGGATAATTTAAAAGTGAAAAAAATGCATAAAAGACACGGAATTAATATTTTTAATAAGATGCAATTTGTGGATTATCCGCTAGGGGCACACTGTTTTCCCTTTAGTTTGTAAAGTGTAGGCAGGGATTACATTTAGATTTTATATGCACATGTGTAAATGGTTTAAAAATTCCTTTCTTTATAAATCTCGTTTAATCTTAAAATGCATAACAATATTTTTCAATAACAATTGCTTGTTAAAGTTTTGTACCTTTGTACAATCAGTGGGATCAGTTGGAATGCATATACAGTGATCCCTCGCTATTTCGCGGTTCGTTTATCGCGGCTTCAGTGCATCGCGGGTTTTTTCAAACCAAAAAAATTTTTTTTGGAATTTTTTTAAATATACATGGAGTACATGGAGTGCTAAAACTAAAAAAAAAAGAAAAAATCTAAAAGTAAAATAATTTTGACCAAATAAAAACTAACTAACCATTCAAAAAAACAAATTGAAATAATTGAATTTGAAAAATGAAATCAAAATGAACGACCAAGAGCAAATCTTAAACTATTTTAACCCTGGCTCTTACCAATTTCTGTGACCTTGAGAGAAATCAGCCCGTCATCGACGTAGATGTGGCTTCCGCTCTGAACGACCTTGGTGATGTTTTTGTAGTCGAGCCACAGTATCTCCTCATCGCAGTTCTCCTTGTAACTGTCATCAAGAGTCAGCTTGATGGTGTCGCCTTTCTTCAGCTCGACCTCAGCGGTGCCACTCTGAGCAACAAGAACAAGAGCACATTGATGACCTTCATTCTCGTCTCATTTGTGCAAATCCAATGCTGGTACACTGAGGGCTGCGGTGATTCTTTAGCAAGAAGAACTTACACCCCTGATGAGCCCCGTCCTGATTTCTGGTCCCTTGGTGTCCAAAGCGATGGCCACTGGCCTATAGCTGAGTGAGCCTGCTCCAAAGCTTTCAGTTGCTTCACGGACATTCTTGATGGTCTCGGCATGGTACTGGGACATAAGTTGAAAACAAGGAAAACCGATGAAACAAAATTCATTTTCGTACCACAAACTGCTCTTTTAAAAGGTGTTTCTCTTTTTGGGGGAGCTTTGAATTGAACAGTGATTTGACTAATTGGTGGGGTAGATCAATCTTTTTTCACCTCGGGCAGGTGGAAAAGGTGAATCGTTTTCTTACGCAGCAGCACAAAAAAGTAACTGATGACTTCATCACATCTTGATTGGATTTTTGTGCCGCACGAAACTTTGGAGTCAGCCGGTCTTGTAATTGTCTCGTTTTTAAATTATATTCTGCTTAACTGTCCTGTTTTGTTAGGTTTTATATTTATGTACATCACTTTATTTCAACTCCTTTTGTTTTTAAAGTCCTCCAGAAATGAAACTGAGTTAAGATGAGTTTTTCATTGTCTTTGCATGTTATGCCTCAGGAATGGGTAGCTGGTGGCCTGTGGACCACACTCTGAGTCCCCCACCCTCCTTTTTTTTTTTTTTTTTTTTACCCCCCCCCCCCAAATTATTCAAAAAATGCTGTGAATACGCAAGAGTCAACTGTAGTTTTAAGTTGTAATGTTACCAATGACCACTAGAGGTCAGACATGCCTTAGATGCATTCACGCTGTGTCTTATACTTCCCAAAACTGCAACCTGAGTCCGTCTAATATTTTTGGGTGGATGTGGAGTGATAAACAGTACCTCAATGATTTTAAAATTTTGACTGAGTTGATTTTTTTTGTGAAAACATGTACAAATTGACTTCTTTGATTTTATGTTGGTTACTTGTTTAGCAGTTTCGTGCCCTTCTTGAATGCTTTTTTTTTTCAGCAAGAGTCTCATTTGCACTGAGAAAAAAATTACAGTGTGCGTGGTTATTTTTTGTTGTTTACTTCAAACCCTTTATTGTTGGGTTAGGATAGTGGATCTTTTATACATGCATTGAAAACTGTCTTATAAAAAATGAAATATCCCGACACGTATTTTGCACACGTACGTATTTTGTCCATATTTAAAGTGGAATTCATACATCTGGTTAGGAAGTAGCCCAGATTGTGGCCCCCTCCAGCATTTATGTTGCCTATCCCTCTCATACAAATTCCAAATGCCACTACCAAAGGGTTCAAGTGATGGCAAATAGAATATGATGATGACTGCCTTAGAATGATAAAAGGAACTTTGCAGTATGGGAACGTGAAGCATGCATCACTGTCATGGCTGCTCAGTAAAATTCGATTAAAGCACACATAACCAGGCAAAGTTTTTCATATTTTTATAATCAGCAAAGGCCTAATTCTCCGATGTTTTGGAAATATTAGATTGTCAATTTACTGTAGTATGACAATATATTGGTGTCTAATTCTGCACTTTAACAAACGGAATCTAGATAACCATGGACAGTGTGTCGCTTTCTTATTACAAGCTGCGAAGAGGTGTAAATCCAGAACGACAACTGCGACACCAATTTTAGCTCGTGACGCAGTTCAGGTTCACTGTCCCAAAACAGCTGCTTGAGGTGTTAGAAGAATATTTCCTCCAAGGTTTGTGTACGTGTGTGTGTGTAGTGTACGATTGGATGCTCAGCGGGCATCAACGTAATTTGCGCAACTGTTGGAGAAGTTGCAAGAGCTCGTCTAAATAACCTATTCTGTTATTAAAACGTTAACGACTTATCCTATGAGGAGTGTACTGACACGATGTGTTCTCAGTGGTGCAGTATGTTGAAAATACTGGGAAGAGGAAGACGACAAATGAAGAGAATAACGTCAAGGTTACTTCCAGTGGGGCCACACACCCCACATGCCTCCATATAAACTCTCTGGGTCTCCAACTATTAATAGCTGCACTGACAAGTGACCAGGCCGAGGTCAATTTCATTTTGTCCTTCCCAAGACAATTCGTGCATCCACTTTGCTTTCATGTTTCTCCGACTACAACCGCAAACTGTACACTAACAAGCCACAACATTAGGAAGACCTGTTAGAAAAACAAATGCCTTTACACTCATACAATATATTTTACAGTCTGTCAATTGCAACCGCTAATTTTTGTTTTTGTTTTAGTGCGAGGCCAAGAAGAGAGACCTTGTTCCTGACTCTCCTGCTGATATTGTATCATCACTTTGATGTAAGACAAAGTTGCGCGTGTGTGCGTGTGTGTGTGTGTGTGTGTGTGTGTGTGTGTGTGTGTGTGTGGGAGAGGAGGTGCACAGTTGCATGAGCAAGATAACTGTTCATGTGACATATGACCTCGCCTCAGGAGATATTTAAACGTCTTAGCAGGAGCCATCCTGGTTGTAAGCAAGCAAGTTTTTATTAATTTGGCCGTCCTTCTTTCGTCGACTAAATGATGAACATTTTCCTTTGATACAAAGCACAAACTATGATTTTTTTTTTCCCACATTACCTTTTGTTTAACTTTTAAAGAGTACCATGTGAAGGTTCTTACTGCGCCTAGTCCACTCAGGTGACAGTGAATGCAAAGAAGTATGACCTTTGTGAAAGGTGACGGGTCAACGGGGTATGTGGGTTTTTTTTTTGCCAACTCACTGGCCTCTTTGCAACATCCATGCCAAATCACTGGCTGCCACACAGATGGAGTACAAGCAACGAGATCCCATTACAGGCTGTGACAGGCCACATGACGATCGTGACTTCTGCCGACTGTAAAGGGTAAAGTCACTTTCAGTCGCTCCCATAGGGTGAGCACAACTGCTGCCGCGCCATAACATGGACCGTATTTCTTACACTCTGCTTCCATTGCAAAATAAATGCACCGTACCGATATGTTTTTGGATGGTTAGTTCGTCATTCAATCAATCTAGCGGACGAGGCTGACATTTTGTTCCACGGGCTACAAATTCTGCCTAGCAACAATTAACTCTGCCAAGTTGTTATTTGCCATACAAGTAAAAAGACCAAGATTTTTTTTTTTCTTGAAATAGTTCAACGATATTGTCGTGTTTTTTTTTTTTATTATGTTGATTCAAATGGCTCATCGATCCTTTCACTGTAATTGATAAGACTTTTCAGGTTTTCATACGCAAAGCACGCTTCAATACTGACATCGTAATGGAAAAAGCGTCACTCGGGTCATTTTTCCCTTCGTGTGACGCTGTTGCAAGAGCATCCAGCTCTCGCTGTTGTGGGTTATGCACAATCGGTGTCATCATGACAAAGGTTGAAACTTTTGGTAGCTTCGATAAAAATGGGTTTGTTTTCTTCTGAACTTCAACTTCTCGCCGCTCCACCGGGATCATTGCTTCAACGTCCACGCGACGTCCCAACAAGTTTATCGTCTTCCTGACTCAAGTCTGCACATGCTCAGTAAGAAGATGGAATAATCCATTACAATCAGAAGGGAGGGGACTCAGGCGACGATGATTGATAGATGAATCATCTTGATGTTTTTGAGTTTGTGAAATAAGACCGAAACAATCATTTCTTTTAATCAAAGAAAACGTTTAGTTTTTATGAATCTAGAAGTCCCCAGGCAATTGCCTTTGCTTGCCTAACGGTAAATCTGCCACTGAGTTTGCCTCATGGGGAACAAGTATGTCTCAATTACTTCCATACTTACTATTTTTCATTTGATACTTTTCTAATTACGGCCTGTAAGTGTTTTTAATGCAAATATTTACTGTAAGGGCGGCCCGGTGGGTGGTCCAGTGGTTGGTGCGTCGACCTCACAGTGCATAGGTCGTGGGTTCAATCCCGGTTCCCGCCTTCCTGTGTGGAGTTTGCATGTTCTCCCTGGGTCTGCTTGGGTTTTATCTGGGTACTCCGGTTTCCTCTCACATTGCAAAAACATGCATGGCAGGCTGATTGAACACTCCATATTGTCCCTAGGTCTGAGTGTGAGCCCGGATGGTTGTTCGTCTCTGTGTGCCCTGCGATTGGCTGGCAACCAGTTCAGGGTGTCCCCCGCCTACTGCCCGAAGACAGCTGGGATAGGCTCCAGCACCCCCCGCGACCCTTGTGCGGATAAAGCGGTTCGGAAAATGGATGGATGGATATTTACAACTGTGTAATGTAAACTAGTGGTCGACAACGGCACCTTTCCCCTGAAGTACACATACAGGTTATGTCACCAACCCCGAGAACGCCCTCCACAAACCCCAATGCACTCACTTCATGTGTGCCATGCGAGAAATTCATTCTTGCAATGTTCATCCCGGCCTTGATCATCTCCTTGGCCATGGCCACAGACCGAGAGACAGGCCCTGCACGATAACATTTTTACAAGTCGAAGACATCAAGTGGGGTCACTCGAATTGACTTTCATGGACTTGGCGTTTGTGTGTGCGTGTATTTCTGACCGATTGTGCAGATGATGCCAGTGTTGCGGGACACAGCGGGCTCCGAGTCGATGTCCAGCAGGCACATGTGCTCGATGAAGGTGTCGGCCATGGCGGCGTGCAGCTGCTGGGTGTGGATGACGGAGGACTCCTTAGACTTCGACATGATTGGTGCCTTCGGGATTACGACTGCAGAAAGAGGTCAGAGGAAGTGATTGATTTCTCATTGATAACAATGACAGGCATTCATTTTAGCCCAATCGGAGACCTATTGAAAGTAGATCTAGGACATCCGTTCTATTGGCATGATGGATCAAGATGACCAGTGCTAATGTAGTTTACTTCAACCACAATAATCAAACATCCTTTTAAATTAATCCCGCTTTGACAGTGTTAATCAAAATACTTGGCTACTATGGTAACCCTCTGAAAACCACTTGTTCTGATATCGTCACTGTTGGGTGGAAACGTCATCCTGCACCGTATGTATAAATATGGTCAATTTTATACTTACTCCTCGTGTGGTCTGTTATTTTTATAAATTACATTGGGGAACATAATTTTTTGTTGAATTAGGTCTGACACCTTTTTGGACAAATTTTTGGCTGCAGAATCCAAAATTGATCTTCGTGTTTCTCGATCATGTCAAGTTTTGGAGCTATAAAATATGAAATAAATAGACTTTCTTAGCAAGCATGCCTTTGTTTTTGTTTTGTTTTGTCGCTCATGGCTCTTAGACCTTTGAAAAAGAGCCTGGGAAGTTGATGAAAGCAAAGTCTTTATCTTGTCTTATATTTTCAATTTTAACAATGTGGTCTTGATAACCCAAGCAAGTTCTTTTTTTTTTGATTCCCTGAAATGCAATGATTTTGGAGATGCGAGGATTCTGCCTGACAATAAGGCATCACACTTTTAGGATTTTATTTTATTTTTCTTTGCTGATTGGCTCAAATAAATCATAGTCTACTAATCTGCTGCCTTAGGGGCGATGTCGTTTTAAATGTTACCAAATATGCTTCCTGACAAAGAGATGCTTGCCAATAACATGCAAGAAAATCTCAGCATGGTCTATATTTACACTTACAGTAATGTGAAAATAGTAAGTAATAGAAAAGGAAAAAAAAGAAATCAATGGCCGAGGTGGACCGATGCCCAGTGAGACAAGTTTTCGTGCGAGCTGATTAAACACCTCATGTGCATAAAGCAACAAGGACAGCAAAGCGCCTGCCTGGCTGCACTCTCCACATTCCACTGCGAGTTCATGTGGAGCTGAAGAAGAGGAGGATCAGGTCACTTTTGACACAAGGTTGAAGCACGGTCACAAAGGGGACTCGTACTGTTGAGAAGCGAGACTTCACGACTGTTGGCGTATTCTCGAGGCATGATGAACCAAGTCAGTGCTTGGAAACACCAAGCGTGCTCGGACCCCATTCTCACTACCAGCACTGGCCAAAAATAACCATCTGGGAGTATTTCTGGACAGTGGACTATGACTGTGGTTTTTTTTTCTTTCTTTACAAATTTGAATTTATGTAATCGTCAAAATGTCACTGTGCAAAAGTCAACTACGGTAGGTTTATTGATCATATATCATCAAATCAGATGTAAATATTAATAATGGCTGGAGTGGCGTTTAGTGCGCACTTGTAACTGTGTACTTGTAATTACACAGGTGTTTCTCAATAAATTCGAATAGTGTGGAAAATTTATTTCAAATTGCGATGAGGCATTCAGCAGATTAAAATGTATTCTTTTAATAAGTTAGTTATTTAAATTTACAGCTAACAAAAAAAACAATTCACCATCTCAAGAAATTGCAGTTTTGAATAAGAAACTATCTAAATTATTTTTTAATAGACAAGTTAGACAGGAACTGATCTGTGATTATGTTTGATCAATCAATATGTTTTTTGACTTTTAATTGAATTACTGAAATAATTTAAACATTGCTACGATGTTGTAATATACTTATACCTAAATAAAGCAAAATGTACCTCAGAGCAACGTAACGTATGTAAAATACATACAATTAAAGCAAAATTGAAGCAGGAGCGAATTGAAAACTTACTTCTTTTTTTTTTACAAAGTTAAAATGAATATCGTTTAAAACGTAGTGGTGCCAAATGTCCGTATAATAAACAAAATTGTTTATGAAATTAGAGATTAGTACCAATAAGTACCAAAATGGAACATGAAGGAGAAAAATATAGTCCATTGTGAAGATAAATTACAAGAAGGTTTGGGAGAGTTAATGATGATGATGATTTCTTTTTTTTTTTCGCAGACTATGAGCAAAACGTTGAACTGTTTGTCCTACACACACACTTTGTATGTGCACTCACCTTCGAGATGAACTTTGCAGGGAACCAAAGCGCCACTCAACTGACAGCGGCGGCTGCTTTTATGCTACTTGGTTGACCGGAACTACTTTCCTGCCACCAAGAGAATGAAGCGCGCTTCAGAGGTGTTGTTCGTCTGGTTGGTCAGAATCACTCCACCGTTCCGAGTCGACATGCACACGCACACACAAACGATTGCCAATTTTATGTCTTAGCATACGAGCACAAGAGGAGTATTTTAATTCACTTCTGTTTCAAAATTCCCAAATGATAAGATTATTAATATCATTTATTTACAATTTTTAACCAAAAACTATATATTTTTGCAGGGCTCTAATTATGATGCAGTTTGACGACTCTTGAAGCGTTCTTGGTTGAGATGATTTCAAATCATGTTTTTTTTTTTGCCCATTTTTTTTCTTTAACCAAACTGCGAAATCAACGTTGGCCAGGTTATTATCCAACGAGTGAACCTCCATCCAAGTCCTTCTCGTAACAACAGTATCCTCTAGTGGCTGATGAGTGGAAGTGGATAAATCTCCCAGCATCAAAACATGCAACAGAGTTTAACGGTTTCTGTAAAGTATAGCACATCATCCATCCATCCAATCATTATCTGAACTGCTTTTCTCGTCACGAGGATCGCGGGCGTGCTGGAGCCTATCCCAGCTGACTTCGGCCAGTAGGTGGGGTACACCCAGCCTGAACTGTTGCCAGCCAATTGCACACATCGACAAAAAACGATTCATCTTTGTATTGCAGTTCAAGAAAACTTGGAAATCCTCAAGATGTGATTCTTACACAGGAAACACGGTGCAATTGCAAAAGGGTTTCATAGTCATCAATTGTTAGAGTTTTAACTTTATTTGCGGTAGTGGTTGCTGGAAATGGGCCTTTGTTGTCAGGAAAAAGTGCTTTATTTAAAAATTAATAATAATTCTAAGTGATGCCTAACTTTTGAATGGTTGTGTATATTATTTCAAAATGTCCACATTTGAGATTTTTCAAACAATTATTTGAAATGAAGCAATGATCAAAAAAATGTATTTACGCTTCCCACTTTATTTCACAACACATTATTCTGTCTATTTCAATTCTATCAATGAACCTTTCACAGGAAATAATAAGCAGAAAAAAGCACGCCACTACCAAACACTCTTTTAAGTGGATTACAGTACACTGTGAAAAGCACTTAATTAGAGTGCACATACTGTTTGTATGAAGGCCTCGCAAGTGTGTAATCTGACCAGACTGTGGAGCAGCAGGTGGCTGCTCACAGGGGTTAACTGCTGATTAAGGTCAGACTGGAGATGCACACATTCAGACGGGGCAAAAAAAAAGTTTAAAATTTGCCAGATCTTGTCCGAAAAGCCATCACAGCACTCAGCTTTAAGTGTGGAGAATGGAGAATGTGACTCGTGTTGTTGTGTTTGACAGGACAGAAAACAGCATGTTGCAGGTGTCAGCCTCTCCAAATGGAGATCACACGAGGGCATCGACGACCTGCGGCTTATCGTGATTCTCGAGTGCACGACGGAACATGTGGAACATCCTGCTGTTCAGATCGCCAAGAGGACATCGAGAGTCGCACTACTAACCGAGCCATCAAACAGGGATCGTGTTTTTTTTCCACTTTCCCCCCCCCCCCAACTGGATCTCTGGATATAATCACTGTTTCATCAAATAAAAAATACGAATGCTCCCGGTTTCTCTGTGAAAGCAGGTAAGTGGTGACATTATGAATAGGCCATTCTGAACAAAAAATTATTAAATTACAGCCGTGAGAGGAAAATATCTATTTCAGTGTTTCTTTCCTTTCCTTGGCCGCAGAAGAGTAAAAGATTGTCCGCTGTTGATTGAGAAGTGCAAAATAGCTGCACATGGTGAGTCCAGATTATTTTTAAGGTATTTCATATGCAAAAGAAGCAGTTTGTAATGGACACATTTTAAAACTTACTATGCTACAGCACACAATCTATTTGGCTCCACTATAAGAGCTCTGGCCAAGATTCTGCCTTTCTAAAGCTATAATGATGCTCCCTATTGATTGATACTGTCAGAAGGGTATTGATTCAACTAGCCGTTAATCATTGTTGTTGATGTTTACAGTAGTCTACAACATACTTCCAGGCTACTATTAGCTTTCTTGCTAACTATATATATATAGCGTTCTTGCTAACTATATATATGAACAGTAAGTATATATATATATATATATATATATATATTCTAAAGCTATAATGATGCTCCCTATTGATTGATACTGTCAGAAGGGTATTGATTCAACTAGCCGTTAATCATTGTTGTTGATGTTTACAGTAGTCTACAACATACTTCCAGGCTACTATTAGCTTTCTTGCTAACTATATATATATAGCGTTCTTGCTAACTATATATATGTACAGTAA
>NW_017806236.1:1083075-1144540 GCF_001891065.2 Hippocampus comes
TATATATATATATATATATATTATTGCTGCATGTTTGGAAATGTCGGTGTTTAGGGGAAAAAAAAGAAAGAAAAAAAAAACTAGTACGAATTTTGGAGTGCAGGACCAAACCAGTAGCGTTCATGGAGACAAGCTATTGGGATGATTTACCCCCCCAATAATTACACCAAATGCCAAACGTGTCATTTTAGAAGTGTGTGTCCAATTTATAGCCCTTCGCATGAATCAGTACCCAAAAAGTAGCTCTCAGTTTCAACGTTCTAGTCCCAAAACATATATTTTAAGTTAATCAGAGACTTCAAATTGCCCATAGGTGTGAATATGACTAGTTGTCACCTATCTAGAGAGGAGAAGCAATATAGAAAGTGAACGGATGGCTGAATTCTTTTCCTATTCAACTGTTCAGGAAGCTGAGTGGCACCAGTGGAGTGAAAGTGAGGAAGACATCGCCTCAGAGGAAGAAGAGACAACATATGTAAACATCACTTTGACTATCCTTAAGCGACTTATGTAGGAATAAGTAACTGCTGTCTCATCTTGAAGAACAGAAATGATGTGACCGCTTCTTCTTGTCCCAGCAGGAGTGCTGCGTCAACGACCCGAGCTGCCATCCACGACTGAATAGTGATATTGAGATAGTCAGGAGCCTTTATTCACACAATTCAGTCACTGTCGGGTAAACATTGAAACAAAAATCAATCATGTTTCCACATTAAACTTTTCTGCCTTTTAAACTCCTGCGTACATTCTGCGCTTTTCAGGGAATATCAATCAATTGATCAAGTGGATGTTGATCTGAACATTAGCGCCAACATTTTGAATGCAAGTTAAAAACTCATTTTCTTTCCAATTCAAAACAAAATGCAGACTTCCTCTTGCTGTGCTGTGAACCACACACATTTTGGTTTGGTGTCCGTAGGAGGACGTGGCTAAGGCCTGGAGAGTTAATACATCTGAGCCCATCGTTGTCCGCCTACACTTCTCTTTGTCTCAATATCTCGATGGCCCCGGTGAGATTCTGCACAGCGCCTATTAAAATCTGACATCAGCGTTCTCCCGTGATGACGACCATACACGATTTCTCACTGTAGAACCGTCGGTGGAAGTCTTTCAGTCATCTAATAGACACCATTTCAATCTTGGAAAGCAACTGCAAAGGTAGGAGCATCATTTTCTGTTCACATATTAGGTCAGAAAGACTAAGCTTTCAAGATTGGCGCGCAGCGTTTTAGCCGTCTTCATCTCCCGGGAGTGGAACCATTTGACGAATGAGAACATGATAGTGAAACAGAGGAGAAGACACAGCTGGTTCAGGCCTGGTGGAACCATGAAGAAATTCCGTGCAAGACTCAGCATCTGGCTGCCACTCTCGAGGTAAATAGCGTCCAGTATCTGATGTTGCTGCATGTTCCGGGCTTTTCTGATCACCTCTCCCCCTTAGATCAAACACACTCCAAGATCGCAGCCTGAGGGGAAGGATTATTTTGCCCCCCATGAAACTGAACCATTTCGCCAATCACACGACATCCTATAACATCAAGAATCCATCAGGAGAACTCTTCACTTACACACCTAGTGGAAAGGTCAGTTCTGCCTCTTGAAGATATCCAAGACGTTGATGGTTAAAAAAAAAAAAATGGGTGAGGCCTAACCAGTGACATAATTTTTGTGATGTTTGCCTTCATATACATTAAAGAAGCAGGGTGGCTGAAGTGTAGTCAGGGCCTTGCTGGCCCAAACACAATCAGAAACACTGCCCTACATTTACAACTTACCTGAAATAGTAATAATGTATTTCCAACAGTCACTTTCATATTGTTAAATGTAAAACTGCTATATTGTTGGCCCGGTGCTCCAGGGGTTGGCGCGTCGACCTCACAGTGCCGAGGTCGTGGGTTCGATCCCGGCTCCGGCCTTCCTGTGTGGAGTTTGCATGTTCTCCCGGGCCTGCGTGGGTTTTCTATGGGTACTCCGGTTTCCTCACACATTCCAAAAACTTGCATGGCAGGCTGATTGAGCACTCTAAATTGTCCCTAGGTGTGAGTGTGAGCGCGGATGTTTGTTCGTCTCTGTGTGCCCTGCGAATGGCTGGCAACCGGGTCAGGGTGTCCCCCGCCTACTACCCGAAGACAGCTGGGATAGGCTCCAGCACGCCCCGCGACCCTTGTGAGGATGAAGCGGATCGGAAAATGAATGAATGAATAAAACTACTATATTGTAGTGAATGCTCCTGTGACTTGAATCTGGATTTTATTTGGGTATCTTCTTCCACAGAGGGTTGCTGTGTCAGGCGTGAAGTCGTCAGCTCAGCTCAGCACCAAACAGCTGATAGAGCTGCTGTTCTTCTCTCAGGCCATAGGACACTGTAAGACCACCCCGACTCTGCATCATGGCTTCTTGATGCAGGTAAAGCAAATTAAAGCATGTGGAGAATGCAACTCCACACTTGCTTCTGTGATATTTCGTGAGACGTTCATGTTTGGAATGAATTTGCAATCTGGTTGGTTGAAGGGTCAGTCCCATTGTCAAAAATAATTGAAGTTACATCTGCCAGCACGAATTGTAAACGTCTCGGGCAGATTAGATTCACACGGTAGCACATACAAATCAAATCAAATCAGATCCCACTTTGATGTGCGCACAGGTTATGAGGTACGCAGAGCAGAGGATCCCCACATTGAATGATTACTGCGTGATTTGCGACGAGAAGCATGTTTTCCAGAATGGTCCCATGTTGAAGGTAAGCCTTTGCAAACGTTAAGCTGCACCGAAACAAATTAATAAGAATTCCCTTTTTTGAATTGCAAGCCTGCCGTTTGCACCAGGGAACTGTGCGTCTTTTCCTTTCACACCATGGGAGCGATTGCAGGCGCCACAGAGGAGGTGGCCACCGGTGCAGAGGTCAATAACGCACCCCGTCGTTGTTTTCACATCAACTTGGGATGATCCGTTTTCAAAAGGATTTTTGCTCCACAGGTGGTCGACTTGCTGGTGGCAATGTGTCGGTCAGCTCTGCAGTCGTCACGTAAAAGCATCATATTTGAACCGTACCCATCTGTCGTTGATCCAAAGAACCCCAAAATGCTGGCCTTTAGTCCAAAGGTATCACCAGAACTCGGCTGATATTGACGGTTTGATATGAAGATTCAGTGAATTTCGTCTCAGGTTTTTTTGTTTCATCACAGAGAAAGAGCTATGAAAGGTTGGAAAAAGCTCTGGACAGTGTCCTGCTGGTTAGGAGCATGACACAGGTCAATCCTACACTCCTGTCATTAATTTCACACGTTTGGCTTTGTTTTGACTTTGTGATCATTGTCACGCAGGGTTCATATTCTGAAATCAAAAAGCAGATGGATAAGATAGACCCTCTCGCCCTTCCTTTACTGCAATGGTAAGTCGCAAAGCATATTGAGCTTCACTCTCGTCGATTTAACAATGTGTGTATTTCCTATGCTAGTGGTATACAATTTGCATTATGGTGAGGAATGTATAAAATACGGGGTGCTTCGAAAATTTTACTTCATTTGAAATAGAAACATCTGACAAATTGTGGAAATGAAGTAATCTGGAAAATTTCTTGTTAACGTTCCAACAATGCAGTGGTGCCTTTAAATTTATATTTGAGACAGATAATACTCACAGGCATATTCTTTATCCTCAGCCAAAAACGATTGATAATAGAGACGCTTACTGAGCCACTTAGTTGTGAAACTATTATTTCTCGACTAACGTCATTATACGGCCCCCCTAGTGACCACTCCAGAAATAGCCACAATGAATTAATCATGATCCACAAAGGGTTTCATTTTTTTACATTCTATTACATTGTTATAACTACATGTGTGAAAGTAAAATATTATGCACGGCAACACCACAAAAAAAAAATTCCCATCGTTTCAATCAAAACCAGGCATGATCGTCTTTGTAAATCTAACCATATGGTGCAAGCGTACTTAATGCTCTGACTGCTTCGAGGATCAAACATGGGCCATCAGAGTGAGTCTCATCTCTTTGTTCGTATGTTTGACATCAGGATTTTATCGAGCAACAGATCTCACATTGTCAAGCTTCCCGCCACCAGGGTAGGACAGTGCAGTCTTTCACTTCCAGTAGCAGTACATATGGCTAGTGTAGCGGCCCCGTGTTAGAAAATATAGCAGATGACGTTGTTGTAAGTGTGTTGTGCTTACGCCGTGTCTCTCTTTTCTTTGCTCGCTGCACAATAGCAACTGTCATTTATGCACACGCCTCACCAGTTCCTGCTCATCAGCAGCCCCCCGACCAAAGAGGCTCGTTTTCAAACTGCACGCAAACTCTATGGCAGCACCTTTGCCTTCCAGTGAGAACATTGGTGGTCATTCTTTCACATCGATGGAACACATAGGTCCTGATTCATCTCATCATCACAATATTTTTTTTTTTTGCTTTCCACAGCGGTTCCCACATTGAAAACTGGCATTCCATTTTAAGAAATGGACTTGTGAATGCCTCCAATACCAAATTCCAGGTAAAGAGATGACGATTCTTCAACTTTATCTCATGAACTCGGGTTCACCAACATCATGTCGATCTTTCGGCATTGTGATTTCTTCGGGATGTTTGTTGGAGACGTGATTATTTGCACATGTAAACGCGTGCAGCGATAGAAATGAAGTGTTGCAAATTGATATCTGTTTCCTGCTATGTTCAATCATTTATGAATATACCAGTAATATGATCAGTGTCTTAACATGGTGTGATTTCAGACGTATGCATCCCTTCACATTAATCAGTACTCAAGAAGTAGCTCTGAGTTTCAAAAGCTTCAAACGTCTGATAACGTTTCAGCGTTGTTGGTAGTTACACATGTTTCTTTTTTAAAAGATGCATGGAGCTGCGTACGGCAAAGGGATCTATTTAAGCCCAATCTCAAGCATATCGTTTGGATATTCTGGTATGATTTCACTTATGTTCATTAAAAAAAAAAAAATTGAAGTCCTTCTTTAGATTCCTGTAAGGTGTGCTCTTTTCTGTTCAGACATGGGCAAGGGACAACACCAGATACCCACTAAAGAAGAACTCCTGAAGAAATGTAATCGGATAAATAGAATCCAACAAGTAAATCCCTCTTTATTCATTTTTAATTTTCAAAGATGTCCATCCTGACATTTCACATGATATTATCTCATTGCTGTAGGATCTCCCTTGCAGGTTTCTTGAAAGCAGGAACCTAAACTGTGTCGCACTTTGTGAGGGTACGTATGAGCAAAATCATTTGAAATTTTTCGCAACACTTTCTCATAAAACGGGTTTGCTCCCTGGGTTTTCATTTCACAGTCATCACGTCAACGGATCTTAAAAAGCACGGGAACATCTGGGTGTGTCCCATACCCGACCACGTGTGCACACGTTTCCTCTTTGTGTAAGAACAACCAAACGCAAACTCTTGTGTCCAGATTGACTGACACTGCTCAACGCTTGTACTGTCTTTATGTGCCTCAGGTATGAAAATGGTTGTGTGGGAGATGTCCACATCAACACTCAGGAAGAAGAGATCCAGAGTCAAATTTTAGAGGTCATTGCAACCAAGCCCAGCTGAAAAAAAATACAACAAATCACGGAGGACATGGAAAAGTGTCATTACACAATATGAAGTAGCATTTTTCCACAGAGGTCTTGTTTTGAGAGAAAAAAAATTGTCGAAACTAGAATTGAAAATGTTTTTTTTTTTGCCGGGGGTGATTTTTTTAAAATTTTAACTAAGTTTTAAATGTGTTTTTTTCTAAGTATGAATATTTCAAATTGTTCTTTCATGTGTTTGTGTTCAAAAAGGCAATCACAACTTCAAAGCAGTGAAAATCAACAAGAACAACTCGAGGGCCGAGTAATCGCCTTTAAAAACGATCACATGTTCAAGATGATGCTTGCTTTTGTTTCTTATAAACTACACAAAGTAAATCATAAAGCTGCGCTCATTGTTCATATCAGCAAATAACAGGAGATGCATCCCATCCCGTGAGGCGGAATGGCAACATTATAACACTATTGTGCTTCCATATGAGCCCCACAGCTGCCTCCCCAATTTTCTCCTGCCAGCATTGTTGACATCTGAGGACAAAGCTTTTTTTTTTGAGGGGGCGGGGTTGTTTTACAGCCAAAAAAAAACCCATAGCTGCTCCAAGGTTTAAATGTTCTTATTAATTTACAGGAGGCCCAAAGTGTCTCACGTTTTCTGGGTCAGCCCAGCAGGCGACTTAACTGACTAAAAGGAGGACAAATGTCTGCATTAGCCCAAAGGAAGACATTTCTTAAATACCATACGGCCCCTTGTAAAGGGCGCAAAGGACAAGTAAAGCCATCGAGAATGTAACTCTCTCTTATTTAATAAAACAGGAACATCAAATTGTCATTCGAGTTAAAACAAGTGCGTCAGTGCATCTCATCAAATGTTGTGTATTCAGCCGCTTCATTCAAGCAACCGCATTGAAGCTTCAGGGTCTCGCCAAAGTTGCTCGTCAACCCGATAAATGACATTAACGACGGAATTCAATGAGGCAAAATGTTGCATGTGCCTTTAAGAGCTTTTTGTGCCACTGCACTGTCGGAGCCTCATGTGTGGTTGTGGGCATCAGCTGTCCTCGTTGTTGAATGGAGCAAGGACCTCTTTTCTTTCACGTCAGAGGGATTCGACGAAGAAAGTCCTTTTTACTACTCCTTTGCAGTCATCTGAGAATGAAAGAATGCCGAATTGACAGAAAACTCAAGTTGGATTACGAAGCAGTTTGATTCTGGGAAACTCTTTTGGAAAGCGCACCGGTTATTTAAAGAATTAATTCATTTTTTAACTTTTTTTTAAAGAATGGCAGAAGCCATGGCTCAGAAGGTGTGTTCAAGTACTTCACTCAACCCAGCCATTCAATCTTTACCTCCTACACTCGGTCTGAACAACTTCAGGAGAGTCAGGCGCACGGAGGACAGCGGTCCCTATCCCATCCCTGGACTCGCCACAGATTTTCTCCACATGCGAGTGAGAGAAGGAAGCAAGATCCGCAATTTGCTGCGGTTCGCGACAGCTCGCATGCGAGGCGAGGGAAAAGACAGCCACGGGCGGTCAACGAGACAAATTGTCTTCACTGGCTCAGAAAGAGGGGTCACCAAGACCATCACCTGTGTGGAGATCCTCAAACGGAAAGTAGAAGGACTCCACCAGGTGTCCAAGCTCTACTACAAGACCGTGGATGAAGTCTGGGAAGCGTCAAAACACGGAGTGCCAGATGTAACCATACAGAGGACGGTCCCTGCCATCTGTATCTTGCTCTCCAAAGACCCTCTCAATCCCCACGAGCCCGGATACCAGCCTCCCCACTCAGTTAGCGGTCCCACAGAGGATACAGGGATGTGCGGAGCAACGCTCTGGCTGCCTCATTGCCCCATGGTAGCCAAGAGATTCTGCCTGGAGGACGAGAGCAAATGTGTTCCATGATCTCCCAAACTGAGCCTCCAAACAGATTTCTGCGTTCAGCATGTTGGAGGTTCATTTGTCAAAATCTGCAGACATTCATCTCCGAAAATGCTCCTATTACCAGAGCTATGTAAAGTCCTTAAAATCCTTCTTGAGGATTATTATCGAACAAGTGATTTATCTTCAAGTTTTTACTGTTAGTGATAACAGCATTAATCACCATATAATAATATGATTGACTATTTTGACCGCTTCATCTTCATGATGAAGGCCGTCACTCGTGTGACTCTCCACTTCATCTTGGCTGACACTGATAGCAGTGCTGACTCTTGTTGTCAATTTTGCCCATTCAGTGTCAGCGTGGAAAAAGAATGAAATCTTTGGAAGCTTCAATAAAAACAGTTTCTTGTCCTCTCAACCTTTCCTCTTCTCTGCTCTACTGGAATAACTTGATTTTCTCACGACTTACCAACAAGTGTATTTTTTTTTTTTTTAGATATATACAATTGATACACTGCTGTGGTTAAAAACTCTTACTGGTGGAACTTCATATCATTTAAAACAATCATCATTCCTTTTACAGATTTATTTATTTTTAGATATATACAATTGATACACTGTTGTGGTTAAAAACTCTTACTGGTGGAATGTCATATCATTTAAAACAATCATCATTCCTTTTACAGTCCCTTTTACACACACACACACACACACACACACACACACACACACAATGGCCTCAAAATCTGATTTATCAGCAATCGGTTATATAGCCCCTCATGATCTTTTTTGAATTGGAAGGATTTCACTGTAATAGTCTGCCAGCAGATTAAAACCCAGAAACATTAACTAACATTGAAAATGAATGTGAGCAAAGCTGCTTACTATCTCCGTATGGATGCGAAGCATATTATCGCATGATTTTTCTATAAATCCAGGACTAGATATTAACATTAAAAGGAAAATGGAGAAGTAACACAGAGGGCTAACACTTGTGTTTTACATACATGAGTGTATAGCACAACAAAGTATTACAATGGAACAAGGAATGAATGGAATTATTTATTTGCAAAATTAAAAAGAAAACAAATGATGTGTGATCAGACATTGTTGAAGTACTGTCCTACGGGAACGCAAAGTTTTTGTTCTTCCATGTCACCTTAGGCCTAGGGGTTCCGTGCTGATCACCCCACCGCCCAGTTTCTGTACACAACCAGAGGTTTGCCACAGTTGATACGTTGGTTGCATGAGACATTCGTAAATCAGTGTTAAATTAACACTAAATATCAGTTATAACTTTTATTTTCTGCAATGTCCAATTAATCAAACGTAAAAAAAGAAGAGGTGATAAATTTACTTCGGTGTGCCTGCAAACTTGATCGATACGTCATCAATCATCCCTTCTGTCACTGATTGGTTGATTTCTTAAAAATCATATGAATGTCCAATTAATCAAACGTAAAAAAAAAGAGGTGATAAATTTACCTCGGTGTGCCTGCAAACTTGATTGATACGTCATCAATCATCCCCTCTGTCACTGATTGGTTGATTTCTTAAAAATCATATTAGAGGCAAGAGAAAACTTTTTTTTCATTGGACAAGAAGTTATTTTTTTAACTCCGATCTCCCCTTTCAAGACTTTTAGGGGGCGGGGGCTTGGAGCTTTTACACACTAAATATCTGTACTGCTACACTACAAGTATATAGCGTGTCAGCACTTGTAGTTCGAGGTCAACTTCGCCGGGGAAAAAAAAATGGCGCATGCGCATCAGGAACTGATGACGTCTGAGTCTGGCTAAGCGGCGTTGACTGAGCTTCCTGCTAGGACAACTGACCGGTCGGTCGCAGCTTGGCTGTCCTGCATCATGTTGAGAGCAGCCGTCCGCCTGTCTTTCTCCGGTGTTCGGAGTTTGACACTTCCAAAACCGGTTTGCCAAGGTACTTGTCACCAATATTTGCGCGGCGTTGTTACTTTAGGAGCTGAGGAAGGTGTTCGTGACTGGTGGCGGACACATCAGTGCACCCTCGCTGCTCCCGAGCTAGCTAACGTTAACACGTGTAACGATCGTTTACAAATATTTAATTACGCCTGTCAACGTTTTGTGCGATAGAGTACAGACTCAAACTATGAACAGCCGTTTCACATATGGGCGCGGTGGCCTGTTAACGCCCGTTTGGGTAGCTTGATTCGGTGTGTGTCCTTGCCGTGACCCAGTTGAAAGTGTCATGCGCGGGGCCTAGTGGTAGTGCCGCTAATGCTAATGCGTTGAGCGAACAGAGTTCAAATCCCTTTTTGCCACCGGGTTGTCCAAAATGTTTTATGACGTCTTAGTGTGCTATTGACACGCGTATTTGGCTAGTGTTGAATTTTATAAATGTGATATTTTAATTTGTCGGCCTCCAGCTCTTGTGACCAGGACGCCCTTAGCCATACATTGCTAAATTCCATTGTCAGACATTCTTTATTCCAAAGTCGAAACTGTTGTGTTTTTAAAACGACGCAACACTTTACAGTTTACGTTTTACTAGCTGTCGTTCGCTGTGGACAGCGTGCCTTTCAGTTTTACGTACAGTGCATTAAATTGAGATTATTTTTATCACTGTCTTCTGTCAGGTGCGTTGGCCTCAAGGTGCTATTCACATGGGAAACAGGAGACCGACGAGGAGTTCGATGCACGCTGGGTAACCTACTTCAACAAGCAAGACATCGATGCGTGGGAACTGCGAAAAGGTAACCTCATCGCCTGGGTCAGGAGGGTTACTTTTGAAATGTACCTGTACTCCAATTCAGGTACTTGTAACCTGTTAAGTAATGTGGTTTGCTTTACGAACTGTACCACAAAGCAACACCTCACTTTGACAGACATGCATGGATCGATGTATCGGTAGACACGCACTTCATTCATTGCATGAGAGAAAGGAGATTTGCTTGCTCCATGTTATTGTTATAAACAGTGATACCGGGAAAAGAGGATGAAAGGGCACACATTAAGCTTATGGAGGCAACATTTGATGCCAGTTGCCCCCCATTTACCGCCCCAATCTCACCTACACAAATGCACGCACTGCGAAAAAACACTTTCATACCAGTGGCAAATTTAGCCTGCTTCCACATTAGCTGTGTTTGAAGGACACATCACAGAAAGTTCCCCCGCCTCCCGTTTGCTTCCAATGACTGCGCGAGACGAATAGTGACAGTTTATCTACTTGTTGTGCCCAGGGCTCAAATAAACGACCAGGTCCGTGGCATATGTCGATCTGCGCAGAAATTGTAATCCTGCAAAATTATCCCCATTTTTAATAAATGTGCCTGTAATCAGATTCCATCTTTTTTCCAGTAAGTGTAACAGTATACTGTTACATTTTTGTATTCTGAATATGTAATGCCAGTACACGTATTCCATTACTCCCCAATCCTCTTCATCATCAGAAATCATGACAAACCAAGCAAGTTATACACATTCAAGCAGTGGCTGTGAGTTGTTTGCATGGATTTTCTGTGGCTGCTCTTCCTTCCTCCCACATTCCAAAACCACGCCTCTTAGTCGGTCCAGGGTGTACTCAATTCTAGTCAGGTGGGACAGATAAAAGGATGGTTAGTTAACGTATGCTTACACATCATTCTCAAGAGGACGCTGGTAAGGTTTTACATTGGGTCTTCTGTTTACAACAGGCCCAACATACCTGGTTTCATCATTACAAACACAAATTAGTTTGTTAGTTTTCAGAACCTTGCCCCAGATGAAATGGCATGTTTCGTTGTCTTGGTTTCCCTGAACAAAACACTGCTTACTTTTTAAAACTGTAATCATGCCTCTATTACTGCGTCAATTTAAGGTAGTCTAGATTCACACTGCAGGGCATGATGCCCATTTCTATTTATTTATTGTTAAATCCTATCAATTTGTTGTCATACAAAAACGAACATGACTCCTAATGTGAAGGGAACGCATCTGTGATGTGTGCCGAGCATGCACACTAAACATGATGTTGAGTGCGCACACACACACACACAAAAAACTGTAATGTTTCAGATTATGGAAGTAAATATGGTCCTGCATGTAGTGTGGCTCATGTTAGATTGACAAAGGAGCATGGTGGGTAGAGGTAGGAATATTTTCAGGAAATGAGATGACGCTCTTCAATCTCATTTTATGGAGAGTTGGCGACGTCTGCTAAAGATTACATCACGTTATTGTCGCACTTAATTGAACCGTCTGCATGACTGAATGACTACTATCACCACTTCACCACTTTATAGCTTCATATTTTAAGTGGGATCAAATTAAAATCAAATACAAAAGTAACACTGTTACTCAAAACAACTTCGCAGATCCACAGACAATTGTCAGAAGTCTCCCGAGCACTTCCCACGCCAGTGCAGAGTGCATGTTTGGTTTTTGATGATTTCTTGGTCGGATGTGAAGAGAGTGGTGCTCCTACTGAAGACGCATTGCATACATATCCGATTTAAATCCACATACAAAAGAGGCCCGGGTCAGGTTTGGAAAAATCGGAATTGTACTGTTCACATTGCATGAAAAAAATCGGATATATGTCGCATCTGGGTAGAAAAATCTGACTTGACCTGCAGTGTGAACATAGCCTAAGTGATCTACTGTGGGGGATTCAATATAATTTCACGTTATGTCGAAATAGAGCAGTAGAGAATGACACACCCGCAAATTCATTGTGCCACACCGTCTATTGAGGAAGAGCCATGGCACTTTTTAAGGAAATATCAGCCATCCATTTTCTATGGTGCTTGCCCTTTCACACGTGTTCAATTTAAATATATTGATCATTTTGTGTCACGTTTAAAAAAATGTGCATTCCATCTGCCAATGGAAATGTTTCAACTATCACGTTTATATCATTAATGTGTCTTTTAGGGATGAACACGTTGATTGGTTACGATCTGGTACCTGAGCCAAAGATTCTTGAGGCAGCGCTGCGAGCTTGTCGGAGGTTAAACGACTTGGCCAGTGCAATCCGAATTCTCGAAGCGGTTAAGGTGAGAAGAAACGCTGCCAGTGACCGTCTTCTATTTAGTTGATTGATTATTGAGCATCTCTTGCCGGTTGCCTCATCAAGGATAAAGCTGGCCCACACAAAGAGATCTACCCATACCTTCTTCAAGAACTTAGGCCAACATTAGACGAGCTCGGAATCTCTACACCTGAAGAGCTCGGTATTGACAAAGTCTGAGTAAGTTATCTGAGCCAGCGTTTTCTTGACTTGTATCGCTAGAAGTCAGTCTCCTGCAATGCGGTTTGTTTGTCTTCCAGATCAAGTGGAATTGGAAGTCCGAAGAACGCAGAATCTTGTCTATCAACGTTTGCCTCATCCGTCTGATATTTAAGTTTGCCTTTATTGAGTTCTTTTGCTTGTAAAATATTGATGAACCTAATAAAGGACAATTTATCTGTAATGTTTGTCGCAAAATTTTCAGAATACTGTTTTAAAAGAAAACGTTGAGTACTTAAGGAAGCAATAGATTCGTTATGAGTTGCTTCAAGAGAGGCTGCACTTGTTTGGAAGTGCTTATGTGAAGTTCACTTGTCGCCACCAGAGGCCAGCATTTTCACTTTATTAAAAAGCCATCTACTGCTTTTGTGGGTTTTTTCATTTCAGGGACAATGTTCAATGCAGAGATTCAAATAAACATGTTCAAATGGCACGTTGGTTTTACAGTGTAATCAATTCAACACGCGAATTAAAGAATCAAATCAATAATATACCATCATCTGATGTGATAGATTGTAGGTAGTTATTGGCGATTCATGTTAAATGTTGTTAAAGCAAAAATAGGACTAAATGAGACCTCTGTCAACAAACTGCTTTTTTTGCACTACTTTGTGTAACATGGTCATGACATCCCAAAAATGGATCTGTCACATTTGGTGGACATATTTTTTTTCGGAAGAGATTGAATTGATGGATTGAAGATAATTTAACCAAAATACAAAGGATATAATTTAAAAAATATATATACAAATCTATTCAAATGATTTTTTTTTGGTGTGAGATTTGAAAAATTAGACCAAGAAATCTCTTCAAAACCTTTTCCACTGTTATGTGATACTGTATTTATTAAACGTATTCAAGTGTGTTTTGCTAATCGAATGTGGCTGTAAGTTTTGCTTTCATCAACCAATCAGAGGACGGTAAATGCTGACATCATCGAGGGTAACTCGCCCTGTGACGTAAAATTTGAAATCTGATTGGTTAAAGAAACACCGGTCTTTCCATTTTCTGCTTATCTCTTTATCCTCACAAGGCTCGGGAGTGTGCTGGAGCCTATCCCAGCTGTGTTCGGGGTACACTCCGAACTGGTTGCCAGCCAATCGCACGGCACACATAAACAAACAACCATTCACGCTCACAATCACACCTACGGACAATTTAGAGCAGTGGTTCTTAATCTGGGTTCGACGGAGCCTCTGCCTTGGAGGTTAAGACACACGAGCCTCAACATGTCAATCAGTTATGACACGCCCGCTTGGCCATCGCTGGCTGTAGATGATCGCATTACATTGCTTGTCCAATCAGTGCGGCGGGAAATTGAGTTCGCTCAGTCGTCACCGTGTGACTGTCGTGATAGTACGTTACACAATTTAAAAAACCTATACTTATGCCATGTAATTTTATTCACTTTTTTATGTTTTAATAAATGTGTTTTTTAATGTTTTGAATTTGTAAAAAAAAAAAAAATCATTTTTATTTTTCACTAATGAAGGGTTCGGTGAATGTGCATATGAACGGGTTGGGTACCTCTAACAAGGTTAAGAACCACTGATTTAGAGTGTTCCATTCACCTACCATCCATGTTTTTTTCGGAATGTGGGAGGAACCGGAGAAAACACACACAGGAAGACGGAATCGAACCCTGCATCGCCGCACTCTCAGGCCGACATGCTAACCAGTCGTCTACCGTGCTGTGACAGGAAAAACAACTACCAATTTACAAAGCTCTTAGCATTTATTGCCAAAAACACCCACACCCAATGGAAACACAACAAAATGAAGCGAATAGACTGTTTGGATTAAATTAATACATTTGTATTGAAGTATTTTTTTAGGTTGTAAATGTAGGTCAGCGCAGCGAAGATCATAGTCAGAGTTGCTTGCACTATTATTGTAAAAATACAATAGACCTCATTGGCAACTGTTCTTTTAAGCATTCCCGCACCTTTAAGTTGCTGTTGGAGCCTGCAAGGAAATCCGCGTTTACGAGCGGTAGGCGGACCTCATTCATTCATTCATTTACGCAAGTTGGGGGTGTAAAAAAAAAGACAACCCAAGATGTTTGTAGTTTCCAAGCTCTGTGACCACGCAGCTGTTCGTGACCCCACCTCCTGCTCTTCATCCTCCTCCCCTCCTCCTCCTCCTCAGCTCCACACAGCTTGTTCTCCTAAAACAAGAAGTGCCCAAGCAACCAGGTCACTCTGGTTCCGAGCCATCTTTCCCGTCCGAAAAGCTCGTGCGATGCGATTCGTTCGCGCGGGGCCCAAGAAGAAGGAACAAGTCGATCGGAGATGATGGATTACTCCAAGGGCCAAATGGTGAGTGTCGACGACCGCTCGGTCGAGGCTCACCACTCGTGTTTGCTTATCCCCGACAAAGCGCTGCAGGCCACATATCTGCTCGCTTACCTCACTCCCCCTTGGTTGCTTTTAACCCGCTAACCCACAGCAACACACTTGGTTTATCCATTATCTTTTATATGCTCCCTTTAATTAGCTGGTTCGATTAAACCGAACGTTGGCCGAGGTAGATTGCTTCCCATTTCAAGACAGGACACATTTACGTTTAGAAAGTTTCCTGTCTTGTGTGTGTATGCATTTGTTATATTTTATATCGTAGACCACTTGCTTTTTAAAGAAACACCTAGGTCTATGGTATTCTACAATTTGATGCCTCAATGTGGGAACGGTTCAGTTTAAAATGATCACATCAAAGGAAAGAACTGTAAAATGTCAATGTATCTAAAAATAATTATCTATCTATCTAGCTATCACATGAATGCGCTTTCTTCCCAGAACACAAAACGCGATGCGGTATCCACTGGCCACCTATCATTGCTCGCATAAAAAAACAAAACAAAAAACCACTAATTCCAGTGTTTCCTTTTTGTGTATGTGTTTGAGGTTTTTCAGACCACTCTCCACAAAGGTTTGCTATCCTCCAATTTGATGCTCCTCTGTGGAAAAGTTTCCCCATAAAAGAATGAAGCCATTTTAGATGAACGAACACATAAATGTGCTCCTGTAACTTGTGTTTTCGGCCACCCTACATCAGTTGCACATTAAAAAGATATTCCAATGTTTTATAGCTGGAAATGGTTTCCTTTTTTATTATTGGCTAGCTAATTTCAGACAACGGTACAAAGCTAGCCATAGCCTTCAATTTCAAATGTGTGATACCTTCCCTTTATTTAACATTCTGTTAGTTCCAATGATAACATTTTCTATAAATCATGATTTAATTGGTTACAAGAAGACATAAGGTACACGCGACATTAAAAATAATAGACCTGATAGCCTCAGTAATATGCTAATATTTAGATAGCTATCATCTCTTTATCATTCTCTGAGACGAGAGTTATTTTGTTACTTGACCCTCAATGACAAAACCTGTATTTATTTACAATTGAATCAAATTGAAGTCATGGTATTGTGTATGTCTCAGTCCAGCTTATCTGAGGAGGGCAGCTCCGCAAGATGCCCCCAGCCCAGTCCTGCCGGCCTGAAGCTGGAGGCGTTGATGGAGCACCTCCAGAGACAGCAAGTAGCCAAACAGGACATGAACCTTCAAGAGAAACACCTCCTTCAAGCTCAGCTCCTCTTTGCCCAACACGCTGCTACTGCTGCTGCTGCGAGGGCACCACAGCAGGACCTATTCAGCAAAGCGGATGGACTCACTCAGCAAGCTATGAACAGCCATCTAAGCCGAGTTAATACGGGGGAAGAGCAGGATGACGATGATGGTGAGGATGACGACGACGGTGACTCTGATGAGGAGGAAATGGGGGCGGATGCAGAGGACAGCGAGCCTCATAAGGAAGCCAAGAAGCTCAGACTGCAGCCGGTTATGGGCCCCCCTTTCAACTCTTGCCCCGGGCTTCAACCAGCAGCCGGCAAGTCGTCTCCTCCTCCTCCGCCTCCTGTTGCCATAAAACAGGAGCAGGAAGAGAAGGAGGTGTTGTCTCCTGTTGGTGCACCTGCCTTCATGTCGGCCAACGGCTTCACGGACTGGGCCTACGACGAGCCTCTGAAACAAGTAAGCATCCTCTATGTTAAGTGGAACAACTGCAACCCCCCCGGCCCTTCCCGCCGGGAGCCCTTTCTTTTGCTGCTGAGAGAAGAAACGTGGCTCTTTTGGCAAAGCTCCCAAAGTTTAATAGTTCTCAATTACCCTTCACAGCGGAGAACGTCTACTTCACTTCTCTCATGCGCTCTTGACAAAATGCCACCAGCGTGGCTTATTCCCCTTGGCTGCCGTCCAAACCACAGTACTGTAATTCGGTAGCAATATGTGTGTTTTCACTGACAAGGCTCAGTGGTGGTTTGGAGACCTGGTGACCTTAATTTTAACACCCCCCCCCCCCCTTGCTATCTCATGGAAGAACATTTACTAAGTCAACCTGCCACTATCCACCCCTTTCATAGATAGATGAACAAAATAAAATAATGACTACTTTAGAGCAAACTAAATTAGCAAAAATGTCTTCCGGTGTGTATTGTTTTCTGGTTAACAGAAGCCAATTTAAAAAAGCCCTCTTCTCCCCTTGCGTGGGGCCCCTACGTCAATACAATTCATTCTGACTAATGAAGCCTGTAGCCCGAGGGGCCGCCAGGCTGATGCCTCACAGCATGCAACTGTAAAGTTTACTTCTTGAAGCGCAGCTTCAGTGAAGCAGAAGTGTTGGTCAAGTGCTTTGACACGCTCCCCTCTCACATACTTCTGTTTAATTTTATTTACCTATTCAGTTCACCAGCCCATTGTGTTAATTGCTTGAGTTAAAGAAAAAAATCTTTATCCATGACTGTTTACACCCCTAAACAACTGGTTGCTAACATAGCCCTGCATAATTTAGTTGTCTCCTAGCAACACTACATGGCACTGTAATTCACATGCAACTAATCAATACATAATGGCAATGAGAACGCAAGTCCTTTCTTCAGCACACCACTCAGGGCTGTGTTAAAAACACCACTCTCTGTTTAAGGGAACACATAAAACTGCGCTGTTAAAAATGCATCTCGGAATTGTTAAATGTTTTTGGGCCAGTTTAATTCTCCCCTTTGCTTGAAGCGTCACGGCCCATTCAGAGTCATGTCAAACTGTGATTTTTCACAGGGTCTTTATATGTGAGGTGTGGGCTGTCACCTGCAAGTGAAAATCCTCAGATCTAGATTCACTTTTGGATCCCGTCCCTTTGGCTAACCAGATTTAAATGCAGCGCTGATTGCTGTTAGAAATGTTGTGTCCATTGGTTTTAGCAGGCGCCAGCAAAATTTAAAAAAAAAAAACATTTGATAATAATGGGTGCACGCTTTCCGTTCATTTTTGTCTTCTTAGCCCTCTCGGTCATTGTTTTAAAAGAGGCGTCTTTGGCAATACAATAAAAGATTCCCCACGCTGGACGGTCATTGTTCGCCCATTGTGTGCAGTCTCACTACAGTAAAGGCTTTCATTGCCACTTTGCGAGGGGGTGAAGAGCCCCCCCATTTGCTCAGCAAGGGGTCGGATAAATGATCTTGACTTGTATGGGGGATTAAAGGCAGAATAATTTGATTTGGATTAAAAATTTAGTACCCCCCTGCTGTGCCATTGAAGTGCTACATTTTCACTTTTGCTCTGTTGAATGATTTTATAATGAGGCCTTAAAGAATCAATTAAAGACGAAGGGCGGGGGTGGAAAATGAAGCCTCAAATACTACCACATAAAAATCCATATAGATGTACAACTGGTGTTTAGCAAAAGAGATGCCTTACCGCTAGTCAAAAGTAGAGTTTAAAAGAAACCTTTTGCTGACCTACATACTGAATACTATCAGCATTCCCAGGGTTAGTTGTGTGAAAGCTCTGTGAGCAATTAACTGCCAGCTCTTTTGTTAATAGAGCCACAGTAGGTCTCACTTGCTCATCAATAAGGGGGGGAAGGGTTTTATTTCCATTTGATGGTGAAAGGACTGGGATGTTTATCTACCTTCACGTCAATAGAGTTTCTACGCCGGGGGAGTAGAAGGCCCTTTTATTAGAAATTCTAAGCCCAGCTATTACATGTGTCAAAAGCTATCCCAGGGTGAGGTTTGGGTGAGAGGAGGCTGCAGACAGTCATTTTGTTGAAGCTACATGGGAAGACATTTAGTAAATAATACCTCGTAGAGATAGCAGGGTGTAAACATGGACTGTGGAGGTTGCTCGAAATTGGGCTGAACAATTAATCAAATTGAAAGCAACGTAATAATGAGGTAGAGTTCAGTTTTCAAATTGCAAAGTCTGTAATTTTGAAATCGTAAGAAAACAAAAAACTAAGAAAAAACAATTAGGTGAATTGTGTATTACCCAGATATTAAGATACAAAATAAACTTAGCTCCATAGCTCATGATGGTCCTTCTCCAAGGAAGCAGTACAACGATTGAGCTGAACAAAATGAGCCAAGTTAAATGTAAATAAGGTTACTCTTTTCGCTCATTATCATCTAATCAACACACAGACTTTCGCCAATGACTATTTTGCTGCACAGCTTTCGCAGAACAAGAAAATGTACTTTTGCAAAATTTCTCTGACATGAGTTGGGTTCAAAAGCACCAGTGTATTTGTTTCCAAGCTAGTTATACCACTTTCAATTGGTTAGTATTGCCTAAAAATAACACACAAAGAAAAGTATGAATTTGACCATATTTGGCCATATGTATATTTCATGTATTTATTTATTTACATTGAGTCTAGATAAGTTTGGTGCTGAAAGGGGAAGGCAAGTCAAAATATTTTCTTTGTAGAATGTGACCCCACTAGTTCAAACATGATATTCTGATTAATATTGCGGCCATTTTGTCACTAGCTGCTGTCGACTGAAAATGACATCACACTTGCTCAGGGCTCAGGTAACGCCACACCTGTTTTCTAAGTTTGGTCATGTGACATTGGAAGACTGAGTTGTGATTGGTCATTACCTGATGAGGCCTAAGCAGCTGTGATATCATTTTCAATTGACAGGAAGTGGCAAAATGGCCGCCCCCGAAATGAATAAAAACAGGTGGATTTTGCTGCTTAATTCATATTCCACAAATGCAAAATATTAATCAGAAAGCGATGTTTAGATTAGTGGGTCGCAAAGAATATCTTGTTAGGCAAGCTTTTGACTTGACTTCCCCTCTAACAAGTGCAGTCCACATGTTTACATATCTTTTTTTTTATCATGAAAAATGAATAGTTGAAGTGGTAAAGCCACAGATTTGTTTGCATTATCATCTGATTCATTACTTTCTAACTTAATGTTTGGGCAACACTTGTTTGGCAAGGCAAGGCAGCTGTATTTGTATAGCACATTGCATACCCAAGTCAATGTACTTCACACAAGCAGAGACACCTGAAAGCAGTTGGAAGAATTTTATCGAGTTATTGTAGTCAATACCTAAAACTCAATTTGTGGTTCTGCTTAATTTGTCAGGTCTTATCCAAAGATATAACTGTTAATTGCAAAGCAGAGGTGTCAAACACAAGGCCCAGGGGCCATATCTGGCCCACCACAAAATTGCACTTTGTCTTCATTTTGAATAATGTTGACATTTCAGCCGTGTTTTGTTCCCAATCCCCCTTTTAAAATAAATCTTATATTTGAACAGGTTTTCCTGATCCCGGAATTCAAAACTAGTTATTCAAAAGTTTTGTTGGGGTATATGTAATATGAGGCAATCCTACATTTTATTTGGTTTCACAGTCAGTATGGCCCTCTGAAGGAAACCATAACCACGAAGTGGGACAAAAATGAGTTTGACACCCCTGTTGTAGAGTAAGCTGAACCCATAATACCAAATAATTTGCGTACAATAAATCAGACATAGTTTATTGCAATACAAATTAATATATTGTTTGTTTTTGTTAAAAAAAATAAATAGGAGGAAGGCTTCAAAAAAAAATTAATCGCACACTAAATTGCGATCACATAATTTAGAGGAGGAGGGTGTGAATCACAAATAATTTTTCTAAATCATTCAAATCTTACAAATTGCATGTCTTTATTCCAAAAACTGCTGCATCCGGGGGAAAAGCCATTATAGGAAACTCGTGGCCTCGCTCGGGTCCATGTGAGCAAGAATTGTTTGAACAACTGCTTTTCCTAAGATGCCACCGTTGAAAACAATTTTTCGAGACTGTTATTATGTAAACGCCCCCTTAGTTGAAGCAATGATGGAAAAATCAACGAAATTATTCCACATTGAGTCAAAAGAGGCGAATATGAGTGCTGTTTTTACTGTAAACAGAAGGGGAGTTGTAGTTGATGGTATTTTTGTTGTTTTGGTTCCCATGTGCTTTATAGCTGAGAGTGTGAAATGTTGTTATGGGACCGTTCCTTGAACCATGGTTTGGGTTGTGAAGCAAAAACAACGGAGATGTTACAATCACAATCAGAGCAATGAGCAAAACATTCCATTATTTTGATGAAGCACAAGTGTGATAAATGGACAAGACGATCCCGTCGGGTACAAGCACATGTTGTGTTGTCTAAAACACACCCTTGTTTTAGGACAAAACATCAAATTGAACTGAATCGTGAGCCGCGTATGCCGACAAGCCGACCGGTAACAGTTGTGGTGACAACAGTGACGTCAAACGGTGACTTTTGGATGCACCATGCACACAGCACAAACTCCCTTTTGCCGAGCTGTTTCATAGTGCTATCATCTCACTGCTGTGCACGCATGTCTGCGGCACAATAACATCTCAGCAGGATTTTCTGCACGGTTGCACACTCACTCACATTTTAACCTTTAACTGTCACATTAAGTAGGAGCTCATGGAGCAATAACATGTCACATTAAACTACCTCATGACAATGGGGCCTTCTCCTTCATCTCCCTTCAGCGCCACAGCGCTGAGCAAACTCTCCCCCTTTACTTGATGTATTATGTATACACACCAGAGCAATACAGGCACCCTTTCTGTTGGGGGACTAAGGGCGGGGGGGTAAGTAAGGGGGAGTAATGTCTTGGGTGGTGTGCAAGGAACTGTTAACACAAACACACATATGACAAAAGATTCATGCCCTCCTAATTAATTTAATGCTTTTCCCGCCATTGGACATGTGTGTTTCACGTTGTATTTCTATACTAATTTGAAGTTCATTTTATTGTGCGTCCGATGCAAAATATGTATTTTATGAACAAATGCAAAAAAGAAAATAGAAGATTTTCAGTACGGTAATTCCATCCATATATATATATATATATATATATATATGAGATCCATTCTATACAAAACACCAGCAAAAACTACTTCTGAGAGAGAACATGAACGAAAGAGGGCAAAAAACAATGAGGACGCAGTTAAAAGTAAAATGACCATAATTTTTATTCTCTTTGTTTTTTACATTATGCACAACTCTCATTTTCTGTGCAATAGACTAATTGTAACATGTTTGTTACATATTTTGATGCATTTTCATGATTTAGAAAGCATTTATATCTGAATGTTGAGGTGGGGCTTGGAACGGATTAGGGCATTTACATGGAAAATGCATCTCTACTTCCAAAATTTTCGAGTTAAGAAATTTCTTCCAGAACCAATTGATTTCGTAAGTAGAGGTACCACTGTATTATGCATTCCGATTTTTAAATTTAATGATCTAATTATTCAGTAATCTGTATTTTTTTTCTGCCAAAAATTGCCACCTCCTTCCAAAAAATCTATATTGGTACTTGTAATGCATACTAAACATGAATCTAAATATTATCAGCACATATTTTTCTGCATCTTAATGGCCATTTGAGAGGATAGAGATGGCTGTAAATTGCACAGAATGACGCTCTGTCATGAATCTCCTTTGCTTTCTTCCCATACCGACTGAAAAGTGTTCTACCGGCCTTAAATCGGCAAAATTCTGGCGCGTTATTGTAATTTTGAAAAGGCCTCGTATCAGCCGGTTTATTAATCTGTCGGGCCCTTCTCTCTTCATACACAGAGAGCTCCCATCTGGGCTGAGGAGAACGAAGGAGGAAGAGGCAGAGCAGAACCATCCAGGGACTTTGCAAAGGTCAGTCAATTCACTGGAGGTCCCTTTTCTGGTTTTGACGAGAAATGATGCTAATGAGCTTTTGCATCTGCGATATAGCTTTACGAACTGGACAATGACCCCCAGCGCAAGGAATTTCTTGATGATCTGTTTGTCTTCATGCAAAAACGAGGTCAGATTCTCATTTCCTATTCTTTTTCTAATGTCGTTTTTTTTTTTTTTTTTTAAAGACGCTTAGAATTCTGAAAACGTTTCCAAGCATATGATATGTTTGAGTAGTTAGCAATGTTCGGGGCTATTATTAGTTGACTTTTACTTCATGTGTAACTAACTAAGAGATGCTAATTAAAATTTTAACACCCAGTCAAGCTGGAACTACAGTTTGAAGATGTTTCTCAGCATTACATTTTTGTGTGACATAAATCACATTTTCTCAACTGATACCATTGTCCAAAGCCATCCATTCATTCATTTGATGGGTTTTCCCATTTGAGGGTTTTATTTATTAAAGTATCCACACAGTATGTGCTTGGATATACAGTATATTTCATACACAGTTCAAGCCGATAAAGACCTTTCAGAACAAATAAGTCAGCCCACCGAAGAGGTCACCCGCAGGCCGACCGTGCATGTGTTCACGCTTAGCCTAAGCTAATCTTATTTCTACAACTTGTATTTAGCCTTCTTCATTAACTGGCTTTACGACAGCGGCTCAGGCTCTGCGGAGTTAGCTGTCAACCCCGTGATTGGCAGCCACTGCTGCTCTCCCAGAACCACCCCCCACGCTTGCTCAAATCAATTCTCAAACAAAGCAGTTGCTGTGGAATTACCCCCCTAACCCCCCCGCATCCATCTGAAATAAACCTCCTTAGAAGAGTCTATGCACAGAGATTGCATGTGCTGAGCCTTTTTGTTTATTTTTTTTCAACCTGCTATTATCTCTGGCCTGAAAGTGAGCAAAGCAGACCTTGTCCATGTCGACCCGATCTTTTAATAGCTGGTTTCTCCCTTTAAATTTTTTTTTTTTTTTTTTTTTTTTAGCAAATCACTCATAGCTGCAATTTGAAAAAAAATTGATGTCATTGTAATTGGTGTTTTGCTTCCTTCAGGGACGCCTGTGAACCGCATCCCCATAATGGCCAAACAAGTGCTGGACCTGTACAAACTTTATAAGCTTGTGACAGAGAAGGGAGGCCTGGTGGAGGTCATCAACAAGAAGATTTGGAGGGAGATCACCAGAGGTCTCAACCTCCCGACGTCCATTACCAGTGCGGCTTTCACTCTGCGCACGCAGTACGTGTCTGAAACTATGACAGCGGATAATGTCAAGGTTTATTATTACCCGAACGGTCTCAAAACCATCCGGATGGTACACTTGCTCATGATAAGGCACACGGTGTCCTTTCCATGCCTTGGCAGTCCCAGTTTATCTAATGATAACGCAAATCATTTATTACTCCCGGAATGGGGACATTTATATGTTATAACCGCAAAGAGCAAAGTCAGAACGCTATAGGTGCAAAGCAAAATCACAGCAAACTTAGGTATGTTAAAAAAATTGGGCATTTTAACGTTGATAACACATATTAATATTGCCCAGTTAGCATTTAACAAACAATTTGCAGGAGAGAACATAATTTCTGCTTCGTTGAGTGTGTTGGGCAAGTTACTTATTATCGTAATATTTTTTTTAAATCGTCTCTGAAGTGAAATGTGTATTCACTAAAACTGTGTAAGTACATTATTAATCCAGTAAAGGGCATTCGTGTGGCACTGGTCCAGATGTCTTGATGCTTTTACTGCTACAGATTTGTCTCGCCACATCCATCCGTCCATTCATTATCTATAGCACTTGTCCTCATTCAGGTCACGAGCTAGCTACAGCCTATCCCAGCTTCCAACTCTGCACAGGTATGCTGGAGCTAATATTTGAACCCAGGACCTCAGAACTGTGAGGCAGACAAGTGTCTTGAAAAAATTAATTATATTTTATAAATACAGGGGGAGCATTAGAGCAAGAAATCCAAATCAAAGAAAAAAAAACTTGAGTTTAATTAAATATGTTTCTTTTTTTTTTCTTTTTTTTAGGTACATGAAGTACCTGTATCCTTTTGAGTGTGAAAAGAAGGGTCTGAGTTCTCCAGGGGAGCTGCAGGCGGCCATCGACAGTAACCGTAGAGAAGGTCGGCGTCCCAGCTACACCAACAGCCTGTATCGCTATTCGCCCTCTCCAAACGCCGCTCCGCACAACCTCCTCTCATCGCCCACGATGCAGACCTCCACCTCTGGACACAACACTTCCAGTCAGTCAATCAGCCCAAATGTGAAGAAAAATCCAGGTATGATAAGCACCTTTTTGTTTTCCCTTTTCCTCAATCCATTCTTACTTTTGTTTTAAATGGGCATTCTGCACAATGGTACAGATGAGGCTTCAACTCCAGTGATTCCCAGCCGGCTGCCCATGGCACTGGCACTCGGGCAGCAGCAGCAGCAACAGCCGCCGCAGCAGCAACAACAACATCATCAACAGCAGCAGTTGGCCCAAGCAGCCACTCTGGAGCATCTACGTGAGAGGCTGGAGCGTGGCGTAGGGGGCGCTCTTGCTGACGGGCCAGAGAAGAAAATGATGCGTCTGGCAGAGGAGCAGCAGCGCCTCATGCAGCAGGCGCTCCAGCAAAACCTCCTGGCGATGGCCTCCCACTTCAATCCCCTGAATTTCAAGCTCAACAATGGTCATGGTGAGTGGTCCTCGCCGCTCGCATTCATGGACCTCATGGGAGGCGGCCATTTAAGGGAAATGTTTGACTTTGTTTCCCACAGAGAGCAAACAGGATTTGTCCCTGAGTATCTCCACCAATGGAGCGGCCAGTATTAGTGTTTCTGTGGAAGTCAATGGCACCCTGTACTCCGGTAAGTTGTTTAAAGATGAATTAACACTTATTTATACCCTATATATTCAGAAACTATTAACGCAATCGAATGTGTTACATTTTCCAGACCAGTAATCAGATTAACTTTACTTCACTGTGTGCTACTATTTTTGTCATTTTCCTTTAGTTTAAAAAAAAAAAAAAAAAAAAAGTTTTTGCTTTCCTGTGGAGTGACAGCGCGTATGCTAAGTCCCCAGTTTCAGCTAGCCGCGCGCACACGCACACACACACACACACACACACACACACACACACACACACACACACACACACACACACACACACACACACGGGAAAAAGACTATGTGTAGCGCTATGCGTATGGTAGTGTATGTGGAATTACATTTTGACATATACACAATCAACTCTGTCAATCTTCATGACTTTACAAATTTGATAGTTCATACTTAGATTTATTTCAAACACAGGGGGTTGAGCTAATGCGAAATAGCTGGAAAAGCTAATGGTACGAAAACAATGACGTAGCCATGATGTCATTCCATTGCCGGAAGGTTCCAGCACTCGCTGTGCTACTCGCAGCCACTAGGAGGCCTACCTGCGCTTGACATGGGAGGGTTGCCCTAATACGCTGGACTCAATTGCGCTTGTCTTTGGCAACAGGAACCCTGTTTGCTCAGAAGTCCGGACCGCCAGTGGTTTCGCAGGCTGTCACTCCAGCAGGGACGAGCGGTTTCAGTGCCTTCTCCTCCTCTCACAGCCCCTCATCTTCATCCTCCACCTCCTCAAAGGGACCAAATTAAAGATCAGTTGTTCTTGTTTTTTTTTTTTTCTACTCCATTCTCACCCTTGTCATTAAGCAGTATAAATTATAGGAGCTCTAAAGTCAGGCAAGAATTGTTTGAAATACGTCTGCCACTCGGTCTAATGTCTTGTTCTTTCAGTCTATCGGCCTTGACACACTTGGATGTTTTTTTTATGATACGTTTGCTGTTAGTTTGCGTTCATGTTGTCAAGCATGTGGCCTCGGAAAGCTTCGAAACGTAACTTGCTAATCTTAGTTCCTGATGTAAGCTTTTTTTGAATCGTAGTGATGTTCACATGTTGAAGTGTCTTTAGTGCTGAGAGAGAATCAAAGCTGTTTTTGCAACCTCTTTAGCTAGTTTGTCATCCTGTTCTGCTGCCTATGGAACAGCGGTGTTGCCAAAGTGAATGAAGACCAAAAAAGCCTTAGCTCAGTGTCGTAGTTCTGTTTCGTGACCAGTGCATATGATTTAAGCCGACAGATGGCTGGTTATTGCGAGTAGTTTTCATGGCAACCTTCAGGGAAATGTATACACTTTCAGGTACCGCAGGACCTTATGTATTTAGAAGGATTTTTAAGAAACATTTGCTGGTTGGAGTTTTTATTTGTATTTTATTTTCTTTATTTAATTATTGTAGTTCTGCCTCGAACATATCTGCTGGGAGTCATTTGTGTAGAAGAGATGCCATACTTACCTCATTTGATCAATTGTTTTTTTGGGGGGGGACTTTCTGAACTCAGGAATGTCCACTGGACCCATAACTCTGCTGTGATGTATTTTTGTACAGGCGACGAATGTATCATTATTGACCTCACGTTGGACTGAACCAGTGCTACCTCAATCCTTGAAAGAAATATGCAATTCTTAAAGCAGCGGGAGCTGATGTAGCCATCTGCTGACGTGTACTGTAAGTGGACAATCAAGAAAAATTGCCAACAAGATGTTACTGAGAACTTGACAAGTGTGAACACCAAGGCCCTGTTTTGGTCTTTGACAACATATTAGTTGGATGTACGGTCATGTGGAATAAAATAATCGTGTGCTGTCCAATTGTTCTCCCCCCCTCCTCCTTAACCAAACAAATTAACTTGAGCATTTTTTTTTCAGGATAGGCCCAATTTTCGGATGTCTAAAAGATTCAACCTTGGACAATTGTCATGTGGTGTGTTAACAAAAAAATCAAATAAATACTTGCCAGTGGGCAAGCTGGTTTATGCCTGAGGTGTTATGTATGCTCACCGTCATGGTTTTCGACGGATCATGCGATCAAAGAATATACTTATAGCAGCAAAGTCAAAGCTGCTGTCTCACAAAAAAAAAAGGTTTAGTTCAATATATACACATTCACACAGAATTAAAAGGGAGTGGAAAATTAAATCAAGTTTACACTAACACCTGAACCATTGAAATCTATACAATGGATCTCTGATGCAGCAAATAGAAGGTCGCTGGGGTCAAAGTACAATTTATGTCAATGTTTTCAGTGCCCAGACAATTTTTAACCAATCATTCACAAACCTTTTGTGTAATATACTCCCATGTCACAATAACAGACAAACTGATGCATTTTAAAAGATAACTGGGCCAAGGTAACCGAGTTCAAAGTTTCAGCCGGCATGTGTACCGGAATTTATTTCTTTTTCCAAAGCAAGATCTCTCTCTCTCTCTCTCATAAACAACGAGGTTGGGTTCAGAGGTTATTCTTGTGCATTTTCTAGAACAGTTAATAAATAAATGTTTATTTATTTCCCTAACGACTATTGTGAATGCACCAAGTCTACTTCAGAAAAGCTGTACATTTGAGGTACGCAATTTCTTCATAACCTTGTAAATATCGTATATCATTGATTCATATTTTGAAGTCATTTCTGGGTTTACTCTTTAAGCATGTAAGTTTCAAACTGTTGCTTTACCGGTAAGGTGATCTGTTGTGTAATTTTTTTCAAGATGTCATCAGATCAAAAATTGAATCCAGCAAATTAAATGGAGTGGTGTCGTGTGATGCTGGTGACCCAACTTTGAAGTCAGTCGGCCAATTTTGAACAGTTCTTCAAAAAAGAGGCTTCAAGCCGTTCAATGCCACGCCCAGTTGAACTTTAACGTCAAACTAAGCATAAAGAAGAGATTTGGACATTTAAAACAACCATATAACTTTTTTGAAAAAAAAGTCATTTTAGCTCGATGCCAACAAACAATGCAAAATGCCATAGACTGGCTACCGAATACACAAACGGTGTAGCAACACATGTAGACATAAGGCAACACAAAGGCAGATTTTCTTTATCCTCTGCAGAAAAAAAACAACCCTTACTGCAGCTTCTGTTGCCCCCATGTGGCCAAGGCAGAGCTAAATAATTAATCATCATGCACAACCTGTCTAAAACATTACATTCTCTTTAATTATGTAATTACACAGAATGAATTAAACTTGCATGTCAATGCTGTAATAACGAACCGACAGCAAAACAAATTCCGCAGCGAAGATTTCATGGGCGGTGGGGATGAGGTCGCGGGGACGGATTGTGGGATTTATTGTCGGGATAGGTTATTACGCGGTGATGCTGCTGGATCGACAGCTGGTACGGTGTCAGCTAGGAAAGAAGCGTACAGACTCTATGAGAGGCATTATGAGATGGAGGTCACCGCCCATAGACCCCACCCTCTGGATCGCAATAATACTGGCATACCCACTCTTGATGAGGAACTGACTGGCCTAGTTTGATCAGGAGCAACAATGATAATCTTTTGTTTTTGTGTGCTTTTATTCCCAAGGAAGCCTTACATTGTATAGCCGTGGGATATCCTACTTTGTTTTGCTTTATCTTCACTTTTGCACAAACCTGTCATGTTGGCTCAGACAATCAAGATGCTTTGACAGGAGCTGTTGGAAACTGAAGTTGAGGATGTTTCCGTGCCTTGCCAAAACGCATTTGCGCCGGTAACTGTGCGGTTGGCTAGCAAGTTTGACGGTGGGCGTCATGCCTTATCACGACGAGGAGTATCCGGGCCAGCCTCTGTGGCAGTCTGTGGTGCTGTTTTTTTGTAAGGGTATGATCGAGGTCATCATCGTCATCCTCTTCTTCTGGCTTCTTCTACAAGTGCTCTTCACGAAACAACTTGAAGGTAAAGCCAAGAAGTTTCCAAACACATTCGGCCGTCTTTTGTCCCAAAACATTTGTGCTTTGTCTGTCTACAGTTCACCTTCAAGTTCTCCTTCTGGTTGGACTGATCACTTTCTGTCTAAGCTTGCTCCTGGGATGTGTTCTCTGCTGGTGGCAGAGTGACATTTGTTGTCATGAAGACAATCAGAGTGTGACATCAATTGAACCTGTGACCAGAGAGCGCTGTGTGCCCCCGTCGGCAGCGCCCTCGTCATCATCCAGGCTTCACTATGAAGAGCTGGACGGAGATACATTGGACTACCCGTCCACGTTCACCAGCCCGAGCCCTTTTGAGGGGGAATTTACCTCCTGGTCTTTCTCCAATAAAGCCCGGAAGGAGCAGCCCAAAACTTTTTTCTCACTGCGCCGCCTCAGCAATCCGCCTCTTTATAAACACATAGACAATAGCAATACTACGCTGCATTCTTTCCCCAAACTTCTATCCAAGGCTCTGCAGAGACGCTGCACTGTGACTGGTGACAGTATATACCAGGAGGGCGGTAGGCTCAGCAGAAACTCAGCCAGCACACCTGAGGAACCAATCCCATTGGTGTCATTGGATTACGGCTCTTCTACCAACTGCAAACCGTCAACACCGACGAGACCCCATCTCAATTTTACAGTCCTCTTCTCACCAGATAGACGGACCCTGACAATCACGATCCTCAGCCTCACAGGGTCATCTCACAAATTGGATGATGTGTCGGTGCAGGCCTGCCTTCCACCCCTCCATCCCGATTTCATGCAAGCGCCAATCCGGAGCGGCCTTAGCCGAGTCCTGGTTTTAAACGTGAACTCTGCAGAGGAGCTCCAAAGGTGCACCCTAAGAATAGCTTTGTACACTCGGGATGCACAAGGACTGACAGGCACCGCATTGAGGGAGCTCCAGGCTGAATGTGGAGGAAGAGACTGGAATGCAAACCAAGAGATTCACGTCACCAAAGAGCTCCTTTCAAACAAATGGACGGCCAAAAAGGTTGTAGGTCCATAGAAGAATTATGTTGGTTCTCACTGGACAAAAACCTTTTTGCGTACAAAAGTCTTTTATTCACGATGTTTTGTGTTGTTTTGGCATTTGTTAAATAAATAGGCTCTCATTAGCAGACTACTTATGTAATATAATGTTTCGCCTTTGGAGGGCGCTAGACCTTAGTACAGCCTCTAGAGCGCAGAAGACAAAATAAGCTACTTAGATTTCTGGGAAAATACGGGCACCACGACATTGTCAGTGAATGCCCTCATTACAAGGTCGCACTCCACCCAGTGTGTACGTTTCATGAAGGTGTGTAAGTGACACACTTCCCGTAAATTGATAAGAGAATCTGCGCAGCCAAAAAAAGTGTGCCAACAGTGTGTATTGGAGAAAATGCCCTGAATAGAACACCTGTCTTCTTTTTCACTACTGTATGATGTTTCTAGGTGGTTTACCTTTGAGATTCCAGCCTCCTGACTTATATTTATTTTTTTAGATATGACTCAAGAGTCATTTTTTAAATCTTAAGACAGGAGGAAATTTTGGATAAAAGTGCGGTTTATACCCCCATCACTCGTAAGCGTCGGCAAACTTTATAACATTCCTCTACCGTCAATTGACATTGGCTTCTTTCCAGTGAAAGAACGACATCAGTTGGTGGTGCTAATAAGATAAGATAAAATAAGTATCTTATTGCTGGTTTGCCAAAAGCCAAGAGACGCCACAGAAAAGGAACAAAGAAATGGCAAAATATTAGATTGTGCTCACAATAAATTTTTATTAGGAGAAAAAAATCAAGTTATAAAATTAAATGTTGGTGGTTTTTTTTTTTTTTTTCAAGTTATAAAATTAAATGTTGGTGTTTTTTTTTTTTTTTTTTTTAACTCATGGTACATTTCCTTCTCTGCAGAATGCGATCTACCAGAATGTACAGATGTGTAAGGGGCTTAGCGGTCCTCCACAGATCTTGATTCTGCTGCATTATAACCCTCACACACATCGCATCAAGGTGGCCGTCCTGAGGGCCAACAACCTGGAGAACCTCGTTCACACATCAACCGCACCAGGTAGAACCGGTCTGGCCGTTTGAACTTGACACCCCCGTGTCCCCCTGACACCATACATTGAGACGTTATGTAAACTGCAGCGGTCGGGATAACCTTGCATTGGGGAGAGAGAAAATATTTCCCCTTTGCTTTTAATGTTCAGGGGATTATGAGATGTCTTACAGGACCTGAATGAAGTGGGAGCTCATCTCTTTTTAAATGACATTGTGGTTTAATCCTTTACTAGTCACAATCCTCATGGTAAAGTGTTTCAATCTCTAGTGTACCTCTAATCTTTGCATTAGCTTGTCTAGGCATTATGTTCAGGGCAGTGAGCAGCCATTATCATCTCAATTTCACGTGCAGGATGTCACGTAGTTCCGATTAGAAGCGGCTCAGCTTGTAGATCTAGGTCTAATGGATATTTACACAGTGGTTAGCGCGTCGACCTCACAGTGCGGAGGTTCCGGGTTCAATTCCAGCTCCGGCCTCCCTGTGTGGAGTTTACATGTTCTCCCTGGGCCTGCGTGGGTTTTCTCCGGGTACTCCAGTTTCCTCCCACATTCCAAAAACATGCATGGCAGGCTGATTGAACACTCGAAATTGTTCTTGGGTGGGAGTGTGAGCGTGGATGTTTGTTCATCTCTGTGTGCCCTGCGATTGGCTGGCAACCGGTTCAGGGTGTCCCCCGCCGACTGCCCGAAAACAGCTGGGAGAGGCTCCAGCACCCACCTCGACCCTTGTGAGGATAAGCGGATCGGAAAATGGATGGATGGATGGATATTTACACAACAAAACAGAATCGTGTACATAACTGTAGTATGTATAAAACATAGCTAATATTTGTGTTGGATCATCTTAAATAATTTTGTGTTGAAATCACAAAACAGCAATGTGTGGAACAAATTAACATCACACTGTGAAGTCTTTATTTATTTTTTTAAAGCTTCCAAGGATTGTTCAAATTATAAAAACTATAATGCCTAAAAATTTGATGACATAAAAAAAGTCAAGCTTTTATTTTGGGGAGATTTTAAAAACAAATGCAGGTCAACGAATGCATAAGCACTAAACGTGAGGGAGCAAGTTATTGTGTTATTATCCCCACCATCGTTGACGATCGGTGTTTGTGTACAGACTACCAGGTGGTGATCAAACTGCATCACGAGGGACTCACGATCAGCAGCAGAGAAACAAAAGGAGCCTCATTTGCTGTGTGGAACTCCTACTTCTTATTTGACCTCCCACCAGGAGACATTAGTCAATTACCACTCATGTTGGAGTTTAAAATCATGCAAGTACGATTTCTTTTTGAAACTCTTACTGTACTACAATGAACATAAATCTTTTACTATGAGTCCTTTGTGTTTGAAATGGCCGCTGAAGGAATTCAACATCCTCTTTTCCCTCATAACAGAGTCATGCGCGGTCGCAATGCCAAGTCCTCGGTCGAGTCCTCATTGGCGCTGAGGCTGCTGATGCGGGGCGTGCTCACTGGAGAGACACGTGCAGCCTGCAAGGGGAGCAGTCACGCTGGCACATGGTTCAACCAGAACCTTCATAGAAACATATCAAACCAGGCAAGATGTATTGTATATGATGTCCATCCAATGTACTAAATGCCGATAGGTCACTTTTGCCATGAAGTGCCCGCGCCTTCAGAACAACTCGCCTTATTTTGATGTCTCAGCATGTGTGGAGTGCGTGTTGAAATACAACAAATGCATTCACAAACACGTCTTTGCTAATGTGCATGCAGCCACGGAAAAGGAATTAAATACAACAATAACGTCAAACAGAAAAGAGAAATCCATTTTTTGGGTGTCTTTTTAATTCATCTCATGTAATAAAACGTGTTAGCTTCAACAGTTATGAACCTGAATTATATTTGAATATTCATTACACGTTTCTTTAGCTGTGGGATTGGTGTACAAGAGATTTTAAAAAAATCTACACACCCCTGTTCAAATGCTAGGCATTTGTAATTTATGGTAAAAAAATATCTCTCTCGCTAAGATAATGTGGTTTCACATGTGTGAACGGCATTTTAAAACTGGCTTTGTCTAGAATTAACCAATCGCATTCAAACTTGTGTTAAATGGAAACCAGTACACGCCTTGCACCGTTTAAAATTCCTCTTATCTGAGTGACCCCAAATACATTTCAAAATGGTCGTAAAAGCCTACTAGAACATCTGAACTTTAATCGAGGTTAATCATAAACACTTAACATGGTGGCATGTGTATGCTGACTCCCAGTTAGCAAGAATTTGAACGCGATTGCTTAATTCTCAACACAGCCACATTGCAGTTATAAGAGGGGGGTGCACACTTGTGCAACCACATTGTTTCAGTTGTTTATTTGTATTTACTCTTGAAAAGGAAAAAATATATATCTTGAGTTGAACAGCTTATATATATATCACTTTTGAAATTATTTATCTTGGTCTAATTTTTTTTTGTATCACATAAACCTGGCATTTAAACAGGGATGTATGGAATTTTTACATGCAGCGTATACTATCGGTTCTTTCGAAAGTACAGGGCCCTCAAATTGGTTATGCAAGATTATCACAATGAAAAGGCCCATTTGAAGTGTATAGTCTGTACTTATAAATAGTACTGTAGTTATAAATAGTCAAACACATTGAAGTTCATTCTCGCCCGTCTTCTTCATTAGTGGTGCAGACATTTACACGTCAAGCTCGGCAAACGTCATCAGGTGTGAGGGACACAGCAGGCCTCCAGTTATGCAGGTTCTGTATAATCACATTGTGAAAATAAAACAAGCGCACTTAAATAATGATTGAGTTAAATATGTTGCACATAAAATTTGAACAAACTGGAGTGTAGGCCAACAGAGAGGAAAAGGCGTGCTCACTGCGAGCTTCCTTAAGGCCAGTGTTCCAGCAGTTTCCCTCCAATTTGATTATTTATCCAACAGAGAGACGGTTACCTGTGAGATTATAGAATATGTATGTTAATTCGGCCACCCCTGCGAAATCAGTGTACGCCTTGTCGATTCATGCAGGAGCTGGGATTAGTGCCCATATGTGTGAGCAGAATGGATGAGCGGTGGCTGCCCCACGTGGTATCATCTGTGTGCTGGGATTGTGCCATTAATGATATTAATTTGCATCTGTTACAGATGCTAATACCAAATTGATTAAATATCCTAGTTTGCAGCCAGCTCATCTGAATAATCCCAGGATGGAGTCATACGAGGTAGAGGATTTACAATACGTTAATATTTTTGGCTTTCAGTTGGGACGGTGGACTGTAATATGGGTAAAAAAAAATCACTTGTTGACATTACATCCATTCAGTGAAAAAGGGAGAGTTCTTAATACCTTTGAAACCTTCTTATGGAGGTTTGTCCCAACAGGTGGGTCGTCTGCAGGCTCCATATTTTCGTCATCTTCCTCGTAAACTGGCATCAAGGCTGAGCCCTGATGCAGGCTCCTCCTGTCAACTACAAGATGAAAGGAAACATACACAAACAGTGGCAATTAGCAATAAAGTTGCAAAATGACGGGAAACATTCCACCAGAGTTGTGGAGCTATAGCGTGACATTTTCTTTTCCAGATTTTGGGAGCGTGGCTTAAACGGCGCCGCTTGACGCACTCTGAGGTCCAACATGAATCACTCCTCCCCCACTATATAACAACTGCAATGCCTTTGCTTGCATCTTTGGGTACTCGGAGCAATTGTGAAATGCAGTTCCTTGCTAGCTATGCCGAAAAAATAAACTTCCGTTGGGATTGTCCCTGAGCATGGACGCTTTAGAGCACTTGGTTGCCAGCGATGAGTGGACGTGTGTCACACAGAGAAAGATGGAAGAGCAAAGAGGGGGGATTTTTTTTCTTTTAAAAGTCTGACATGACAGCCAGCATGTAGATTCGCACTGGTGTTGCCACTTTAGAGCGCCTCGTTGTCTGCCTTGAGTGTGTGCATGTCGCCAATAGAAGGCCAAGAGTTGGTGTCATGGGGCTTCTCAAAGGGATAAATATTTCAGCCATGACCATTGGCTTTAACCATATATGTTTTCAAACATAGTTATTTATAAGCATAAAAAGATGCTGGCTGAAGTCGCGTCTATTTTCTAGGACTAGTTGACTGGTTCGGCCGTGGTTTCAACACATTCAGTGGACAAGCCCACAGCATTGAGAGTGGAGAGAAAAGCTTTATTTTTCACCCCTCCGAAGTCTCCTTTTATATAACTAATACATAGTTATATAAAATATAACGGCTCCGGCTTTCTGTGTGGCGTTTGGATGTTCTCCCTGTGCCTGCGTGGGCACAGGGAGAACATGTTATTGGTACTGGTACTCCGGTTTCCTTCCACATTCCAAATACATGCATGGCAGGTAAAATGAAATATTCAAAAATTTTCCTAGGTGTGACTGTGAGCGGGAATGGTTGTTCGTCTATAAGTGCCCTGCGAATGGCTGGCAACCAGTTCAGCCGACAGCTGGGATAGGCTCCAGTACGCCTGCAACCTTTGTGAGGATAAACTGATGAAAAAAATGGATGGATGGATGAATGTCTGTCGGTGAGGAGTCATACATGGGTTCACACTTCATACCAACAGGTGGCGGTAATGCACCGAAACGTTTATTGCAAACCGCCATCAAACACTACAAGAAGAAGACGAAGCCGGAAGCAGTCACCCAGATGCAAGTAGCAGCTTAAGCGAACCATACAACAAGCGCGCTCTGCCAAACAATTTTCAAACTCATTTCATTCACTTGAAGTACTCAACTTTGCTGTTCATTCGTGCGATTGCTTGACAAAGAACGCGTTCAAGTACAATTAAAAAGAAAGTTTGTTACTTGACCGTACGGTTTCGTCAAGCTAGACACTCGCCGCCGCGCTGATGAGAAAGATAGTAGCTCGTGCTAACTTTAGCTCTTAGCAGCTTAGCTGTAATCGGAACACTCCAATTGTAGTTCTCCCGTTGACGTGTTGGGCTTTAAGCACGTGTTTCAATTGAATCTCGCGTATTGGATTACAGTATCGTACTGCGCTGATTTATTTCTTTACTGTTCTTTTGTGCCGTTTTTTAAAAGGGTTATACGTAAGTTTTGATAGGCATGGCTGCGGATTGGCTGGGTAGTTTGGTGTCAATCAATTGCGGACCAACATTGGGAGTCTATCAAGGAGAGGTGTCATCAGTGGACCAGTCCTGTCAAACCATCTCGCTCAGACAACCTTTTCATAATGGAGTCAAGTGCCCGGTTCCAGAGGTCACATTCAGGTAAAGCTTGCGATGACCAAAAAGACTGGGCATGACAGTGTGTACAATTTTAAACTAGACCAAATTTAGCAGACTGATTACAAAAAAAAAAAAGATTCCAGTGATATAAATATCCTGTGACAGATATCAGAGTTATGCCTCTTTAAAAACTGGCGAAATTACCTTTATTTTCGGCCATCAATAAGGATCAAGATATTATTTTGTAAAATAGTCCTGAGTCTTCTAATATATGATTGCTTTTTTGAGAAATTTAGAAGTCATAATTACAACTAGGGCATATGTTCTATGTCCATTATCAGTGGTTTATAGTGGTAAGATGAAAAATGGGAACACAGTGGAACACACAAAATGACGGTACCTGTGCAACTCAAGAATGTGGCTTGTTCAGTGACCATTCCCACCAACCATTCAGTGGTGGACACACACATACCGATATAATCTACAAATTTCTTACCTTTCTGTTGCAGTGCCATTGACATAAAGGACCTCAAGATATTAGAAATCAGGAATGGAAATACCCAGAACAGCTCTTCAGTGTCCACTAATGCAAGCAGTGCCCCGGTTGCAGTACCGAAAGGTGATCCACGGACCGCAGAGCTCGTCAACTCTCTCCAGCACTGCTCCAAAAGCTATGGAGACCGCCATCTCGATGTCCCCAAGGGCTTCAGGCGAAGACACAACTCCTGTAAATTCTGACTTTCCTCGAAAATGACTTTATTGTTTGTTGATGCGTTGTATGATCTATATATGCTCACTGTCGCAGGGTCATCAAGCAGTCGAGGTGCAAACCAAGCCACCCCCAAAAAGAATGGGGTGAAAAACGGTATCAGCCAGATGAAGCAAAGGGACGACGAGTGCTTCGGGGACGGCATGGACGACGGCCTGGACACAGACTTTGATTTTGAGGGAAACTTGGCCCTTTTCGACAAAGCAGCCGTTTTTTCAGAGATTGACACGTCAGAGCGTCGTAATGGGGCGAGGTCAGGTGGTACGCCTCACGAGCACACTCCCTCGCGCTACCGCCATGACGAGAACATTATTGAAGGCAAACCTATAGTGTACAGACAGATAACAGTACCACAACCTGGGGCCAAAGAATACTGCACTGGTATGTTTTTCACAATGCCACAAAATGGAAGCAGATGGAAAATGTGTTTTTTTTATTTATTTTTTTTATTCTTGCTTTTATTTCCATATAGACTCTGGACTGGTTGTACCCAGCATCGCTTATGAACTGCACAAGCGTCTGCTGTCAGTCGCAGAGCGCTACGGCCTCACGTTGGAGCGACGGCTTGAGATGACCGGTGTGTGCGCGAGTCAGATGGCGCTCACGCTGCTCGGTGGGCCAAACAGGTAAACAGAATGCAAAGCTAATTTTTTCTGGCATGAGTTGCCCCCTATATAAGAACTGAAGTGTCTTTGTTCACATCAGCCGTTATCCAGTATAATCCAACACCCTTTGGATATTCCGCTGGCAGGGCCATTTTAGAGCGCCCCGTTGTTGGCTATGGATGACCACCCGTCATGGTGAGAAAGGCAGAAGAACAAGAAGGGGAAAATGATTGGAGACAATATTTTGAAAAAAGCCTGACTTGACAGCAACATGTGGACTGAGCCTTTGCGCTTTGAGTGCAGCTTTAGTGTGCCTCATTGTTGGCTTTGAGTAAGAGCAGGAAAAGAATAAAAATTTTGAAAAACGACCTTGACAGCCATCAGGATTGCTTGGCTGCTCTAGATTGCCTCATGGTGGAGGAAAGAGTAAATTTGTGAAACAGTGAAATATATAATGATTTGATGTTTTTGATTGTTTAAATTTTTTTTTTGCGCTTACAGCAAATAAAAATCCCACATTTGCCATTTTAAGAAATTAGGATACCATATTACATAAACCATGAAAATGACTTCAAAATATTTGGAAGGAATTAATTTTCTGTAGTGTTTTCAAATGTGTTTAATTAACTTTTATGAGTTTCGATTTTAATTGAACCTCTGAAATTAATGAACTGCACTACAAGACTCAATTATATGGAGTTGTATTAAGCTCACATTGTTTTTGTTACAAATTTTGATGGATACCTTCCCGGTTCTGTAGTAGTACCTTGCCAATGAATAAATTCCACGCAGAAAAATAGGGAGTATACAGTTCGAATTTCTGTTCTTCCAGGTTCACGCCAAAGAATCTCCACCAGCGTCCAACAGTGGCGCTACTGTGTGGTCCGCATGTGCAGGGGGCACAGGGGATCAGCTGCGGTCGTCACCTGGCCAATCACGAAGTTGAGGTCATCCTGTTCCTTCCGAACTTTGTCATGATGCTCGACTCTGTCACCAGTGAGCGCACTCTCTTCAGTAAGACCAGCGGCAAGCTAGTGTCAAATATCAAAGGTGAGCATCTTTTTTTTTTTTTTTTTTTTTTGTCTCTGCTTCAGTCGTGCTAGCTGTGGTTTGTACTTTATTGTAAGGCATTTTCGCGATCAAATCTTTTTGGAATCCATTGTGGGTTGTGTCAGAAAGGGCTTCTGGTGTTAAAATTGTGCCGAACATGGTATTGCAATAGCGACGACAAATATAGAGAACCTGACTGAATTATTTAATTGCTTGACTGCCGTATCAACCAGTTACAATCGTTTGGGGTTTTTCCATTTATTTTGTTTTAACTTTTGTTTTCTTTAAATCACTTTCTTTTAAATTGTTTTTAGAGCTTTTTTCTTTTTTTTTAATAAAATGCTTGGTTTTAGTCGAGTTTAGTTTTAATTAAAAATATATATGCATTTGTCGAGTGCATGGTAAAACAAACAAAAAAAAAAGTCACTGTTATGGAATGAAGTCAGCCGCAATTCTGAAACTACTGTTTGACCGTGCTTCTTCTGTACAGACTTAAAATACGAAATCAAAACATTTATAATGGATCCTCAAAGCTCATGTATAATGTTAATTAATGGCAAGAAAGTAAATTTGTGCTTAGCACTGGAGTGTGAAACTCGAGCTTGTTTGCATAGTCTGTTGCTTTAAATATTGTGGCTGCAAAGAATTGTGGGTACCGGGTTATATACTTTCATCAGGTTGGCCAGGAGTAACTTTTGCTGAAGGTGTCGTAAAAGTTGCTTCCAGGCACCTTTTCTTAAGCATTTGTGAAATTTGAACAATCCTGACCTCCAGGTACTTGTGGGTCATTTCACCCGGATACGATAAGAAAGAAAATTTCCTTGGCAAAAATGAAAATCAACAAAGCTTTGTTGTTGACTTACGCGACTCAGTCCACCATCACCGTCTTGTTGTCCAATCGCACAGACCTGCCAGATACCCCTGTGGATCTAATCATCAACAGTCTCGACTGCCATGAGAACACATTCCTGATGGATCAGCCTTGGTACCGAGCAGCTGCAGAATGGGCCAACCAGAATCGGGCACCGGTGCTCAGCTTGGATCCTCCTGTTAGCGGACAGGTACAGGCCAAGTGGTCCCTCTCCCTTTGCCTCCCCCTTCCCTTGGCGGAGGGGGCTGGCAGGGTGTACCTGTGCGACATCGGCGTCCCCCGCCAGGTGTTCCAGGAAGTGGGCATCAAATACCTCTCTCCGTTTGGATGCAAATTTGTCATCCCGCTGCACTCGGCTTAATGGGACGGACCACTTCTGGAAGCTTTCACCATTGTGAGCGCTTTGTATTCCCGAGCTTCAAGTGTTGTGCAGTTTACTCACAGTTGCTGACGTTTCAACACGTGAATGTGACCTCTCAGTTGCTCTGGAGGACCATCGTTTAAGTTTATTCGTTGTTCAATTGGAGATTATTACGCGAAAATATTAACAGCATTAAAGGCTGCAGCAATTCTGTTAGATACGACTGTTTCTATGTCATATTGGGAAGAAGCTTATTTAAAAGTGAATTTGTCATCGATACAGTGTCGTGTTATACTTTGTTGGACAATCTTGGACTTGAACATTGTAATATAAATGCCATCCAAAGCCATCGAGCAATTGAACAATGTTTCTTACATCTTAGTCACAGACATTAGTTTAATGAAAATGGCAGCTACTGACTTCAAAGGATGATCATCTTGATGTGACTTTTTTTTTTTTTGGTTTTGTTTGTGCTGAGGTGGACTGTGATGCAAAGGGCTTCAGTACCATGATACCGCATAGCATGTGTTTTCTTGTATCAGCCGAAGACGGGTTTAACGTTTCATTTGCCAATTTCAATAGTTTTTTTCCCCATAGTTTATCTTGGTCGGTCACTCTTTTTGGACCATTGTTTGCATAACAAAAGTTAAAGCTTGCAAAAAGTACTTTGTAAAAGTTAAGCGACAAGAAAGCTGAGACAGTGCTGTACAACAAGGAAAGTATGATTCAACCCACATTTAAGACGGTCGATTGAGACTCGGGACGTGTGATTTTGAAGTCGGCGCTCGAGCATCATGCTGTGAAATAGAATTCAGGTTTGTGTTCGTGCTTGAGGCCTTTTCAGAGGACAGGGAAATAGGCTCATTCTATTATGGGATGGGACCACGTTCATTTGTGTCGAAACTGTTAAAACACATGCGCACATTTACACTTTTGCCTAAATGTATAATTTTGACTTCATTTTAATAATACTTGAGTGTAGTAATACAGGAGCATTAAGAAGCATCAGCATTGTCATTTTTCTTTTCAACATTCCAGAGGCCCAATGTGTTACATGTGGCAAGACTAGCATGATGCATCAGCCAGCATTAATGATTGTGAATGATTTTTTTTACCCCCCTCACCGGAGCTGGGATTCTCACACTTATTCCGTTGTTCTTGCCTCATTCTTTTTTTTGAAGCAGTTCAGAAATGTTTGTACAGTACTTGTTTTTCACTTCGCCTTTCACTGTTTTTTTGTTCAAGAAGAGACTGCATTTCCTCGTCGTCTGAAGTACCTTTTTGTCACTCTTCTAAAGTGTGTCATGTCTGCAGACTGAAAGAATTAAACATGTCGGCCTGTTTTGTGTAACTTTTTTTGTTAGACTTTCTTAAATGACGGACTGACAATCAAGCACTGGTACACGTAACGTTTGACCTTCTGCATGGCTGTAATTGGTCATGCAAACATTCATATGCTTGTTCTCCATATGTGAATGTCACTGTATAGTACTTTGTAACAGTACTCCATCTTCCTCACACATTCAAAAACAGACATGTTAGTTTCAGTGAGGCCTCTAAATTGTCCATAGGTTTGAAAGTTTTGTTTTTTCTGCCCTGCAACTGACCAGCAACCAGTACCCTCTTAAACTCAGGGGAGATTCAGCCTCCAATTCCCTTATGAGCCTGAGGAAACGCATAGATATGTAGATATTTATAATATTTGGCATTAAATTAGGTATTTTACAGGTGCGAGCTGTGCACTTGGTTCTTGGACCTTTAACAGGGACTCACCACCTCTTATATTAATGCCACCATCACATTGCAATCATAGAAAGCAACACCAAAAAATGCAATACAGTATAGCAATGCAACTGTGCCATGTATGTCCTCTGGAGCAGTTCAGATTCAATGTTGTCTTATCAGAGATGCTGATTGCTAAATCGATATAAGAGTACAGATCCCTTCAGATGTGTTTCACCAATCAAGTTTTGTTGTGACCAACCAACCAGAGGACAGGAAAATGTTGACGTTCCCAACTGCCTTGTAAGACAGACTTGAAATGTGGTTTGTTAAAGAAACAGTCACAATGCTTAGAATTGAAAGTAAATTACTGACTCATACCCGAGCGAAGATCTCTGACACTCATACACTGACACATACTGGGAGTAATGCAGCCTGAGCCAAGAGAAACACATAATGAGAATAAACTGTTGGGAATTGCGAATTGATACAATTTGTAAACACATGTCAATGCTCCTGATGGTGTTGAGGTGTTGTGAGACTGCACTTTTTAACTGTTATTTTATATGTAATGAAAATGATTATGAAAATATTTAATTGATAGTTATCTGTCTGGAGACAAAAATTTATGTGAAAAAACGCTCAATATATTGCCGAATACTATACTTTATTTTTGAGGTTTCATAATCTTTGTTTGGCACGCTCGTTCCAAAATGGCGGCCACTTTGACAGACCGTGCGTAAGTGCCAAATTTAGGCGTGACAAAAATATGAAAGGTGTGTGCGTGTGTAATTGTGTGACGCCAACCGAGATTCTGATCTAACCAAACAAGTATTTTAATCGGTGAAGTGTCGTTAGTTTCTGTTTTGTTGTCTATCTTTGCTCCTCATATTGGAGTCATTTTTTGTGTCACTTATTTTTTTGCTTGTACGCGAAGAGCTCTGCACTCACGGGCGGTTTTGAGGAAGTTTCGGGACACCTGTGACACTCCCCCTGTCAGCATTTGGATTGATACTGTACTGGGCTTTGACTTTTACTGACGCTTGTTTCTTTTTCCTGCGTGAGAAATTCTGTACGTTGTCCAGATGAAAACGAATTTGGGGCATTAGTGCTGCCTGGAGTCACGTTGACCCGTAATCAGGTATAGTAAATGTTTATTTTAGAGCCTTTCGTGGTACCGAGGTTTTGGGACTGTCAGTTTTTAATTTAAGTACTTAATTGTTTTAAATTAATTTTATTCATTTAATAACTCTGCCCTGGTTCCTGCGCTAGCATCTGCGTCACCTCACGCAGTTCACCTCACGAGCATGTGCTGATATGGTCTCATGTAAAAAGCTAAATGATAAATACAATCATTCACAGTATTAGAAGTGTACCATGATTAAGGGACGTCTCTAGGTTTTCTGGACTTGGGGGTAAATAGTCCCTCGGAGATGCACAAAATGTGAGCGAACATACTGCGACAGCAAAAAATTTGACAAACACCAGTCTAAGAATGTAAAGTATTTTTTTCAGTTTTTCGACAGATATAACACATATAAAATGCTGCTACAGTTGTGTGTGCGCGCACATGCATGCATGCATGTATGTCTTTGTGTATGTAACCGATTTCACCTTTCATAACTTTGCAGTACAGTAGTAGGTCAACCCAGTGTTGAGAAAGCCAACATGTAAAATGCAGGTTAACCAATAATAAAATGACTCAAGCTAAATTACATTAATGGCAATCAATCTTATGGCTATTTTTAAAGGATTCTGCCTGCCTAAAATAGGCCAAGTGATTCCACTGCCATGAATCACGTTTCATTAGGTGGAAATGGGACATTGAATTGTTCTCGGATAGATTTTATTTTAGATGCGTCTTTATGTCTGAATAATACTGCATATGGTACTTGTATGACTTGGGAATGCTGAGGGAAAGAGGGGCCCATTGAAATATAAATTCATTCATTAATTTATGACACTATTTTTATGTCACAAGGAGGAAAGGAAAGTTCTCGTAATGATAATCATCTTATCAAAGCAAATTTGGACAATTAAATGCTTCAGATTTTGTGGTCATGGTCGTTGTAAGGCCCTTTACAAAGCAAAGTGAATTTGAAACCAATTTTCAAGTCTAACCTGAGTGACAACACAAGTCAAAAACTTTCTGGATGAATGGGTTTATTGGCCACAATATTGTGGGGAGGTTTGCAACGTTTAAAAGAAAAACATCTTGCAATACTGTCTGAAAACTTGTGATATTGTAAAAAAAAAAAAAAGAAAAAGAAAAAGCTTGTGATATTAAAAAAAGTACAGTTTTGTATTTTTTTTGCATAATGACAGCAGTGACAAAGAAATAGGCTGGTCCAGTCATTTTATGTTTCTATTGGCTCAGTGGTGCAAACAATCATGGTTTGCATGTAGTTTCACAGTGTTTGTCTGAAGCGAGCGACCAGTAATGTTTTTTTTTTTTTTTTTTGACAGATGTATTGCTTTTAATATCACAACAAAACGACAAAGATATTGCGTCAATTTTAACATCGCCATAATTAAAATAATTATCCGGACAATCATTTCATTTTCAATAAAACATTTTGAAAGCGCTATCCTTTTATTCAAAAACAAGAAACTCTTTCAGATTAACATTACAAGAAATGCAAAAACAGACATTGATCATACAACCGTACAGTGCATCCCTACTCATTTCAGTGCACCTCCAAGCAAACTGAAACTGACACAGAATCTCAGCTGCACACGTGGGTAGGATTTTCCTGTCATGTTGCTGCTGTACACTGATGACATAAAAGCGACATACATGTAACCCCGCTTTCCGAAAAATCACACCATGTTTTTTGAATTACCTTAGATATACATGATTGGCACTCAGAGGTCTGATTATGTCAACAAACAAGGGAGCGGCAGATTTGAACGTCAGCATTCCTGTGCTGTCTTTCTGGGCGCAGTCTGACTGGTGCAGTCGCAACAGCAACAACGTTTGACTTGTACAAGATAAGAATTTGATGTTGATCAACCAGTTTGACGGCAAAAACAGAGGACCACTGCACTCCAGAGGGTGTGACATCCCTCATGTCTTTTGCAAATGGTACTACGGCTCGTTGATATTGGAAAAAAAATTGAAATATATTTTGCAATATGGAAAAAAAAATTCACTAGTTGACTTAAATTAATCTGCACTGATCCTACCTTTGTGTGAATGTTGACATTTTTGCCTCTGCAGGGGCCAAGCCAGAAATTTTTCAGTAGGGCAGCCAGGGTGACAAAACATCTCAGCGAGGGGTGGCCAGGCGGGGTCCATCATTCTTTATCCTACCGCCGGCAGCCAGTGTTTGGTGACATAAAAATCACACGTATCCAGAACAATGCCCATCACACTCATAATCAAACAGGAACAAAGTTAAAAAGCAACAATTTGCTGAGCTTTATTTACCAGACAATACCATTTCTTTTTGAAGTGGCTTTGCTTTTGTGTACTTTCTGATTGTCTCCTGGACTGATTTGCTAGCTAACAGCTAACCAGGGTGATCAATTGTCATAGATGGCATATGCCGTTTTCCAAACTGTCATCAATGGCAGATTGATTCAAATCTGATTAAAAAAAAAAAAAATCACAATAATACAAAAGTCTCTTCATTCTTCATAATTCTAAATGTTTGTTTTTGCTTAGGTTTGTTATGAGTCTCTGTGCGTGGAAGATTAGTATGTTTGCATTTTATGTCATGGAACCTTGCCTGTGGAAGGTATGATGACAATTATTCGTCTGCCTGCCATATTGTTTTGTTTGCGTGCTATGGTGTGACAGGAATGATTTTAACCCTTTCCTGCACCCTGTAACCTGATAATACAATACAATACAATACAATACATGCTGATTTATATAGCATACAATACAATACAATACAATACATGCTGATTTCTATAGCGTTTTCGCAAAATGAGAAGCTGTCCACTGTGGTAACCGCTGTCCCTGAAAGGGTTCATCGACATTGACAGTAAAATTGGAATATTCTTTGCTTTCCACAGGTTATTTTAGAATTTGCAATTAAATCAATTGGTACATGTCATTTAAAAATTGCAATTAAAAAGTTAAAAAAAAAACACACACAAAAAAAAAAATGGTGGAATAAAAAGTGCAAAGTTTCAGGGTTTGAATCCGGCCTCTGGCCTTCCTGTGTGGAGTTTGCTGGGGTTTTTCACCGGGTACTCCCGATTTCTTACCATGTTCCATATAACATGCACGGCAGTTTAATGGAAGACTCTAAATTCTCCCTCTAAAATCTCTCTCTGAATGTTTGACATCCACTACGGTTTCCATGCCAGTTTTTTAAGTGGCATCCAACCAATTATGGATTTTTTTTTAATTATTATTTTTTTTGGGAGGCAGATATGAATTGTGATATTTAGCAGGATAAAAATACAATAACCGGTGAATGGTCCAATGAATTTCGAAAGTATATCATTAATTGAATAAGTGCTTTTTTTGGCTACCTTAACACTCACAAAAATAAATACAGTATATGAATTACAAGCAAAACATTTAACTGATTTAGAATACATTATCCTTTAATAGTTGTTTAACTATACAGCGGAGAGAAAAAGCAGTCGCTTCAAATAAATAAATGTTTGAATGTCATTGTCTTTTTTTTATGTTGTAATGAATTAATGTGTAGGGGAAAAAAGCAAATCAGAATCAGCAGTTTTTAGCCAATTTGAAAAGGGCTGATAAGGCCCGATTAAATCTGCCAACCAATTAAAAGTCAATGCCAAAACTGTTTCCTAGTAAGCAGAAATTAACTAATTTTAGATCATTATTTACTTGAATGCATTCGGGTTGTGCTATAGTTCATATAATAATTTGGAAAAACCAATTTGAAATCCTTTAATGTGGTCGGCTTTGAAGCGTCATAATGCGATGGATTAACGGGTGTGTTCATGATTTTGTCATCTGTCATCTCCATGGTGACCCCTCCCTCAAAGGACATGACAAAAGAGGAAGTAAACGTGATTTAATTCTGACTGCCTCACTGTAACTGCGTGTCATGGAAATATAAAGCACAATCTTTTGATTCCAGAGTTGCTGTCAAAATTTAAAAAAAAAAAAAACACACCAAAAAAAAAAAAAAAAAAAATTGGTGGAAAAAAAAGTGCAGAGGTTCAGGGTTTGAATCCGGCCTCAGACCTTCCTGTGTGGAGTTTGTTGGGGTTTTTCGCCGAGTACTCCCGATTTATTCCCACGTTCCAAATAACATGCATGGCAGGTTAATGAAAGACTCTAAAATCTCTCTCTGAATGTTCTACATCCACTACGGTTTCCGTGTCAGTTTTTTAATTAGCGTCTAATCAATTATGGATTTTTTTTTTTTTTTGGAGGCAGACATGAATTGTGATATTTGGCAGGATAAAATTACAATAACCGATGAATGGTCCAATGAATTTAGAAAATATATCATTAATTGAATAAGTCCTTTTTTTGGCTACCTTAACACTCACAAAAATAAATACAGTATATGAATTACAAGCAAAACATTTAACTGATTTAGAATACATTATCCTTTAATAGTTGTTTAACTATACAGCGGAGAGAAAAAGCAGTCGCTTCAAATAAATAAATGTTTGAATGTCATTGTCTTTTTTTTATGTTGTAATGAATTAATGTGTAGGGGAAAAAAGCAAATCAGAATCAGCAGTTTTTAGCCAATTTGAAAAGGGCTGATAAGGCCCGATTAAATCTGCCAACCAATTACATGTTTGAATGTCATTATCTTTTTTTTATGTTGTAAAAAGCAAATCAGAATCAGCAGCTTTTAGCCAATTTGAAAACGGCTGATAAGGCCCGATTAAATCTGCCAACCAATTAAAAGTCAATGCCAAAACTGTTTCCTAGTAAGCAGAAATTAACTAATTTTAGATCATTATTTACTTGAATGCATTCGGGTTGTGCTATAGTTCAAATAATAATTTGGAAAAACCAATTTGAAATCCTTTAATGTGGTCGGCTTTGAAGCGTCATAATGCGGTGGATTAACGGGTGTGTTCATGATTTTGTCATCTGTCATCTCCATGGTGACCCCTCCCTCAAAGGACATGACAAAAGAGGAAGTAAACGTGATTTAATTCTGACTGCCTCACTGTAACTGCGTGTCATGGAAATATAAAGCACAATCTTTTGATTCCAGAGTTGCTGTCAAAATTCTTTCCTGCACTGTCAACCCGGACAAGCTAGAAGAACAGCGTTTATTTTTGGGGGGAGGAAAAAGCTGTGATTTTCTTCTGGGAATTGAACCAACATGTTATGGACCACTTTCCAGAATTCAATTAGCCGAAGAATCATGTTGTCACACTCTTAAAATAATGACCTATGTCATAGCTTGACCCAGAAAAACAACAACATATAAATACTTTTTGCTATAAATAAATAAAAGTAAAATAAAAGTTGGCTCCATCCTTAGTGAAATATATTTGATTCTACCCCTGAAATTAAATTATTAATAAAAATAATAGAATCAGTATTTGGTTCCGTTTTTCCTGTTTTCTGGGGAAAAAAAATCACTTTGGCCATTATTTTTGGAGGGTGAAGATATGATAAAAAATGAAAAAGTTAAACTTTTTTTTTGGAATAAAATGATGTTGTGAATTATTGAGAATTCAGTCAGTTTTGCCTTTCAAACATTTTACATTTGACCATCATTTCTTTCAGTGTGTGCAACAGATGAAATGTTTGCTGGCAGAAGACGTCATCTGTGAGGGAATTTGCACCGTCTCAGCATGGCAAAGGTGAACTCTTCTTGTTTGTTGAATTTGTGGTTGTCTCCGATTTCCCTAAAAGAGCGAAATATTCCAAGTTCGTTGACAATATGCCTGATGAGCGCACCCCCCCAAAAATGACCCTACATTTTGATGTACATGATTTCCAATAGACTGCCTGGCCCAAAGGCACAGTGTTCACAATATGCCTGATGAGCGCACCCCCACCAAAAAAAATGACCCTACGTTTTGATGTATATGATTTCCAATAGACTGCCTGGCCCAAAGGCACAGTGTGTGTGGCAAGATTCGGCTTTAAAGGTTCTTTAGAACATCACCTCCCCTTTAATGAAGGAGATCTGTTGACTATCATCGCGGTTACGGAGGTAAGACTTCTCGGCTTTAAAGGCTCTTTAGAACATCACCTCCCCTTTAACGAAGGAGATCTGTTGACTATCATCGCGGTTACAGAGGTAAGACTTGTTTTGTGTGTGTGTGTGTGTGTGTGTGTGTGTGTGTGTGTGTGTGTGTGTGTGTGTGTGTGTGTTTTTTTTTCTTTAATGCTCATCGTGTACGACTGTCTGTGTCCTATGTGTTGTGTTGTGTTAGTGTGTGTGTGTGTGTTTCTTTAATGCTCATCGGCTAGCATACACTATTTGCTCGTTTTCATTGCCGACTCATTGTCTTGCAGGATCCAGAATGGTGTATAGCTAAAAATGAAGCAGGTCGTGAAGGGGCGGTTCCCACCGGACGTATTCAGAGATTCTGTCACAATGTGGCAGCTGTTGAAAATGGCAGCGAGCTGAATCTTATGCCGTGAGTGTCCAAATTAAGTTTGTTCATTTGCTCCTGGTGCAGCAAAGTTGAAGTACAGTAAACGGTCTGTGTCTTATGTGTTGTGTTGTATTATTTTGGTGTTCTGATGACTTCAAAATGGCGCCGCGAGAGTGGCTGCCTTTACAGCAGCTCCTATACTTTTTGTTCTTCCACTTCTTCCTTTCATAACTTTGCTGCTGTAAATTGGGAATGTCTCCATTGTGAGATGAATAAAGGTTTTCTTATTCTTAATGTTTGTTGATTCCGCATCCGAAAGCGGCTGTGGCTGAACAATATGTGCTATAACGTTCCCGTCTTCCTATACAAATATACATACGTGTACTGTGGCTGTAAATAAATGGTACCTGCACGGTTGTCATTGCAGATGGTTTCACGGCAAAATAACCCGGCTCCAGGCCGAGCGCTTGCTCTCCCCACCAGAGATGGGCCTCTTCTTGGTGAGAGAGAGCACCAACTATCCAGGGGACTACACACTGTGTTTGAGCACCGACGACAAGGTGGAGCACTACCACATAAAATACGGCAATGGCCAGCTTACCATTGACCAGGAAGTGTACTTTGACAACCTGATCCAGCTGGTGGAGGTACAACCTGAAAGGAGCCTTTTATTGTGTAATCAACTTCCTTAGTCGTATTTTATGTTCAGCATGTTGGTTACGCCAGCTGCAGGATTCGCCAAAAAGCCAAATCAGATCAGATCAACTTCCTTAGTCGTATTTTATGTTCAACATGTTGGTTACGCCAGCTGCAGGATTCGCCCAAAAATAGCCAAATCAGATCACACGCCTTTGGTGGAAGATAATTCAAAGAGTGCATGGCCTCTATTCCATTTTGCTGCACTACGACATGAAGTCTATCAGGAGATGAATAAGTTGCCGTTAACTTTGCCAACAGAAAATGCAAACCTCTCACTAACTGAGAGAGTCACCTTCGTCAAGTCGAAAATGTTCTTTCCAAGAAGGTTTAAATATTTATCGACTGCATTCTACGACATTGTCATCAATGAGACTTGTTGCATGAAAGCAGCATGCTGGTGCAATCCATGTTCTTCCATCAAAATTGATGCCCTTGAGTTTACCAAAGGAGTGCAAGTCAACTCATGTTTGCCAAAAGGGCAATGCTCAGGTGTGCCCTCCAGTGGTTTAGTACTGCACTGCAACATACACAGCAACGAATTGAATCTTACTCCACAGAAAATTACGATCACAACCACAAACATATTGTTAAATTGCTTTCCTTGACAGTGTCAATTAAACCTCTTCCCGGGGTGCAAAATATTGAGAATTTTTCGTTTTTATTATTTTTATTTTTAATGAAGATCCAAAAATTACATTGATTTCCACATGCAGAGATAGAAACCATAAAATTTGTGCTCGTCTGGATAAAGATGCAGACTGAGGAATTTAAGTTTTTGCCATTTGACATAAACCAGAGAGTACACGGTGTAAAAAAAATAAAATATATAATAATCTGCAGCCCACCTAGTGTCCCCCGCCCCCCACACTCTTATTAGAGCAATTTACTTCGGTTTGAGTTATTCCCTCAACCCACTTTCCCCTTTTTTTTCTTTCCTTTCCAAAGCACTACAAAAGCAAAGCTGATGGGCTCTGCACGATTCTAATCAATCCAAAACTGGAGAAGGAGACGGTCGCTGTCCAAAATGAATTTTTGAGCGGTGAGTTTATTTGAGTGAATTGATATTCACATGCAGACTGCTAGTAGTGTGTGATTGTTGCATATCTCCCGCCTTTGGCTCACATACAGGTGGTTGGGTGATGAACAGAAACGAACTCAAGTTACTGAAGATCATTGGCCGGGGAGAGTTTGGAGGCATGTAGCCATTTGAATTGTCCCCGCCCCCTCCCCGATTCAACATTATGGTTGATTTGTTGTGACATATTAGGGCACAGTCAATGTTAATTGAGAGTGTTGTGTTTGCAGAGGTCTTGTTGGCTGAGTACAAAAAGACTCAAGTAGCCGTGAAGTGCCTTAAAAATAATACTACTGCGCAGGCCTTTATTGCAGAGGCCTCTGTCATGATGTAAGTCATCCAGAAAAATTGAAAGCATTCACATTCACGCTCCCGTGTGTCTCAACTATTTGTTTTCCGTCCAGTTTCCATCACTCTTCTTCTCATTTTTAATATCAACCAATTCAAAGAACATCATGCCAGATTATTTTAAAGCAACACAGAAAATTATTTTCCTTCATTTTATTAGGCAGCGTGCATCAAAATTAAACACGCTAATATCGATTGCATCTGGTTCCTTTAAAAAAAAAAAAAAAAAAAAAAAAAACAAGCAGATCAAGTATCAAAACAATGAGATACCCAGCGCAGCAACATCCTGGCCATTTTTGAGTAGTTGACGTCGACACCAAGAGGTAGCACGTAACACGGGATTGTGTATTTTTTAGGTTCAAGGCAATTTTTTTTTTTTTAAAGATCTGATGTCAAACACAAATTTGCCTCCCATCAAAATGGATCCGGATCTTTGAATCATTGGGATGAATTGGAATCGATTCACAGTACGATAATGGAATCCAAATCACAAAATGTGAAATTCCCATCTCTGCTTCGAGTTCAAATCTCTTCAGTATTCCTGGATAAAAATGAAGAAACTCCAAACTCACCTGCTTTCTATTCTCTTCTCAAAGGAAATTAAGCCACAATAACTTGGTGAAGCTGCTTGGAGTGATTTCAGAAGCGAACGGCAACTTGCTCATTATTACTGAATACATGAGAAAGGTGAGTGTCTGTCTCATTCATCGGCAAGATTCTGAACGCGTGACTTATATGTGGGTATTTTTCAGGGGACCTTGGTGGACTACCTACGTTCCAGAGGACGGACAGTACTCACTCGTGTTTCTCTACTTAATTTTGCAATGTGTGTACATTGCACATCAACAGTTGACCGCCACTGAACAGTCCAAATTATTAGACCATAATGAGCAAAATTATTATTATTTTTGTTTTTTTAATTGCAGCCTTTACGATTTGAAAACTGCATTCTATATTGCCATGTCAGTTTGAATTTGATTAATTATTCGCTCCTAGCGTGTAAGGGACGGGTGTTAAAGTCAAGGCCCGGGGGCCAGATCTGACCCGCCACAACACTTTATGGGGCCCGCGAAAGCAATTCAAGCATGTCAACTTCCGTGATTCTTGCATAAGAATCAAAATTTAAAATTGTCCTATATGATGTAATCATTACAATGTTTGAACAATCCATTATTCTTGACTTCTGATGTCAAAACCAGTTAGCCATCTATTTGTATATGTAATACGTGGAGGTGGTTCAACATTGATATGGTTTCACAGTCATAACGGTCCTCCAAAGGGAAACCGGAACCCCAATGTGGCCCGCGACAAAAATGAGTTTGACACCCCTGGCGCAAGGCATGACTTCTAGTTTTCAATATGCCAAGATGAATGTCAATTTATACAGGCGAGGACTATGATTATGAGTAATAGCTTCACAATATGATAATTATCCGGAATGTACAATGTAGAACAAAATTAATCAACAAAACAAAATCTTCAATCAACCGTCCTCATTTATTTATTCTTTTTTTTTGGCATGCTTGGCTGATTGTTGTTCTTTTTGCAGGCATGTCTGTGAGGCCATGGTATATTTGGAGACCAATCACTTTGTCCACCGAGACCTTGCAGCCCGTAACGTCCTGTTATCAGAGGATCTCGTCGCTAAAGTCAGTGACTTTGGTTTGACCAAGAAGGTGTCTTCCCTTGAGGATACGAACAAGCTGCCAGTCAAGTGGACATCACCAGAGGCCCTCAAAGAAAAGGTAGCCTTGTTAAGTGGTGAGGATGTTCTTTTTTTTTTGTTTGTTTGTTTGTTTTGTATTAAGCAAATGCCTAAAGTCATCTTCAGCAGTATTTTTTTTCTCTCTCTCTCAAAAGAAATTCTCCACCAAATCAGATGTTTGGAGCTTTGGGGTTTTGCTTTGGGAGATTTACTCATTTGGTCGAATGCCTTACCCGAAAATGGTAAGTATGCAGGATATAAGGACAGAAAGCATTCTATAAAATCATGTATATTGAAGTACAACTGTAAGTAAGAGTTAATAATATTTGCAGGTGTAGTAGTGAACAGCTCATTTGAAGTATAGGAGTCCTCGATTTACAACGGATTTCTATTCCCGTGGAATTAACCTGATGTCGGAACACATAGACGGCTCTCTTTTCATAGACCGGCCATCTGCGCTGGGGCACCAATGCCTGCAGATTCGTATTTTTGTGTCAACGTAAGACTAGCTGCGCATTTGCCAATATGGTAGAACGATCTGTGCCAAGACGGCCGGGCCGGCGCAGCAACAAAAAGTGTCTCGCGGATGCCCCCGGTGGAGTGACAATTTAAGGCGCAGATGTGTACGCTACCTGTAAAAATCTTAAAAATTGTTTCAAACCTTTACCCCCAACAAAATTCTGATGAAACACTTCAATTTTAAATCTTATTTTATTTGCGTGTGTTGAAAACATGTTACAGTCTCAACTTTGTTCCCACTGTGTAGCAGTCCAAATTTGTGGTGCCTCAATTGGAGAGCGGCTACCGGATGCCTTCTCCCGACGGGTGTCCTGAATCTCTCTATATCACCATGAAGGACTGCTGGCACTTGAACCCTGAATCTCGGCCAACTTTTAAATTGTTGAAAGAGCGGCTGTTCGTCGTCAAAAAGGAGCTCCGACAAATAGGCACGCAGCTCTGACAAGACCCATGTACTGCGCCTTCTACTTTCATCTTATCATTTGACAATGTTCACAACATTATACCAGTTGAGACACATCTCTTAATCCCCAATGAGCCTTGTTTATTTTCTGATTTGTGAAATTTCATCTGTTCAACACTTCCTGTGTTGCTGTCTGAATGTTTGAGTCTGTTTTGTGCCACACGATGCAAGTTGACCCACAAGACTGCTTTATTATATCCTGAACGCACGAGCCGAAGAGTACATGAAGCAGTGCAGCGCTCCGTGTGCACAGAACAAGTGATGAATCAGTGACATGTTGCTCATGCGTCATTCATGGACTGATTCTGAAGCGCAGCGAAGCCTTTCAGGATGAACGTCAACACGCTGTGGAGATTTTCTTGGCTTTGGGACCTCGCAAAGATGTTGGAGTTGCTGTACACAACACCGTTTAGGTTTTACCGTGAGTCAAGTTTGTTCCATTATGTTTTTGGAGAAGCATTTATATTTTCTACATGTTCTTTGTTTTTAAGTTATAGTTGCGCCCGCTGTGGGCATGAATGTCATTTTAATGTGGGGCTTTTAATGATTTAGATCCCCAAATGAATGAATATGATCTTCATACCCATGATAAGTGTACGTAGAATTAATGTGAAAGTGCAAATCTATAATCTTGTTTTTGTAATCTTACTGCTGGTGTAAAACGAACGGAAGGTGTGCGTGTTTTGAAGTTGACAGTATTGTTTTTACAAGTTTTAATAAAATACAAAAACAGTAAATGGATCCTCACTTGTGCTATGCAAACTTAGTTTTTCTACTCAGAAAATTCACAACAAAAGATTGAGCCCTATTTTTGTTCAATATAGTGCGACTAAAATAATTTATGAATGAACATACACATCAAGATGCGCAAGTAAGGCTCAAGCAATCATCGTGTTCTAATTTAGATAACTGGGAGAGAGGGCATTTTCCATTGTCCAAGATATTCTGAGTTTGACGAACCTGAGCAGTTGTTAATATCTCAAATGTTCTTTATGAGTTGCCAAAACGGAATTACAGATATCTGTGCATCCATCCAGTTGAGAGCTCTTAAACGAAGATAGATTACCAGGCGGTCCACTTCGTGTTGTGTATCCATACCGTGCATGCGTAATGCCAAATCACAGCGTGAGAAGAATATGAGCATCTCGGCTGATGGGGGGTAACTTTTTTTTTCCTCCTCCTAACTGGTAATCCTAGTCAGGGTCCACATACTTTGGTATTATTACACTATCCACAGAGTGCTGTGCCTACTTTTTATCATCAACATTTTCCTCATACCTAAGTTATTTGAGCCTCACTTCATATCTCCAATGTGTTCGTACATGTTAAACCAGTTTTGTTGACTTTCGTTGACAACTGTGACATTTCCCTGTCACACTGCTTGACTCGCATCCAGGTACGGTAAATCATACTTTAGAGTATTTTGAAGCATTAAGATGTTTTGTTTTATTCGGAGGCTGTTATCTTTTACTTTTTTTTTTTTTTTAGGTTGCTCTTCCTTCCTGCTTCCTGTGCACTCGGCATCTGTGTGATGTCAGCAGCAGGTTACAGATATAATCTTGAAGCGACAAGAAAAAAGTTGTTAGTGACTTAAATAATGTGGCGACACAAAGAGGTAGATGTTTGCAATCTTTGGTCACAAATATCCGTATACTATTAGAGGTTTACCATGATTGTAATAGTTAACTCTAAAGTATGTTATTCGGTGGCAATTTGACATGAAATGTTTGCAAGTAGATTTACAGTTAAGAATGAAAATACCGAGTACTGTATTTCAAATAAACCTAATTTTTGCTGAGGATTACTGAAAGACAAATCCTCTTCAATCCTGCTTTTTACTCCTACAGAGAGTTGTATTTCAAATAAATCGAATTTTTGCTGAGGATTATTGAAAGACATCCTCTTCAATCCTGCTTTTTACTCCTACAGAGAGCAACGGCTGTAAGTTCATTTTACAATGTACGTCTTCAGACATGATCACTGATGTATATTGTGAGATTGTTAGTTTCGAAAAAACAGGATTTTCTTTCTGTTAACACTCTGTAAGCTCCTCTTAGTCACAAATCTTGGCATTCCAATGTGGAAAATTGTCATGAGTTTTGTTAGCATTAAATGAGAAGTAGCTATTCATACCACATACCAAGCAAGAACAGATAACCGGAGAAGACATGTTAATTTCTAGACTAACAGGGCACTGTGCTGGAATTAAATGCCGCTTGCATATGCTCTGGTGGTTTGCTACACCACAATAATTGACTAAATTATTGCAAATTTTACATAGTAGTTATCTTATCCGTCTCACAACTCTGAGGTTTGTTGTTCCAACTCAGGCCGTGACATTCCTGTACCTCTGCGATTGGCTGGTGACCAGTCTGGATGGGGTATAGTCAAATGCTCATCTTGAGTGAACGCCTCATTTCAAAATGATGCTTTTTCTTCATGACTGATTGTTGTTTACATGTACTGTTTGTAGGCAGGACACATCGCTTCACATGTGAGGGCATTTCTGCTGCCTTACCATGGAAAAGGTGAAAAATATATCTCTGCAGGAGCATGCAATGTATGTCTGATGAGCACACACGCAAAAATGATCCTACATTTTGATGTGCATGATTCCTTAGGTACAAAGTGGGTGGCCAGATTCAGTTTTAAAGGCTCAGTGGAACACCACCCCTCCTTTAACGAAGGAGAACTGTTGACTAATAGTTCTGCTACAGAGATAAGGCTTGCTTGTGCGTTTTTATTACTGACTCGTTGTCTTGCAGGATCCTGAATGGTGTATCGCTAAAAATGAAGCAGGTTGTGAAGGGGCAGTTCCCACCTGGAAGATTCAGAAATGGCTTTGTAATGTGGCATCGGTGGAAAAATGCAGCAAGCTGAATCTTATGCCGTGAGTGCCCAAATTAGGTTTGTTCATTTGCTCCTGGTGCAGCATTATTTTAAGTACCAGGCAACAGGAAATATTGTTGTGTCTGCATCTGAAAGTATCAGGGGTTCATTCATGCTTGTCATTACAGATGGTTTCATGGCAAAATAACCCGGCTCCAGGGCGAGCGCTTGCTCTCCCCACACACTGTGTTTGAGCACCGACGACAAGGTGGAAGCACTACCACATTAAATACGACAATGGTCAGCTTACCATTGACGGGGAAAACTACTTTGACAACCTGCTCCAGATGGTGGAGGTACAAAGCCAAATCAGACATCATGCCTTTGTTAAAAGACAATTCAAAGATTGCGTGCTTTCATGTGAACAGAAATGTTCCATTAAATGTTGATTTTTTGTATATATATATTTTTTTGTTACAAACCTCAACGTAACATTATTATGTTCTGTTATGGATACATATTTTCTATATTTATACTAAATTTTTAGACTTATTGTCATGTGACGAGAAAAAAAAAACTTTTTTTTTCCACTTGGCTGTGTAACAAACAAACGTGACGCGTATGCGGAACCGTTCGCTCTTCCCCCGCGGACTTATTAGTTTGCTGCACATGATTGTGTGTCACGGCCAAATGTTTCCTGAAAACACAGGCAAGCCTCTCGTCTTGTAGACGCTAAACTCTTATCTCCAAAACTCGTCGATATTTATGTTGTTTTGACGATGGACGAGAACGACGATGTCTTTTATCGGGAGCTCCCAAAAGTGGTAAGTCACATTTATCGGACAGTTATTTTGAAATAGAGCATTTGAAAGCATTTTGGGAAATATGCCAATTCAAATGAATTTCTTTTCCCCCCCACCAGGAGCTGCACGCTCATCTCAACGGCTCGGTGAGCTTCCAAACCATGGAGAAGCTCATTAAGCGAAAGCCACATCTTAACATTGAACACCACATGACGGCCATCGAGAAAGGCCAGCAGAGAACGTTGAATGAGTACGTAGACCACTCGTGTGCTCTGTAATCAACACATGATCGCAGCGGCTGTTAATGTCTCGCTATGGCACGCTACAGGTGCTTTCAGGTGTTCAAGGTCATTCATCAGTTGGTGGACACTGAGGAGGACATCCTGATGGTGATAATAAAAAGTGTGATTTTTGAAAAATGGTTTCTGCAAGCACCATGGCAATGTTAGATCTTTCATTCTAGGTGGCTACAGATGTCATCAAGGAGTTTGCTGCCGACGGTGTCAAATATTTAGAACTTAGGAGTACACCGAGAGAGGAGACGAAAACAGGTTTGAGACATGAAATGCATCTTTTCATACACCCATTGCTGACCGCTAAGATGGTTCTCGTGTCTCGTCATTCTTCAGGGTTGACCAAAAAGAGTTACGTGGACACCATCATAAAAGCCATCCAGCAGTGTAAAGAGGAGGAGGTGGACATTGATGTCAGGTAGGCCCACAATGAATATCCTAAAGTGAAGAAAGATGCTGACAGAGGTCAATATTTCTCTTGCAGGTTCCTCGTTGCCATTGATCGCAGGAATGGGACTGAGGTTGCCATGGAAACGGTGAAACTGGCCGAAGAGTACATGCTGTCTGCTGATGGGCTGGTGGTTGGACTTGATCTCAGTGGGGATCCGAGGGTACGCAAGCCATTTCACTGTGTTTTCACAGTATTCTATACATGGTGACTAATACACACACAAAATTATCGGTATCCCTCCATTAATAAAAGAAAAACCCACAGTGGTCACAGAAATATTTTGAACTTTCCGAAAGTAATAATAGATTAAAAAAACCCAAACAAACAGTGAAAATCCTACATTGCTTTTTAATTGTAATCAGTCAGTCAATTGTAATCTATTTAAAGAGTGACAGGAAGTCACTGTTTGGTGACATGGTGTGTATCACACTTAATTAAACATGGACCAGAGAAAGAGAGGGAGAGAGTTGTCTAAAGAGATTAGAATTTTTTTTTTGACAAGTACGTTAAAGGTAAATGCTTTAAAACCATCTCCAAGCAGCACACGGTAAGTGAATAGGTCAAATCGAATCTGAAAAAAAAAAAACAAAAAAAAAAAAACAACACCTATAACACTGGTTAAATGTTTGATTGGTGTAACGCCCATTCCAAGTCCCTCCATTCAATAAATGATACAACCTGATGTCGTTTTCAGGTGGGTCATGGTAAGGACATGCTTCCCGCCTTACAGCGAGCCAGGAACAGCGGACTGAAGTTGTCACTGCACCTCTCCGAAGTAAGTTTTTGAAACATGCACTCATGGTCCACAACATTAGGAACGTGTGCCTATTGCGATACAAGGCACCCGAAATATTATAAAAGAGGTCTCGGTGTGATGCAGGACAGTTCTGCATACATTTTTGGTTCGAGTAAGTATATGAACTGCAGGAATTGGTTAAAGCTGAAAACAATACTCGAGCGTTAACTTGTGTCAATTATTCTCGGAGCCACAAGTAGCACAGTGTCTCGAATGAAGTGTGCCTTTAGGGTCGGTCAATGAGCAAGAGAAATGCTGACGCGCGGGGATGAATTGTTGCAGGTGCCGTCTCAGTTGGAGGAATCGGAGCTGCTGCTCAATCTGCCGCCGGACCGCATCGGGCACGGCACCTTCCTGCACCCTGACGTCGGCGGATCGCAGAGCCTCGTTGACAAAGTGGTGAAGAATAACATCCCTTTGGGTAAGGCCGAGGTGACCAGTGAATATTTATTCCAACTGAAGCGTACTTACCGTGTGTGTGTGTGCTAGTGTTTTGGGTTTTTTTTTCCGACATCCCAATAGTGCACCGAATTGTCTTTGTCCTCACTAATAGGCCAATTCCACGCACTCTAAAAACAACTTTCTTACCAGCGATGTTTTTTTTCCACACTATTGACCTTTCTGTGCACTTGTAGAACAACCGGGGGCGACTTGGTGGAGCAATGACATGTTACCAATGGGACGAAACGGCACTTGTTGATATCTGGGTGCCACTGGGGTTTCGAGTAAAGCGTTTTCAAGAGAACAGCTTTGCCAAGTCGTCGTTCTATGAAGGCACAGAAATGTCATACAGTCGTGGAAAAAACTATCAGTGGTGAAAGAGGCATTCAACTGAATGCCAGTCGTGGGGACCAAATGTGTCCTCGTACAGCCCACATGTAGGACATCGAAACTCAACTGACTTGTGTCTTCCCCTTCCCCCCCGCCAGAGCTTTGCTTGACATCAAACGTCAAAGGACAAACTGTCCCATGTTACTCCAAGCACCACTTCAAGTATTGGTACCAGTTGGGCCACCCAAGCGTCATTTGCGTAAGTTTCCAACTCTTTGAAACAGCCGAAATGACTCGGGCTCCTGCCTGGTCTTTCTCTTGCCTTTTTGACCTGTAACGGTCAGGACCTTGACGCAAAACAGTTCACGATAGTCTGTGAATGCGGCAAAACGTCACCTTATTGGTGTACGTTTGCCAAGTCGTCGTTCTATAAAGGCACAGAAATGTCATACAGTCGTGGAAAAAACTGTCAGTGGTGAAAGAGGCGTTCAACTCGTGCGCTGAATGGCCAGTCGTGGGGACCAAATGTGTCCTCGTACAGCTCACATGTAGGACTTCGAAACTCAACTGACTTGTGTCTTCCCCTTTCCCCCCCGCCAGAGCTTTGCTTGACATCAAACGTCAAAGGACAAACTGTCCCGTGTTACTCCAAGCACCACTTCAAGTATTGGTACCAGTTGGGCCACCCAAGCGTCATTTGTGTAAGTTTCCAACTCTTTGAAACAGTCGAAATGACTCGGGCTCCTGCCTGGTCTTTCTCTTGCCTTTTTGACCTGTAACGGTCACGACCTTGACGCTAAACAGTTCACGATAGTCTGTGAATGCGGCAAAACGTCACCTTATTGGTGTACGCGGCCATTTTTGGGTTTCAGTCCATAAAAGAAATGACCTGATATTCAGCCTGGACTGCAAAGGAATTACTATTTAAAATTCATAGTATTGTCTACAACTTTATTCTTGGACAATTGCGACTTCTGTCTTTGAAAAATTCAACTTGGTCGTAAATTATGGCTTTCCCTAAATGTAAAAATTCATTTCCTTT
>NW_017806236.1:1145067-1157480 GCF_001891065.2 Hippocampus comes
TAGGCCGTTGGGACGCTCTCGTGGCAGGCCATCGACTTCATCTTCGCAGCAGACGGCATCAAGCAACAGCTGAAGCACAAGTGGGCACAACTACAGCCGCATGTGCTCAAATGACAGCCTCGGCCCGGCGTTGGCCAAATGCTTACCTCACTTTATAGAAAAGGGAAAACGACTAACTTTTTACATCTTCTAAAATCTTTTGTAACAATCAGAACATTATAAAAAGTGAAAACACTTGATACCGTTGTGTTCGATACTCCTGCTTTGAGATGCACAATTTGAATAAGTGATGAGACACTGTAGACATACGATATATTTGTATCTATATATATGGCACACAAATTCTTGTGATTAAAAAAAAAAGTCAAATACTCTTCTGTCCATTTCTTGCATTCCACTAAAAAAAAAAAAAAAGTGACATCACACTACGATGTCCTTTTCATGACATCGCATTTCACTTGAATGCTTTTTTCCCAAATTTGCCGTGTTTGTCCTTCTTGAACTTTCCTTGCTGCACGTCCTTCTTCTTTTGCTTCCCATGTTGAGGCCCTCCATTGCTCGCCGCGTCTTTTCCTGCATCGAGTTTCCTCTTCTTGTCACTATTGGGAACAGATTGAAAAGCAATGACATTTCTACAGCAGGTGCAAGCGTCAAATTTAATGCCTTGATCATATTTTTAAATTTTTTCCAGTGTAACCATGGCTGTTGTCAGCTGGGTGCAAGCGTCAAATTTAATGCCTATCATATTTTAAAATTTTTTCCAGTGTAACCATGGCTGTTGTCAGCTATTATTTTCGCCTTTTAATGATGGATGCTCGGAATGAAGCATACTGACATATTTAATGGTGAAGACTTTAGCTGTACAGCCTCCCGGCCTAAGCTGAACCTCGAAGCACAGACATCCATTTATAACTGAGATTAATTAGCTTTTTTGTCCAATCTGATATCAGCTTCAATGTGGTCAGAATCCTGAGTATCCTATAAAACCCGAGAGAGACGGTCGTTACGGCACCTTTTAATGCTGACCATCGCCGTGTTCCCAGCTTTCTTCAGCACTTCGTCCCAGTCCTCATCATGTCCGCGGATCTTGTACCTAGAACCGCAAAAGAATTAGATCACATCGACATCAAACTTGTCATTGGTTGCACGTGCTGAGATGCGCCATACTTACTCTTCCAGGTAGAGTTCCTTCACTTTCTCTTTATCCTGCTTGAGTTTCTCCTCAAACTCCTTTGCCGCCTCATTCTGAGCAAAAAAGAAACAATCTTCACCTTTGGTTGTCACAGCATTCATTTAGAATATGAATTGATTTGTTCTGGACAACAAAAAATGACAACCAAAATTTTAATTATGGTCTTTTACTTTGAAATTTTGAACCAAAAAAAAAAATATAAAATTGGAATCATTGAAACTGTTTGAATTGGTCAAGAAATGTGGAAATTAAAGCAAAAACCTCTGAAATTTAAATTCAGGGCTTCTATTTTTAAAAAAATTACCACGAAAAATTCGCAATATTTGGAATGATTTGCATCGGAGAAGAAATGTGTAAATTAGAGGTAAATCTCAAATTTTGTGGGCAATTACGACTTTAGTGATAGGCAGTGGGTTTCAATTTGCTCCCTGGTAAATCTGTTGGTGAGGCTTTGTGAGAACGGCCGTACCAGATCATCCTGGAGGCTTCGGACCGTCGGCTCCATGGTGATGTCTTTTGTTGTTGCCATGTCCGCTTCGATGGCCTTTTCTTGGATGCTGGTAAAAATCTACAACATACAGGTTGTGTCTCAGTGGAGAGGATCATAAAGTGGGAATATTGGTGCATCACACCGCCGAGTTACATAACTGAACTCATGAGATGTCAAGTCAGATATTTGGCAGAATAAAATTCCCATCATCGATTAATAAATTGATTAATTTTTTTAAAAGTATATATAATGAATGAAAATGTATTTTTTGATTAGTTAACGCTCACAACAAATAAGATATGAATTACATGCAGAACATTTGACTGTTTTACAATATTTTGACCTTTTGTATAACTTTACAACAGAGTGAAAAATCGGCAAAAATGGGCATTTTTGGAGGGGATGCGGCAGTGTTGACTTTGTCATATGTCAACGTGTGGAACTCCCCCCAAAAATAACCAGCCAGTGTTTGTCTACAGCTAACATTGGCGGTTCGTTTCATCGGGCGGGCTTGAGTCGCGACGGGTGTGAACGTACTTGCACAAATTTGCGCAAGAGGCGGTTGAAGAGGCCCATGAGCTGCGAGCTTGGGAGGTCCACCTCCCTCTCCAGCTGGTCCACCGATTTGTGTTGCAGTCCGATGCCCAGCAGCATTGCCTGGAAAACATTTTCCTAATGAGACAGGGCTTTGACGCCACAGAAAGGTTACAGAAAGGGCACCAAAAAAACAAAAACTATTGAACTTTTTAGCGACTAGCTTAAAAAAAAAAAAAAAAAAAAAAAACACACAAAGAGGGGAATTTCTGAAGAGCGAACGTGGCTTACACACTGCGCCACTGACAGTGAGACGTCACCCAGCTGATTGAGGAAAAACAAGCGCGCCACGGTCGGGATCAGGTCCATGATGAGGTGGTAGTCCACCATGCTGCGCGAGTACAATTCCAGACGCTTGAGGTCGTACGGGCTGAAGTGGACCGCCAGCTCTGAGGCACTCATCGCTGCCAGGAGCAGAGACGAAGAGTGAGCTGTGAGACGCCGGCGAGGAGCGCTCCCCCCTGCGCCCACCTACCGCTCGCGGCTTCTTTGGTGCTCTTGTTCTGCAGGATGCTGAGGGCCAGGCTCGGCCAGAAGCTGCTAAACTGGTAGGAGAGCAGGGACAGGAAACGCCTGCGGAAATCTGAAGGACGCAACAAGGCTCGGTGGGGAGATATACAGAATGAGATGAAAGACCAGAGAAGTGGTGTTGACATTCACCTTTGCGGAATGCAGACAACCACTGGCTCGGCTGCTCGTCACTGTGCAGCTCCTTCAGCATCACGCACGAGTGCTCGCCCGTCAGGTCGTTCTGCCAAAAGCGCAAGCGTGCATGAACACGCAGCAGACAAAGTGGACACTGCCTGGCCTCATACTTTTTGTTTGGCTGAAAATTTGGATTCAGTCAATGAAATCGCAATTTCATTTTTGTCGTAATGATCCTCCTCACACCCCAAAAGTAATAAATATGAAATGTAAATAAGGTAAATAAAATAAATAAATAACATTAAAAAAATCATAACCTGCCCTGTTCTCGAAAAAAATTTCACCGTATTAAATTTTTTTTTTTTAACTCTTGCATTCAATGAAGAAAATTGCCTAATTTGTATTTTTTTTCCTTTAAAAATAAGAATAAAAAACATTCTGCCTTAGAAAAAGAAGACGACGACTGTATTTCATAACTTACATTTCGCCCCCAAAAAATATCGGGTTAAAATTACACAATTTTTCCAAAAAACAAAAATGACTTTATCTTTGTATTATGGCTTTTTCTTGAAATATTATACTTTTATTTTGTAAGGTTACAATCATTAGTTCTCTTTTACTGCGGCTCAGAATTGTCTTTCCATCAGTTTGTTTCGATTTACGATGTGTTCTGTCTCCGACTGTAATAAATTTTTAAAAAATTGTAGACTATTAATTTCTTACGTAGTTTATTGTTTTAGCCGTCTTGGTTTTCATGCGTCTGATTTTTACCCTGTGTGCAGTACTTGGCAGGCAGCTGTGATTATTTTTTTAAAGTGCTCTCGAAATAACGTGGACTTTTGAGTTTTTGGAAGTGGGTAAACTTAGCAACACAAATTCAAATACATTGAGATGACAGTCATCTTCCATACTTACTGGCGTTTGTCTCAAGTAGACCGTCGTATAGCCTGCTTTCTTCCAGAATCTGTCAGATCGAAAAAAAAAACAACACATTTTTCACTGAAGAACATCTTTTGACCTTGCTGCGCTTCTTTCCCAACTGAAGCGTGTTCTCACTTGAGCAGCTGCGTCGTCAGCCCGTAGGAGACCCCCAGGTAGTCCAGTCGCTCCGCTTGCCTCTCGCTCAGCTTCAGCAGCAGCGGCGGGAGCTCCTTGCGAGGCGTCACGACCTCCTCGAGGAGCGTGACGGCCTGCGACCACATCCGGGACCGTTTGGGTCTCGTCTCATTCAAACGACTTGCCGCGAATCCGTTTCATTGAACTACCTCGCTGCTGACCGGAGTGATTTCATTGCGCTGGGGCGCCGTGCTCTCATCCATGGTGGGGAACTTGCCCTCGTAGTACATCTGCAGCAGCTGGAGCACTCTCGAGCCGTAGCCCATCTGTTGGCCAGAAAAGGGACCTCTGCTTTTTAAAATCAAATGTTGCCCTTGAGCACTGAAGTTTGCCCGCCTTTGCTTCATAAAGTACAGATATTATTTTCATGAAAGGATCTTAGACTGGATTAAAACAATTCTGTATGACCCTTACCCCTTGATAGTCTGGATTTACAGCGATTCGCACCACCCTGCCGCCAGACAGGCTGCCAAACTCCGGATCTTGGAACTGTCGGCAAAAGGCGCAATGAGAAAATCCAAACAAAAGACAATTTCATGATCCAGTTCGTGCGCACCTGTTCAGACACGGTCCATGGAATGAGGTCGCCGGACGCTTTCTTCCCTCGAGAGAGGCTGTTGAGGATGGACTGTCGGGATATTTCGCCTTCCAGACACACCTGCGCATTCCCAGGGAATGAGATAACGTGCAGGAAGAGGTACCGCATGGTGAAGTGCATGTTGGAATATATATATATTTTTTTTTATGGGTAGTGTTTAAGTAAACCTGAGCAAACATCAAGCTAAACATGAGCCTCATTGTTATCATCGACAATCGTTGACTCAGAACATTGCACACAAGGCACGCTGCTCTGATCCAATTTCCACGTTAAGCACCTGCACCACAGCGAGGACCTCGGGCAGAGAGTTCTGCGTCGGGGGGACGGGCGGCAGAAGACAGAAGAGGTGATGGGCCGGAGCGTCGGACAACATCTGCAAGTCATTGGGCGAATTCTGGAGGGGAGGAGAAGACGTCAGTGGGTAAACGTAAGAAGAAATGAAGGACTGGAAAAGCAGCTTCCGGTCTCACCTTGTAGTGGGACGCCACATAAAGAGCCATCAGCCTCTGCAGGAAGGCCTCAGACGCCTTGTGGTAGCAAAACAGTGTGTCTCTGTTTACGTAATATCTAATCGCAGGTTGTTAAGGCCGAACGCTTGTTCCATCTCTGTTCAAGAAGCATCAGCCCAGTTGAAGTGAGCGACATGAGGCTAACCCTGATTCATACCGCTTTACCCAATCAAATAGTCCAGGGATACAAGTCACAGGTTTGTGGAAGAGGACAACCGGAGATGAGTCTCGGAATGTTCAGGCAGTCCAGGCAGAGCAGCTCATTGAGCCACTTCTCCACTGCGTCACCAGCCGCGTATCGAATGGACTCGTGCAAGCTGACCTCGTGAAGTGTGCGAGCTGCGCGGGGGAGCCGACAGACAAGTAAGATGCTGGAATGGGAGACCTACAGTACGGTACAAACGCACCTGCCGCGAGCCTGGCTGTGGTGGTGCTCCTGTTCTCGGCTGACATGTTCTGTTGGCTGTCGGCGCTCTGCTGCCTCAACTGCTGGATCAGTTTGAGGGAGAGCGAGCGACCGGTGCCTTCGTAGCTGCAGAGTCAAATGGAAGTACCTCAAAAAGATGCATTTGGCCAACACAACTCGAATAAGATCCATTATAAGTGTTGTGTGTGTATATATATATATTTTAATCCAACTTCCTGTCAGAGAGGGAGTCATTAAACTATGAAGTTATTGCAGTTCATTCCAGGTCATTATTCAGTCCACATCCTTTGGCCAACACAACTCGAATAAGATCCATTGTAAGTGTTGTATATATATATATATTTTTTTTTAATCCAATTTCCTGTCAGAGAGGTAGTCATTAAACAATGAAGTTCTTGCAGTTCATTCCAGGTCATTATTCAGTCCACATCATTCCATACTTTTTCAATTAGCATTTCAGCCTTCACACGCAATATATTGAGAAGTTGCACACTCTCGTTACAAAATCGGCGCAAACACAACATTGCTGATATAACACCGTAACTATGGTGAAGCATGCAAACATGACAACTGAAATTGAGGCCTGAGTCAAGGTTTAGTCCTTTTTCCATTGCTCTTTTGCCTTGCTCATTTTTGTTTACGAATGCATTTGCGCTATGATTTGGCTTCTTGTACACATGAGATGTGTTATTTTTGTTTTATTCTGCTCCGCCCCCAATTTTTTTTTTAATGATTTTTGGGGCATTTTTTTAATCATTTACATGACAGGAAGCTGACATTTTAACGCAGGTATGTGGACTTTTATATTCCCTGTAAATGTACCTCAGATAGGATCAACATATGCAGTGAAAACGTACTGACCCGTTGATAGTGGAGGCCATGAAAACCAGATACGGTCCCAGCAGCTTCTTGACCAGCGGTAAGGGGATGGCAGCAGCCTCATCAATCACCAAAAGTTCAGCCTGGCCTAATTTGACAGCGTCACCCGGATGGATATACTGCAGACAAAAAGGTTCTGTGTGTCTTAAATGGAAAGCAACGCACACACTGAAAACAGATCGGGGACCGTGCGTTTACCTGAATGGTCTGCCTGTGCTCTTTAAAGACGTTCACCCTCACGACGGCTTTGTTGAACTCTGGATTCAGCGACTGGATGATCTCGTAGTCCAGATGCTCCTACAAGAAACGAAGACGACGTGAAGCGCGGGGGTGTTCAACAGGCGACATGATGCTCATGCGCATTACCTGATACTGAAGCGCATCGAAGCCTTTAAAGATGAACTCAAACATGGTGTGGAGGTTGTCTGGGCTCGGGGAGGTGACAAAAATGTTGGAGTAGCTGGAAATGACATAAGAACACTGTTAGAGAGGCCCGTAAATTATGTTTGGTCGATTATGTTGTTGGGGCAGCACTTCCATGGGACACATTTCTTGTTTTCATTCGTGTATTGGCCACTTTTCATACTCTTGTGGACTTATGCCTACCCAAAGGCCACAGCTCCAGCGACAGCCAGCCCCAGCGCGGCGGATTTGCCTCGGCCACGAGCGGCCGTAAGAGCCACGGTACTCCTCAGGGTCTTCTCCGAGATGGCTTCGATGAACTTCAGCACAGCTTTGGCCTGACGAAGAACACGCATCATTAGATAGTGCTACAAATTCCAACATGGCAGACGTTCTCCTGACAAATCAGAGTTAAACCACAATCTTCAGGATGAATATGCCCCAAATAACGTACAAAACTTGACTTGAATCAGGACGACAGGCGTGGGACGTCTATCTTTCATGAGAGATATCGCCGCAAGCTATTTGGTGTTTGTGGCGTTTTTTTGTAACACTTATTCCAACCTGTTATAAGAAGCACTCTTAAGAGGCAAAGAACAAGTATCCACCCAAAGCTACATGTCGATGTCTATCTAGCAAGCCAACTACCTTTGTAACTATATCCATGTTTTTACATGTCGCACATAAGAAATATCCCATATTAAAAAAAAAAAAAAAATCTAAAGCTCATCATAAAATACACAAACTCAACTAAAATAGAAACCAATAAAAACTAACAAGCTCTCTTTAAAAGCTAATTGCAACTAAATTAATTTGAAAAAGTAAAACCAAAATACAAGTGAACTATAATCAGAATCATCTTTATTGGCCAAGTGTGGAGAACACACAAGGAATTTGTCTTCGTGATGAAAAATCCCAAATGATTACAACCCCGACTCAGTGTTTAATTTCAGGACGTTCAATTAAAAAGGATTTTCACCTGGTCCATGGTCCTGCAGTTATCTACCAACACACCCACTGGCTGAGTGTCTTGGAGAGTCTCTTTGAGGTCTTTCAGCTCCTGTTCTTTTGGAGACAAACCATCCTCCTGAGTCACAAGGGGGGTGGGGGGGATGATTAGTTCCAGAGCGCCGAGTCAACAAAAAAGAAGCAGCGGTTTTATGTACGGGCACCTGCGTCTTTGGCGGAACAGGCTTAATGTTGGCCATGTGGCTGGAGATGGGCAGGATGTTGAGTTGGTCGTCGATGACGACACAGTTTTTGCAGGAGGCAAGGGACAGGATGAACCTACGAAAAGTCAACAGGAACACTTAGTCATTGCTGTGAAGTGTTCTTCATGTAAACAGAATTTACCTCTCATTGAACCTTCCAACCACGTCCTGATGAGCCTCAGTTCTGTAACGAGCATGCACATCCTGGAAGAAAAGTACACAATAATTATTGTATCATGTAACTTCGAAAGAGGTGCGATATGGCTAGATCAGCTTAGTTGAAGGGAGACAATTTAATTTTACCGCTCTCAAATTGCACAAATTCAGATATGCAGACCTGCATTGTGGAAAAGTTGAAAGACTTACCATGGTCATTGTGTAGAGCTGCTTGAGGGAGTTCACTGTCCGTAACAGTATGACTACAATACCGCCACCTTCAACTGTCTCAACAGTTCTAGCTAGTAGGTTGGGAGTGAGGGCTTCAAAATCCTGTGCAAGAAGGTCAATAAAGCGCTCACAATTTCATCTCCACTTTCATTTGGGCAATGGTGGATCTGGAAAACATTTGTAAGCACTGATGGACTCACCTGTAGGACACACATGCCAAAAGTGTTACCCAATATCTTGTGAGTCTCATTGTAGTAACAGTAGCGAATGTTTGTGGCAGCAACAAAAAGCTCAAAAGGGTCATCCTGATTCAGATTCAATGTGCCCGTTTTTATTTTCTTCTGCAGCTGCTTCATACGTTTCTTGCGATTGCTGCTTGGACACATGTGAGATCAACTGTTAAAAACTCCAAACATAGAAGGAATACGAGAGGACATGCATTGTCACCTGCTGAAGCCAAGTTCTTTTTTGTAGCACCACAGAACGGATGGTCGTGCTCGAACGCTTGCTTTGGAGAGCATGTGATGCAGAATCACCACCTGGACCATAAACCCAAATTAATGGCGATCCTGCTGAGTGCCAACAAACCCAAATCCAGTAAAAGAATCAATATGTTACCTGATCTCTCCCGCGATCGCCCACCACGACAAACATGGTGCGATGCTGCAGAGCAACTCCATTCTCGATCTGGACACGAATGCGGTTGTCAACTTTCTTGCGGACAGTTGCCATTGTTTTACTGGGGAAAAATACAGAGGAATCATTCACTTTGTTACCTTAACAGACCTTAACACTGCATCGAGCTGCACCACAACATCACAAGCGTCAACGTGATTGTTCATTCATACATTCATGTATGAATAAGTGCCTATGAAACAATAAGACCTAGCAATCTTTGAAAGCACGCATAATTCCAATGTTACCTTGTATCTCCAAATTTGAAATTTTCGTTTAAATGTATGCTTCGATCATGCGAGTGTTAAACTCACATGGAGCGACACGTTTCATAAAGGACCCTTTGCCGTGACGTCATTATCATGCGACGCGGGTCTTACCTATCCGTAAATTACTTTTTTTTTTTTCACCGCACGTGCAGTGCAAGATTTTTTTGTCCAACTAATTAAGTTGCTAACTTATCATTTTTGGTGTCTCACGCGTAATACCAGTTATATTATCCCGCGCCGGTATCTTTTGTGAATGTATTTTGAGAAAGGTTTTACAGCTCCGTAAAAAAAAGTCAGAATTCTGACTATAAAGTCAGAATTCTCACTTTAAAGTCAGAATAATGAAATAAAAGTCAGAATCTTGCCAACCTTGTTTTTTTTTTTTCCATTGGCCCTAATCCCCTTCCGTAGCTCCGAGACCGTTATTAGCGCTTGAAATTGATTTAAAACATGAACGATGTGACAAAAGCCTGATCATTAGCTTTTTGGGTCAAATATGTAAGAATGGGATAACATTTTTGTTTCTTGCTTGACAAAAAAAAAAAAAAAAAATCACATTTATCACAATACGCCACCAGGGGCGCCATTTACGGTTTCAAAAGAAAAAAAAACAGAACGTTACTTATCACAATAGCGGCTTGCCTCATTAGTTCATTGAAATGTCAATAGTCCTGGAGCTGCACTCATAATAATATAAAGTTATGCAATACAAAATCATGTGGGGCACATCAGTGTTGGTGGTTACCAAGCCTGTCTCACAGCTCTTGGGTTCAAATCTTGCCTTGGGCCTTCTAATATTGCATGGGTTTTCTCCAACTTCTTCCCACACTGCAAGCAAAATGGGTTGATTGGTTGTGTGCTCTGTGACTGACTGGCACATTGGTTGTGTGCTCTGTGACTGACTGGCACCAAGTCCAGTGCAAACCCCATCTCCTGCACACAGTCAACTGGGACAGGCTTCAGCTCAACTTGACTGTCATCCTCACCCAAAAGTATGGCATGTGAGTGAACTGGATGGAATGTCATAACAGTGATTCTAATATTAAATCACACAATAAAACATACTGGAACGTTTTACTCAAGAGCAAATACAAAGCTGAATATTGGGTATGCAACACAACTTTATTGAAACCCTTTAAGCAACATCAATTTACAAACAAGGAGAGGGAGCTTGTTGAACATAAAAAGGTTTGTTTTTCCAGAACCAAAATGACATTAACAGAAAAAGGGAATCAAATCCCATGGATTGGACCAGCAGTGGCAGGTGCATTTTAATACAAAAAATAACTTATGAAATCTTTCAAGTTTCCAGGAATATTGTTAACACATGGCCTCTGTAAATCGCTGATTGCATTTACAGCTTTACTTGTGTCCAGACTAAATGATTTTATATTTCAATTATCAAAGCAGCTGCTACTTTGATTGGAGGAGACAGCAACAATACCACTGATGAACATACTGAAGAGAGCAAGAGTGAGCTTGGGGAAATGAATTTTTGAATTTGGAATTTTCAGTGTGGTACACTTGGTTCAGTCATTATGAGAGGCCTTTCAGGTTCTCATCGCCTGACTGCTGCCTCTCGAAGTACCTCTGGGTCCCTGGCCGGCTCCACGCTTGTAGTTCTGTTGGTAACCATCCTTGAGCAAATAAGTGAAAAGAAAAACACAGATTTTTATTAGGGAGCAAAACCCTCAAGTCCCAAAAAAAAATTAACAATTGAAGAAGTGTTTCATACCCTCTGATAATTCCCATTTGAGTAATCCCGAGGTGTGCTGAACTGAGTCTGTCCATAACCAGAGTTGGGAGTGTTGGCAAAAGGAGGGCGATAACCGTCATAGCCGCCTAGAAATTAAAACTTGGTACAGTTATTTCCAGCAACAAAATGTGAGCGCCCCCCCCCAAATGTAAAAATATATTTGTATGTTTTTCATATATAAACATTCAACAAAAACACAATGTTTGTAACTCTACATAAACCATGTATTATCATTATCATCAATGTTCAGACTTTTTCTGTAGTGGCACACAAATAATGATGAATCCAAAGTCGACTGAAGGCAAAAGCTAACCTCTGAAACCATTGGATGAGCCTCTGTAGCCATTGATCATGCCTCTGGCGTTGCGGGGGCCACCACGTGACATCCCTCTGCTGTTGTAGAAGGACTGAGGCTGCCTGTTGAAACCTGGGCCTGGCTGCGAAGGCTGCTGATGGCCTCCAGACTGGTCTTGGGAATGGAAGGCACCAACTATTTTCAGACAAAATAAGGGTAAAAAAAATCATTATTGGTTTAAAATACTAAATAAGTAAGGGCAGGATGGGATGGGATGGGGGGGTGCCCACCAGGTTGCAGTTGTTCTGGCTGCATCTCTGCTGGTTCCACAGGATGCTGAGGCTGGCTGTTGAAGGCTTGGTTGAAGCTGTTCTGGTACTGGCCGGGCTGGCTCAAAGCCTCCGTCTCACTCGCAGGCGGGACTGGCGCGTTGAGATTGAACACCTACCAGGACATATCGGCAGCGTTTTGGTGAAGGCAAAACCAGAGAACATGTTCAGTGTTATGTTTTAAACTCAAACACAATTCCAAATTACATAGAAAAAAAAGCATCCTGGGGAACTCATTACAAGGTAAAACTGTATTTGGTCTCCAATAAACGCAACAATCTGCTGACAGGAGTGAATAGACTAGCTTTGTCATTGGACCACAGGGTGCAACGAAATGGAATAGACAATTTATACAAGAAACAGAAAAACAATGACAAAACGAGTCAACCTTTAACAGCACCCGGTTTTTGCAGATGTAAAGAAAAAAAACAAAACAACAACAACCCAACAAACAGACATTAACACCCGACATACAGACTAACAGCTGTGGAGGATGACTAACAGCCCTCCTGCAGAGTGCAGTCAGCAAGGCGCCACCACATCCCATTCTGCAGGTGCACCACAATCAGAGATGAAAGTGGACTTTTATGAAAATTCCGGAAAAAATAAATAAATAAATAAATGTGTGTGTGTGTGTGT